>NC_084468.1:138342500-138676666 GCF_027409185.1 Cynocephalus volans
GATGAAGATTAGAATGACACAGCAGAAGAATTTTATAAGAGGTTAGTCTCCTTGGTGAAAAATACTGAGTTTAGATGGAATTTAATAGAATTTCTAAATGAAGTTCATTTTCCAAAACCAGCTCAGATGAAGCGTCAACCAACTTGGCTACTGCTGCTACTTCTTTTAAGCAATTAGGACATGTCCTAGCTACTGGGTCTAAATATAGGCTGTAATGTGCAATGGGCCTGTGCTTTCCCCCATGTTCTTTGGTAAGAACTTGTAATGCCTGATTTTTATGTTCATGAGTGAATGAAGTAAAAGTCTTGGTGTAAATTTGGAAGTCCTTAAGCTGTGGGTGGTTGCAAGGCCAATTTCATTTGTTTAAAAGCCTGTTCATGACTATCCTCCCAATGTAAAGTCTCTGGTATAACATTTCTAGTGAGCTCATATAATGATGAGGCCATTAAAGAAAAATTTGGGATCCAGGATCTGCAATATCTTGTAAATCTGAGAAAAGCTCTTAATTGTCTTTTTGGTTGATTGCCTAGGAAATCTACAAATAGTTTTTATTCTTTCAGATGAGAGGGAAATCCTTTCAGCAGTCAAGTTATGTCCCAAATAGTGGACTTTTTCTCTTGGGAACTGGCATTTTTCCCATTGAAAGCTTATGACCTTTATGTGCGAGTTACTGTAAAAGGTAAATTGAGTCAATTTCAGAGCACTCTTTAGTGAGAGTGCATAGCAACAAGTCATCTATATACTGAATAAGAGTGGAATTTCAAGGAAACTGTAGAGTTACTAAGTCCTGATGCAATGACTGGGAAAATATGAAGGGACTTCAGTAAACCCTTGTGGCATTACTTTCCAGGTAATGCTGTTGACTTTTCCAAGTAAAGACAAATAATTATTGACTCTCTTTATGAACTGGAGTGCTAAAAAAAGTTGTGCAGAGGTCTGTTACCATGAACCATTTTGAGTCAGCAGACACATTAGATAACAAGGTATTAGGGTTTGAGACCACAAGAAACCTTTATATCACAATTTTATTAATTGCTCATAAATCTAGAACAAATCTCCAACCCTGTACATTTGGTTTTTTAACTGGTAGCACTGGGGTGTTACAAGGACTGGTACACAGAGTTATGAGTCCTTGTTATTTAAGTCTTTTATAATTGGCAAGAATCCTTGAATTGCTTCAGGTTTTAGTGGATATTAGGGTAATTTAGGCAAAGTTTTGGAATGTTCTATTTGTACCTTTATACGTTCCATGCTTTTAATCATTTCTATGTCAATTGAGGATGAAGGCTATAAGCATTCAGGTATTTTAGAAAGTTCAGAGGAATTACAGGTCTGAGTTTCAATCTTATCAGTTTCTGCCTGTAGAGAGCATAACAGTTCTGGTTTAGGAGAGTCAGGAACCTCTAAGATTATTTATCCCTCTGAGGAGAATTTTATTTTCTCTTTTAACTTTGAAAGTAAGTCTTGCCCTAGTAAGTTTGCTGGAGCAGTATCACAGTAAAAAGCTATCTTTTTTTTTTTTCTGAAAATGTTCCCAAAGACAATTGGACAAGTTCAGACATAAGAATCTCTTGAACTTGATTTGAAACACCTACCACAGAAATGATTTTTTTTTTTTTTTTTTTACTCTGAGGGATTTGTTGGTTTATTAAAGTGGAGTTTATGATAGATAAGATGGCTCTGGTGTTCAGCAGTATAGTACAAGTTTCACCATTTATTTTAACTCGTTTCTCTATGTTTATTTAAGTGTATTATGGAGAGCAATACCTTGGATTCTCATCAATACTGATTAATATCAGGAAGGCTAAAGTCTTTTTGGCTTCCTCAAGTGGAGAAATAGTTCAGCACAAAGGAAGGAGACTTTTTTTTTTTTTTTTTTTTTCTGAAAATGTTCCCAAAGACAATTGGACAAGTTCAGACATAAGAACCTCTTGAACTTGATTTGAAACACCTACCACATAAATGATTTTTTTTTTTTTTTTTTTTACTCTGAGGGATTTGTTGGTTTATTAAAGTGGAGTTTATGATAGATAAGATGGCTCTGGTGTTCAGCAGTATAGTACAAGTTTCACCATTTATTTTAACTCGTTTCTCTATGTTTATTTAAGTGTATTATGGAGAGCAATACCTTGGATTCTCATCAATACTGATTAATATCAGGAAGGCTAAAGTCTTTTTGGCTTCCTCAAGTGGAGAAATAGTTCAGCACAAACGAAGGAGACTTACTGCAGACTGACATAAAAGGAAACAATTACATTTCTAGTGTCATGATCATTTACAAAAAAAGGCAGACATCTCGGGGTAAAGTTGTTGTTGTCCTAAGACCTCTTGCTTATGATTTTAAATAAACATGAGAGGGTTCCTTTGGTCTTGGCCCCAGTAACTGTTATAATTGGAGAGACAAAATCTTGTTAACGTCTTGGGTTTTTTCTTGTTCTAGAACCCTCTCAAAATGTTAGCTAAGGCCACCAATGAAGTCTTATCTGTAACTTCTCATCCAAGTTTATGCTTTTTAATCAAACTGCTAAGATCAGGACAAAGTCTATTTATAAATAGCACAGTTAATGCTGTTTCAGTCCCTCCAGGAAAGACTCCTCGGTCTATTTTGAGGCCAGAATGTTTCACAGCAGTGTTTTTAAAGAAGTTCTGTAATCTGAAACTGTTTCATCTTTTTTTCATTTGTAAGATTGTATGATGGACCAATCAACTTTTTTTTGTTGAAAAATCTTAAAAATTGAATCTAAAAGATTTTTAGCAATTTTCTTAGCTTTTTTGCCCTTCTCTTGAGGAGTCTTTGGAGGGGTCTTTAATATCCTCCTCAGGTTTGTCTCAACCCAACACCACCATCCAATTTTTAGCTTCACCAGGCACCGATATTATGTGAATAAATTTATAAAGGTCAGGGAAACCTGGATCATAAGCTCCTATCAGGATTCAAAATTCCTCTGTAAATTTTTTAGAATTTTTCCCTTGGGTTAGAGAAGTCCTTTTCAATGGCTTTAAGCTCAGTTTTAGACCATGAGTAAATGTGGTTATAGAATGAGGGCCTGGCTGATCAGAAGGTCTTATTTTATACAGCACCCATTTGACCTCTTCTGTTTCATCATCCTTAGGGTAAAAGGGTAATTTAGCAAAAGGCTAGTGGATTCAGAGTATTTAGGTAGAGATAGATAAAGAGAAGGAACAGTCAGGGTTAGTTCAGTCAAAATATAGTACTCTTCCATCTTGTTTTTAGTGTGTTGCTTAGCGTTTTGTTTGCATTTTGCAAATAATCTGTAAGGAGGCAGTTGTCAGTTCATTTAGTCTATTACATGCATCTACATACCAATTAAAGAATATATTCTATTGCTTTTGTGGGATTTTTGATTTCTTTTTTTCTAATATACCTCACAAATAAACAATTTTATTTCCTATTGTGGCCATCTTAATTCCAAGCTATCTCTAATAAGATTAACCCATTTTTCTAAAAATACAAAAGTGTGAGGCCCATAATTTTTATACATAAAGTTAGCTGGAGTCCCTGAAGGTGGAGTCCTAGACTCCTTGGATTGAAAGGCACATACTCAAGGTCCAAAACCTCTAACTGAATTCAATCTGGTTAAATTGAATCCAATCTCACCCTGGACCCAGCCAAGTCTAAATATTGCTCAAGTAAACTTGGATAGCTCAGAACACAATATTAGTGGAGCTCCAAATCCAGGAGGAAAGTCACCCAAGACCTCCAGTAGCAAACAAGAGAGAAGTGAGCATAAACTGCTCCGTGCATACTTGTCTGATTACCTGATGTTACTGGAGGTGACTGGAGTTTTACTTTGGATCCCACATCTGACAGCAATCTGTTAAAAGAATAAACTTAGGTAAATTAAATTTAACAAAGTTTAATTTGAGCAAGAAAAGAGAGAAAAAACAGTCACAAATTGGGAAGCCCTGAGTCAGATTCAAAGGAACCATACCCAAACTGCATGGTCAGTTAGATTTATAGACAGAAAAAGAAGTGAGGTACAGAATATTTGACTACCTGCAACTGGCTGAGATTCAGTTATGTCACAGAAGCACATACATAAGTTAGGTTTTCAATTTGCTTGTGTACTTCCATACTAAGTTAGGTTGTTTTTTGTACATAAGAGCTCAAGAATGAAAGCACAAAGTCTTTCTGAGGCCAAAATGTGTTTGTTTGATTTAATACATCTGAATCTATCTAAGCATATGCAATGTTTCCTTAAAATAGCATATAAATGATCTTTAGCAAATCAATTGTTTCTTGTTAATATACTCTCAAAAGAAACTGTCAAAATGAAGAAAAAAAATAAAGTTACAGGATGTATAGTATGGAGGATAAAAACGGAAGTGTTGAATCAAGTCTCTGTATTTTTGAATCCAAAATCTGGCCCTTAATAGCAAGTTAGTTGACCTCTCTCTGTATCTGTTACTCTATTGATAAAATAAGGATAATTGTGAATTAATATATGGAAAACAGTCACTGGCATAAAGTAATAATTACATGAATGTTTTCTTTTTTCCTTTAATAATAATGAAATTTATGGTGACTAAATAATAGAATTCAACATGTACAAAATTGCTCCATAAGCATGTCTTTTTAATATCAATCAAGTATGCTAAGCCTATTGTGGCTGTTCTCAATAAGGCAATTAAAAGCATGTGATTTTTTTTAAGGATAAGTGGTTTTATGTAATATCAAAAATAAGTGTAAATGAAAGCTAATCTGAGACCTTGTTCCTCTTGTTTTGTGTGTATTCATATTTTTTAAAACCTATCATTAATTTGTAATTGTTAATGAAGTCAGGTAGTTTCTATGGCCTATGAAAAGAAATTAAATTAACCTAGAATGTTTCTAAATTTTAGATGTTATACTTCGATTTTAAGAAATTCAGTTATATTTTCCAAAATAGCGACTGGAATGTTTATTCTTTTCATACTGTATTTTACTGAATGACTTTTCATCTAAGAAGCAATTTAATCAAAATGAAATTCAAGCCATGGCTATTTCTATCATATAAATGTCTGTAGTTCTCATTCATCACACAAGAGATTGATTATGTTTCTGCACAGGAGAAATCAAATTCTATCAGATTCTTTGAGAAGAACAATAAACTTGAGATTAAATTGCTATTGGAAAAATTTTAGAAATGGAATCCAAAACTACAGTTTTTTACTTAGGCTGCAGTTGTGAATCCAGTATAGGTGATATCTCTTTTAGGCATCATTGCCTTTCTTTGGTCATATGAGATAAAATCTAGGACAGTAATTTAGTTAATTAAAACAAAGAACTACAGTTTTGTTGAATGCATCTGCTTGTAGGCCTGATTTGAAATGTTTAACAATGAGACGTGGAGGTATCCTCTCATTGACTTTCTTCTCTTTATGAGTTCTCTTGAATGAATCCACCTTTCTAATTAGGAATACCACTGTCTCACTGTTTCATGCTTTATTAAATCTTTACATCTTTACAAAGAAATGTAAACAAAGAATGTATAAAACACTCTGGTTTTCCTCAACTCAGTGAAAATGAAAACAGGTTTACATGGGGCATTAGCCAAATATCGGAAATTTTACTGCTGAGGATAAGCTTAGAGAAAAAGGGTCAAAAATGATATTGGAAATATTTCAATGGATGTATGATAGGTTTTTTGTTTTTGATGTTTTGTTCTTTTTTTTTGCTTGGTACTTTTTTTCTTCCTATTGATATTTAGAACGAAATGAACTAACTTCTTGATTGGTTATTAAATAAATATTTGATTTAATAACTTAAATATAAACATAATTTTGATTTTTAAAAAAGCAGTGTTTTGGATATCTGTTCCTAAAGATGATCATGTCTAAATCACTGTACAATTTTCTTATACCGTGAGAAAAGGCACATGGGGTGGAAAAGTCTTCTTCCAGAGGCTTACTGCAGAAGAATTAAATTCTCTATAGAAAAACCTCAAGTGGTGATGAAAACTCCCTCAACAGAGTAAAAAACAGACTTGCAAAATATATAGAGAAGTTCCACTGTGTAGACAAATAAGGCAGATATTTATGTCATCCAATTTTTTCTCAGGACAGAAGAACTTGGCATAAGAATCTCACGGGGTCATTGAGTTAGTGCAAAGCTGTCATCTGTCAATGCTGCATAATCACATTGGTTTGGCTGCCACTGAAAAGTTATCCTGATTTTATTTCTGACAAAAAGAAAAAAGAAATATTTATTGTACATTTGGATGATGTTTCTAGTTCTGTCATATATATATGCATTTTATTCAAAATATTTTAACATGTACTTGTACATATTTGTAAGAATACAGTATGTCATCTTTGATTTCAGTTACACCTTATTTTATTAATAAGCATTTGAATTCTCCAACAACATTGTTTGCTCTAAAAATTATGTTAGAATTAGAAACTATCATTCCATAATTTTTCTTTTATCCCTTAGCTTTGTCAAAGCAGTAATGGCTGCACAGAAAAAAACACATAGGAAAATCCTTTCCGACTTTGTGCAACCATTGTTATGTCTTATTTTTGCAATATTAATGACATTATTTGTACAATACTTATTTAGGAAGTTGCCAATTAGGTTCAAGGGAAAAGTGTACAGGCTGTTTGAATAGAAATGGGATAAAAAATTCCCTATGAAAACTAAATACTAATTTTTTTATCATAAATAAAAATGATTAAAAATGGCATACAGATTCACTTTAACCAGTGGTTCTTTATTCAGAAATCAGGTGTTCCTTTTATTCTTCATCTTTATAACATGTCTTGCATGTATGCTGCACAATTAAATATTACTAAAGAGAAGTAGCTACAGGGAAATTCTCTATATTTGTTCATCATTGACATATTTCAATATATAATCAAAATTTTTTTGTAAAATCAATATCTCACTTGTATTCTGCCTACTTATAATTACGTTATTCTTATGAGATAACCAACTAAATTTTATAGGATAAAAATGTCTTGTTTGCTGAAAATCTAAACGTCACTGTGCCTTGATCCTTCCCTTCTTTTTTCTTCTTTTTTTAAATTTTATATTTTATTATTTTTTACATGAACAAACTATTTTATTTTCTAGGTTTATGTGCTAATATATTAATGAAATTATACAACATATGGACAAACAAAATGTCTCTAAAGATTAAAACGTTTGCCCATAGGAAGGAAGGCAAGGAAAATGTCTTTGACAGCTGTTCTGCCTGCACTCAGGTGGGAGAGGACGGCATTTCCTTATTCTCAACTTCAATTTCATCCTGTTCCATTCCTACAGTGCTGGACATTTTATTCTGAGACCTGATAATTTCTTGCTAATATTAGTAATATCTGAAATATCTTTAAGATAATGCAGTTATGTTAAAAGTATAAAATAAAGCAATTAATTTTATTTTTTGTACATTTGTTACATGTTGGTACATTTTTTAAAAAAATCTGTCTTTGGAAAAATTAGCAGAGCATCTGTCTGAAACAAAATCATTAGGCACAATAAATCTGGGCTTAATTTAAAAATATTTCTACATGAAAAATAAACTTGTGATTTTATGGCTTTCCATAAATTCAGGTAAATCATTCTGCCATTTGAGCAATAACTTCTGGTATCCTCATGAGTGTTTCTTAGACTCTCAACAGTGTTTCAAGTACATGTGTGTTTAGGACCTCCAGAAGCAAATTATTTGAGAGAAAATTATATGAGAACCTGAGGGATCACTCCTGCTTCTCTCACTGGGAAGGTGTGCACCTGGGAGGCTGTGTCAGAGCCTTTAAGGAGGAAAAAGCATGTCTATAGTATGAAAAAGCTACCTAGGAGACTCTGATATGTTTTTGGTAGGAGAGTCAAGGGATGCGCACTCCACAGCTTCTTTGCCACTACCCCCTCATTAACAGACACGCGCGCGCGCGCACACACACACGCACGCACGCACGCGCGCACACACACACACGCGCGCGCGCACACACACACACACACACACACACACACACACACGATGACTATTCTAGAAAACCTAGTCCAGTGCCTTATAAAATGATAGGGAAGAATCAGAGTTCTAGAGAGACAGCAGTGACTTGTCAAAGGAGAACAATTTAATGAATTTTATAAACATTTTTTACCTGAATTGTGTAGCCTACTATTTTTGATATAGAAGTAATTTTTGAATCAATGTCTAAGCTAGCAACTTTGCCAGTTCATGTGATATATTTTTAAAAATTCCCATTCCCTCCTTTTCCTGGACACAATTTTATTTAAAGTGAATGTTGAAAATAACTTCATAGTAAGACTAAAACTTATTTTATTTAAGTTTAAATTAATTTTTATGGAATTAAAGAAATGTTTAAGAAGTGATTAGATAATTAACTGAATTCATTAATTTAATTACTAAACTATAATGCTATTTTTAATATTTACTATAAAAAAGTATATTTTTAAAGGGAATAGCTTGTCTTTAGTCTTCTGGTTTCTTGGACTGGGAACTTTTCTAGATATTCTCTTGGTCAGATTCTTCCTGTTGGTTCACTTTTCCTCTGAAGAGGTGGGGCAAGGATCAGCATTTATAGCATTGCTTTGCCCTTCTTTGGGGAATAATTTTGGCTTAGAACACCAAATATTTGTATATTCTGCTTTTTCATACTCTAAGTCTGTCTTGTCAGGTCCCTCCTTGTGGGATCTCTTGTTATTGATTAGTGAATGGCCAGTTTTGACAAATGTGTTAGTTTTGGTAGCAGGTCCCTTTGATTTTTACTCTGAATTATGTTTTCCTATCAGGCTATTATAAAAAAACAAAAGTAATACCTGCATTAATTTTTAGATATGGCCTTTCAATATATGGGGATACTTGAAAGGAAAGATTTGTTTTGTCTTTTAATTCCATTTTTCTGCAAACTTTTTGAAGTATCTTTTTATATGAGGGAGTATTTTTCTCTGAAGATCCTCCGAGGCCACAACAGAAAAAATAAGAGCCATTTCAGAGTTAAGGTAAAACATATTCTGAAATGCAGTTTGACAAAAGACACAAACCAAGGCATACGGGTAGAAGTTAGGATGTTTGAATCAAGTCAATCAGACATTGGGTGTGTAGTTTTGGATGAGCTATTTATCCTATAACGTCAACAGAGAAGTAGAAATAACACCTCTCCTGTGAGGATGGGATTTGATAACCTTCTGTACCTGGTTCACAGCAGGCATACAACAAATTGTAGCTCTAATGATATGTAAAGATAAATCAGAAGTCCCTAGCATTGAAAATTAACTTTATGTACCGGATGAAGCTCCACTTTAATATTATCTCAAATTCCTAGTCTGATATATGTAATAAATAGAGTTGGTTGGCAGAGCTCTGTTTTATGACCAATGAATGTATCTGACCGTGAAAATACTTTCTCAGGGAAACATCATATTTACTGGAAATCCATAAGTACAACAGAGAATGTCAAAATGAGCATGCACAAAATAGGTATTTGTTTAAACATTTGCTCCATGGGGCTCCATAAGACCTGGAAGAAAAGAGCAAAATTTTATCCTAGGTGTGCAAAAATGCAAAAGTGTGTATGTGTACATATGCACACACATGTGTGCTTTATCTTTTGGTATCTTTTCCTAAGAAATTATAAATTATATAGGGTCAAATGGAAAAATAAATGGTGCATGCCATCATCAGAGTACACTTATTAATGACTTAGAACTCCATAATATATGATTACAACTTCACCATAGTGGAAACCCCCATCAGCTTCCAGTATTGCAAACAAAGTCCAAGAGGCATCAGGGCTGACAGGAATGGAACTTTACTTCTACTGTCTAGTTGTTAGTTTTGCTTGTCCATGCCAATCCTGCTTGGTACAGTTTTTAGCAGCATTATAGAGGTATAATTCACATACTATGCATACTGTTTAGCCATTTAAAGTACACAATTCAATGTTTTATGTGTATTCGAATATGCCATTTTTAGGCAATATTTTGGGTGTATTGTTTTAACATAAAGAGGCAGAAAGCATATACATACTTGACCTCTGGTTATTGGTGAAATTGGTCACATAGGGAAAACACAATATTATTCTTTTTGATTTTCATGTATGCACGGCACACAAATGATATGTAAAACAATATATCCAGGCTTGCCCAAAGATGGTTTACTGTTACTTTTACAAGCGCAACAGAAGAAAAAGTTGAGGAGTTAAGTTCGAATAACCCAGTCAATAATCAGCTTCTATGTAAACAGTTAATAAAACTTTTAAAAAATTTAAAAAGGAATATTAAAATTATTTTCCAGCTCTCAAATATTGATACTGTTCTCTCTAGTCTGTTCTTTGTGCATATTTCATGTAATTGCCATGACTTATCAACTTGAATTTCCAAATTCGTGGAAAAAAAAAAACAAAGGTGTAACAACAGATTTCTACTCGAACAATTCTGTTCTACAAATAAGACTGCTTTAGGGACTTTACCCCTTTCTGCACCCAATACATATATCCCCTTTAGCACTTTATACACCTGAAAACAGATGTGCTATGAGCCAGAGTTAATACCCTTGCTAATAAAAACCACCTTACTAGGGCAAGAGGCAGCCTGTATCTATCTAGAATGCACACATTTAAATATGTTAATGTATACAACTAAGCTATATTAGTAATAAATTGGGCTAGATAATGGTTATATAGATTGAATCAAGAATTTTCTTTATAGAAATTATTGGATTTATTGAGTTAATTAGCTCATGGATGAGCTAATTCCATGGATGAGAAATGTTGGAAAAGATGGTTTGTCATTATATTCAAAAAGTATTCATGAACTGTTTGAAAAATAAAGAGAAGCTGATGGAAATCAGAAATCTGAGTCAGGAGATTTTTTAAGAACTCAGGTGAATTTAAGGATTAAGCTATTTCTACTTTGTTTGGAAGGGATGTGAGGAGAAATATTGCAAAGACAGAATTGATGGAGCTTGTTCAGTACTTTTATGTGAGTAATGGGTCTTAGGTGATGGACTGATTCCCAGTTTAAACAGTGTCAAATGTCTCTAGAGATTGATTGGTGTGCAGAGACAAAATAGGTCATTGAATCTGGTGATTCTAAATCACTACTGCCTGATGTAAAAACAGTTTGAAGTACAGTCAGAATTGAAGAGCAAAATGCTGAGAAGAAGCTAGTATTATTACTATTGAAATGAGTAATAATATTCTTTATAAATAATTGAATATAAAAAGGTGAGAATAGAAGTCAAATCCGAAGGAAAGGGAAGAAAGAGGGGTGATTTCATTGCGCTATGGGATACTCAGTTCCTCATTTTGCGTAGTTCTATAAGTATTGATTATCATGAATTCCTAATAGATTAAAAGCTAATATTGTTACGATTCTCTGACAAT
Source organism: Cynocephalus volans (assembly GCF_027409185.1). Lineage (NCBI taxonomy): Eukaryota > Metazoa > Chordata > Mammalia > Dermoptera > Cynocephalidae > Cynocephalus > Cynocephalus volans. The sequence continues at coordinate 138,353,850 of NC_084468.1, forward strand.
AACTTTAAAACATATGAGAAGAACCAATGTTTGCTTTCTGTTTTGGTTTTGTCTTTCAGATTATCTCTATATTTTACCAATTTTATAGACTTTTCAGTAAGGGGGATAACTCTACCTTGTTTCCTAGAGCCATTCAGGCATGTGCCTGCTATTCTGTTATTGGGAGTGAGTAGGAAGAGGATAATTACAATGAAAAACAAATATGCAAAGCCATGATCTCTACCATTTTGTATTCAATTACAATTCTCTAACACATGATCTTTTAATATCAACAGGAAATGCTGCACAAATAATATAGTCTCATTGTTTATTCCCCCCCCCTTTTTCTAGCAATGTTCAGATAGATTAATCTTAAATTGAGAGCCAAAAGACAGCAAGTCAGAATTTGGATTTGTAGTTGAGTTTGGGGAAGAGCAAAATTACTCTTAACCCTATTTCTGAATATACTCTAAATAAGCAGTCAGTAGTAAATAAGTATTATTATTTACTGTAATAATTTTTAATTATAATTTTATTTTTTAAATTGAAGCATAATTGATTTTACATATCTGTGGTGTACCACAATGAATATTAACAAATGTGTGAAATACATGATGCTCATATCTGGATAATTATTATATTTAACATTACACAATATTGTCATTTTTATGGCCCTTTACCAATTTCTTGCTAACCCCTTTCCCTCTCCTTTTCCACTTCTGATAACCTCAGTTCTGTCCTCCTTTTGAAAGTTCAATGTATTATTGGGATTGTTGTATCTTCTTTTTTAAAATGTATTTACTTATTTTTTTTGGATCTCACTTATGAGTGAGGACATGTAGTATTTCTCTTTCTGTACCTGGCTTATTTCACTTAAAATAATTTTCTTTAAGTTTGTCCATGTTGCTGCAAATGGCAGAATTTCATTCTTGTTTATGGCAGAGTAGTATTATATTGAATAAATATACCACATTTTCCTCATCCAGTGATACATCAATGGACATATAGGTTAGTTCTAACTTTCAGCTATTATAAATAGAGCTGTGATAAACATGGGAGTGCAGGTATCCCTTTGACATGATGATTTCTATTCCTTTGGGTATATATACATATACCCTGCAGTAGGACTGCTGAATCATACATATAGCAGTTCTATCTGTAGTTGTTTGAGGATACTGTTTTCTGTATTGGCTGCACTAATTTACAGTGCTGCCTACAAGCATCTTCACCAGCAGTTTTTATTCTCTGTCTTTTCGGTAATAGCCAGTCTAACTGAGGTGAGATGATATCTCAGTGCAGTTTTAATTTGCATTTCTCTGATGCTTAGTGATGCTCAGCATTTTCTTTACATGTCTCTTGGCCATTTGAATAACTTCTTTTGAGAAATGCCTATTTGGCTCCTTTGCCAGTGTTTTAATTGGGTTATTCGGTTTTTTTACTGTTAAGCTGTTTGAGTTCCTTATATATTCTGGATATACTCTTGTCAGATGTATGGTTTGCACATATTTTCTCCCATTCTGTAGGCTGTCTTTTCACTCTGTTCATTTTTTCTTTTACTGTGCAGAAGCTTTTTAGTTTGATATAATCCCACTTATTTATTTTTTCTTTTGTTGTCTATGCTTTTGGGGTCTTCTTCGTAAAGTCTTTGCCCAATTCTACTTAGTGAAGTGTTTCCTCTGTGTTTTCTTTTAGAAATTTTATAGTTTCAGGTCTTATATTTAAGCCTTTAATCCATTTTGATTTGTTTTGATACACGGCAAGAGGTATGGTCTAGTTTCATTCTTTTACATATGGATGTCTAGTTTTCCCAGCATCATTTATTGAAGAGGCAGTCTTTCCCCCAGTGTATGTTTTGGTGCCTTTGTCAAAGATCAGTTGGCTTTAAGTATGTGGGCTGATTCCTGAGTTCTCTACCTGTTCCATTGGTCCAAACATCCATTTTTATGCCAGTACCATGCTGTTTTGGTTACTATAGTTTTGAGATATTATTTGAAGTTAGGTACTGTAATGCCTGTGGCTTTTTTTTCCCCTCAGGATTGCTTTGGCTATTTGGGGTCTTTTGCTATTCCATATGACTGTTAGTATTGCATTTTCTATTTCTATGAATAATGTCATTGGTATTTTGATGGGGATTGCATTGAATCGGTAGATTGCTTTGGGTAGTGTGGACATTTTCACAATGTTAATTCTTCCAATCCAAGAGCATGTAATGTCTTTTCATCTTTTTGTGACTTCTTTAATTTCTTTCATCAGGGATTTGTAGTTCTTATTGTAGAGATCTTTCACCTCCTTGGTTAAATTAATTCCTAGAATTTTTTTGTGTGTGTGTGTGACTATTGTAAATGGGCTTGCTTTCTTGATTTCATTTTCTGCTATTTTGTTATTGGAGTATAAAAATGCTATTGATTTTTACATGTTGATTTTGTTTTCTACAACTTCATTGAAATAATTTATCAGATCTAAGAATTTTTTGTAGAATCTTTAGGTTTTTCTATGTATAGGTTTATGACATCTGCAAACAGGAATAGTTTGACTTTTTCTTTTCCAATCTGGATGCTCTTTAGTTTTTTATCTTCCCTAATTTCCCTAGCTAGTACTTCTAAAACTATGTTGAATAGGAGTGGCAAGGATGGCCATCCTTGTCTTGTTCCTATGTAGCACTGGGGATGATATTGGCACTAGGTTTGTTGTATATGGCTTTTTTTAGTTGAGATACTTTCCTTCTACAGCTAATTTGCTGAGAGTCTTTGTCATGAAGCAATGTTGAATTTTTTCAAATGCTTTTTCTGTGACTATTGAGATAATCATATGGTTTCTTTGATTTTGTTGATGTGGTGTATCACATTTATTGATTTGCATGTGTTGAACCATCTTTGTATCTCTGGGATGAATCCCACTTGATCATGGTGCATAATTTTTTAGATGTGCTGCTGTATTCTGTTTGCTAAGATTTTGTTGAAGTTTTTTGTGTCTAGTTCACCAATGATATTGGCCTGTACTTTTCATTTTTTGTTGTATCTTTAGTTTTGGTATCACAGCGTTACTGGCCTCATAGAATGAGTTTGGGAGAATGGCCATTATTTCATTATTTTGGAATAGTTTGAGGAGAATTGGTATTAATTCCTCTTTAGAGATTTTGTAGTGTTCAGCAATAAAGCCATCTGGTCCTGGGCTTTTCTTTGTCAGGAGACTGCTGATTAATGCTTCAAACTCATTGCTCATTATTGTTGTGTTCAGGCTTTCTGTGTTTTCTTGGTTCAGTCTTGGTAGTTTGTATATGTTCAGAAATTAATCCATTTCTTCCAGGTTTTCAAATCTACTTTCATGTAGTAGTTTATAATAGTCTCTAATGATTCTTTGTATTTCTATGGTATCAGTTGTAATGTCTCCTCTCTCATTTCTGATTTTGTTATTTGGATCTTCTCTTTTCTTTGTTTAGTTAGGTTAGCTAATGGTTTGTCTATTTTGTTTATCTTCTCAAAAAAACAACTTTTTGTTTCATTGATGATGGAGTTTGGATGTGTTGTCTGCACCAAAACTCTTATAGAAATCTGATCTCAAATGTGGCTGTTTGGGTCATGGGGTTAGATCCCTCATGAATGGATTAATGCTCTCCCTAGGTGGGGGTATTAATGAGTGAGTTCTCACTCTATTAGTTCCCATGAGAGCTGGTTGTTTAAAAGACCCTAGAACCTCCTCTCTCTCTCTTGCTTCCTCTTGTCATGTGATCTGCTTGTATCCACCAGCTGCTTGCTGCTTTCCACCATGAGTAGAAGCAGCCTGAGGCCCATGCAGGATGCAGATGTCCCAGAATTGTAAGCCAAATGAAACTCTGTTGTTTCTAAATTACCCAGTCTCAGATATTTCTGTTTTTTTTTTTTTTTTTTTTTAAGATGACTGGTAAGGGGATCTTAACCCTTGACTTGGTGTTTTCAGCACCACGCTCACCCAATGAGCTAACTAGCCATCCCTATATAGGGATCCGAACCCATGTCCTTGGTGTTGTCAGCACCAAACTCTCCCGAGTGAGCCATGGGCTGGCCCTAGGTATTTCCATTATAGCAATACAAAACAGGCTAATACAGGAAATTAGTACTGAGAGTGGGGTGTTGCTATACAGATACCAGAAAATGTGGATGCAGCTTTTGAACTGAGTAATAGACAAAGGTTGGAGGAGTTTGGAGGACTTAGAAGAAGACAAAAAGATGAAGGAAAGTTTGGAACATTTTAGAGCTTGGTTAAATGGTTGTGACCAGAATGTTGATAGAAACGTGGATAGTAAAGGCCATGCTGATGATGAGGTCTCAGATAGAAGTGAGGAACTTATTGGGAATTGGACAAAAGATCATCCTTGCTACACCACAGCAAGGAACTTGGCTGCACTGTATCAATGACCTTGAACTTTGTGGAAGGCGGGACTTAAGAGTTGTGAACCAGAGTATCTGGCAGAAGAAATTTCTTAGCAGCAAAGCATCAAGGAATATTCATGGATACTTTTAACAGCCTACTTTGAGTTATGGTGGCAAAGACATGATGTAAAAGCCAGGATTTAAAAGAAAAGTAGAACATAAAGATTTGCAACATTTGCAGCCTGGCCATGTGGTAGAAAAGCACAGAGCAGGAGAAAATGAAAGGATGAAGCAGATAAACTGGTTGCTAAAGACATTATCTTGCTGGTGAGGCAGCCAGATGCTAATAACCAGGACTTGTGGAAAATGTGCTAAAGACATTTGAGAAGTCTGGAAGGGAGCCCCACCCATCACAGACCCTGAGGCCTAAAAGGACTCAGTTGTCCTGGAGGACAGACCTGGGGCACAGGTACCCTTGGGAACCTGCTCCCTGCATTCCAGCTGCTCCAGCTGGAGCAGCCCTGCCACAGATTGCCCCAAGTGTGGTTCGTGCAGCAGCTTTGGAGAGTAGAAGCCTGAAACCTCAATGGCGTCCACATTGCGTTAAGTCTGCAGACTGGCAGGATGTGAGAGCAGTGGAGGCTTGGCAGCCTCCACCCACATTTCAGAGGACATATGGAAAAGCCTGGAAGCCCAGGAAGAGACCTGCCACAGGGGTGGAGCTGCTGGAGAGGTCATTTACTAGAGCAGTGCCAAGAAGGAATATGGGGTCAGAGCCCCCAAGAAAGCCCCCAGTGGGGAAACATCTAGTACATCCAAGGCAGAGGGGCTGCTGACAGGACCTCAGAGCTGTAGGGCCACTGGCAACATCCAATACTGGCCTGGAAAAGCTGCAGGTACCAGAGCTGTGCCTGGCAGAGCAGTGGGGGTTAGGCTGCCAGATGCTTTCAGGGCCCAGATGCCCCAGTGTGCCCAGGATGCAGGAGTTGGAGTCAAAGAAGATTATTTCAGAGCTTTAAGACATAATTTCTGCCCAGCTGGTTTTCAGACTTGTTTGGGACCTGTTTCTCCTTTCCTCTGGACTATTCCTCCCTTTTGGAATGGGAATGTGTACCCAATGTCTGATCCACCATTGTATCTTGTAGATAAATTTGTTTTTGATTTTTACAGATTCACAGCTGGAAGGAATTTTGTTTAGGTCTCAAATGAGACTTTAGGCTTTTAAGTTGGTGCTGGAGCAAGCTGAGACTTTTGGGACTGTTGGGATGGAATGATTGTATTTTGTATGTGAAAATGACATGATTTTGGGGGGCCAGGGGTGGAATGATAGAGTTTGGATGTATTTTCCTCACCAAAACTCATGTGGAAATTTGATCCCCAATGTGGCAGTGTTGGAAAATGATTGAGTCATGGGGGCGTGTGGGGGAAATAGGATAATTTAGTCAGGCTCCCTCTGCTCTGAGATTTGGTGAGCACTGCTGCCAGGGGGCTGTAACACATTTCTTGTAAACAAGTTGTGTGTGGCTGGAGTTAGTGCGCATGTGTACCCATGTATCTTTCTAGTTAATTACTATTGTGTGTTCTGCAGTTTTGTGAAGCAGGCTGGGGGCAGAGAGCTCCCTTCTAACAATAGAGCATGTTTACTCTGCTGGCAGCTGCTCAGTTTCAGTTTTTCTTTGGACCTTGCCAGTAGCAGTTGAGTTTCTGAGTTTCTCTGTGGACTGCTTAGCTTGTAGTGTTGTGTGTGGTGAATAATAGGAATATACACACTATAAGTACTATTCCTTCTTCAACCAGGGCCCCAAGGACTGTTTTGTCTAGTTACCTAGATCATAGGTCTGTGTGTGAAGGGTTTGTGAATGGGCTTGAGGGATCTGTGAGCTCCAGACCCCAGCTCTAGCTCTACAAGGCAGATCCATCATGAATGGATTAATACTCTCCCTGGAGGAGGAGGGGTAGTGAGTGAGTTCTCACTGTATTAGTCCTCATGAGAGCTGATTGTTTAAAGGACCTTGGCACCTCCTCTCTCTCTCTCTCTCTCTCTCCCTTCCTTGCTTCTTCTCACCATGTGATCTGCTTGTACCCACTAGCTGCCTGCCACTTTCTGCTATGAATAGAAGCATCCTGAGGCCCATGCCAGCTGTCCCAGTATCATAAGCCAAATAAACCTCTATTGTTTATAAATTACCCAGTTTCAGGTATTTCTGTTATAGCAACAAAAAATGGACTAATACAATTGATGTTTTCTATCATTTTGGGGGTCTTCATTTCATTTGGTTCTGCTCTGATTTTAATTATTTATTTCCACCTACCAACTTTGGGATTGGGTTGCTCTTGTTTTTCTAGTTCTTCGAGGTATAGTATCAGGTTGTTTATTTGAAATCTTTCTATTCTTTTAATGTAAGCATTTATTGTAATAAACTCTCTCAGTACTGCTTTTGCTGTATCCCACAGGTTTTGGTATGATGTGGCTTTATTTTCCTTAATTTCAATAATTTTTTATTTCCTGTTTAATTTCTTCTTATACCCCTATGTCACTCAGGAGCATGTTGTTTAATTTCCATGTGTTTGTATAGTTTCAAGAGTTTGGCTTGTTATTGATTTCTAGTTTTAATCAGTTGTATTCTAAAAAGATGCTTGAAATGATTTCAATGTTTAAAAATTTGTTGAGACCTAACACGTGGTCTACTCTAGAGAAAGTTCCATGTGCTGATGAGAAGAAAGTATATTCAATAATTGTTGGATGAAATGTTCTGTAATTATCTGCCAAGTCCAGTTTGTCTAAAGTATAGTTTAAATCCTTTGTTTCCTGCTGATTTGTTGCCTAGATGTTCTGTCCAGTGCTGAGAGAGGAGTGTTTAGGTCCTCAACTATTATTGTACTGGGGTTGATCTCTTTCTCTAGGTTATCTAATAGTGTTTGCTTTATGTATTTGCGTGCTCCAGTGTTTGGTGCATATATATTTATGATTTGTTATGTCTTCTTACTGAATAGACCCCTTTGTCATTGTATAATGGCCTTCTTTGTCTCTTTTTGTAGTTTTTGGTTTAAAGTTTATCTTATCTGATATAAGAATAGCTGCTCATGCTGGGTTTTGGTTTCCATTTGCATGGTATATCTTTTTCCTTCCCTTCTCTGTTAATCTGTGTGTATGAGTTGAGTCTCTTGTAGACAGCATATAGTTGTGTTGAACATTTTAATCCCATCAGTCAGCCTGTGTCTTTTGAATGAAGAATTTGTGCTATTTACATTTATTGCTGTTATTCAAAGGTATTGTCTTACTCCTGATATTTAATTGATTTTTAAATGTTTGATTTAAATACCTTTTGTACCTTTCTTCCCCTTTTATTGTTTGTCTTCAGTGTTATTTGGTTTTTTGAGGTGGTTTGGTATAGTTCATTTCTTTTTTGCATTTACATATTTACTCTACAAGTGGTGTTTGTTTTTTCTCATGTACTCATGGTGGGGATTTTTGTTTCTTGGGTTCCAGATGCACAATTCCTTTAAGAATTTCTTGTAGAGCTTGTGGTGTGGTGGTGAACCCCTTCAGCTTTTGTTTGTCTGGGAAAAACACTATTTCCTTTCTGAAGGATAGCTTTGCCCGGTATAGTATACATGGCTGGCATTTATATTTATATATTTTATTTTATTTTTTTAGTATTTTGAATATACATTCCCATTCTCTTCTGGCTTGTCGGGTTTACTGAGAAGTCTGCTGTTAGTCTGATGAGGACTCCCTTATAGGTGACTTGACACTTTTCTCTTGCTGTTTTTAGGATTCTTTCTTTTTCTTTGACTTTAGATAGTTTCACTACAACAGTCTGTATCTCTGGAAGTCTGTATCTCTACCAATACAAGGAAAGTGTTCTGCTATTATTTCATTGAATATGTTTCAATGACTTTTCCTCTTCCTCGTCCTCTGGCTCACACATGATTTGGATGTTAGTGCATTTAAGGTTGTCTGCTAGTGCTCTTAGATTTTCTTCATTTTTAAAAATTCTTTTTTCATCCCCTTGGGTTATTTCAAAAAGACTGCCTTTGATATTAGAAATTCTTTCTTTCACTTGCTTTAGCCTGATGCCGTGTTCTCAATTGCATTTTTTATTTTGTTGAATGAGTCTTTCAGTTCCAGCAGTTCTGCTACATTATTTTCATGGTATTTATCTCTTTGTAAATTTCTTCCTTCATCTCCTGGATTGTTTTTCTCATTTCATTATGTTGTCTAGCTCAGTCTTCTTGTATCTCACTGAGTTTCTTTAATGCTGTTACTCAGAATTCCTTTTCAGACACTTCAAAGGTTTTCTGTTTGGGCTCTGGTATTTGAGAGTTATAATATTCCTTTGGTGATGTCATTTTTTTTTTATTTATAGTATTCCTACATTGATTTCTTGTCTTCTGGTGGAGCATTTAGTTCTTCTATTATTATGTTGTGGCTTTTGAGGAGAGAGACTCCCTTCTGTAGATTTGTTATATATTGCCCACTGGGTGGGGTGTTTTTGTTTGGGTTCCTGATAGACTCCATAGTTTCAGTAGTTCCATGTAGACCCAGTTGCTCCAGGTAGACTCAGTAGTTCTGGGTAGATTCAATAGTTTTGGGGGGTGCCAACAACTGTGTATGTTGCTGGGGCTGCATGCACTGCTGGGCCTTCACAGGCATGTGGGATCCATGTTGGCAGCCAAGGCAGCTGGAGTCATGCAGGCAGCTGGACAGCTGGGCTCCTGTGTGTGCATGGGGTTGTGCAGGCAGCTGGATGTCTGGGGCTGCATAGGTGGCTGGATGGTTGGGCCCACACAGGTAGGTGGGGCCATATGGGTGGCAGGGCAGCTGGGCCTTTGCAGGTGAGTTTGGGTGGCTGGGGCAACATAGGTGGCTAGATGGCTGGGCCCAAGCAGTGGGTGGGACTGTGCAGGCGGCTGGAAAACCAGAGCCACATAGGTGGTGGCACCACATGGGCAGCTGAGTTGGGCTGCCTGGGCCATGCAGTATGTGCATTGAGCAGGATGAACTCCTGTGCAGGGAGAAGGGCCATGGATCTGGGACTAGACAATTGTACAGGCAGCCCCTGCAGTGATATAGGAAGGCTGGGCAGGAGCATGAGGTGAGTTACTCCTGGGAAGTGCTCATGGCTGAGCAGATTATTCCCTCCACAAGGGAGAATTCCTCCTGGATGATCCTGGTATCAGAGACATGGTGGTAGCTGAAGCCATGTGCCTCTTTCTTATCTACACAACCCTGCTTGGTTTTTGTTCTCCACAGGGTTCTCACCAGGTTCCTAGTGCCCTCTCATGCTCTCCAAGCAATGCTTTCCCCTGTATTTAGTTGTCCATTCCTTTCTCTGTTCCCTTTATCCAGGAGGATTGTGCATTGGACACCTCTAGTCCGCCATCTTGCCCTGCCTCATATAATAATTTTGTAACAATAAATTTTCTATGTTCATGTAGGTACTTGTTAAAGTGCTATTTACAGAGAGACAGAATTGAATTGAGATACGAGTCCAAAGTGGTTTTGAAACTGTAAAGTTAAGTACTTGACCAAACTTTAAAAATGGTAGAATTATTGGCCCCAGTAAGCTAATATTTCATTTAAAACATTGCAACATTTTCCATTTTTAAACACTTTTTTCCAGTCTTTACATTTTATGTAGCTATAAAGAAAAAAAATGCAAAATACATCAATTTCACATTTTTCTTTTATTGAAAGTTACATTCTATCTTACTCTAGAGGCAAAAATCAGATTTTAGCTGTCTCATATCTGAGCTATTTATTCACATAGCATAAAGAAGCCAATGTTTATATAGTAAGTTTTGCCTGACCTCCTATTCTATTTTTCTTCAAATTCAAAATGAAGCTTTTTTTAAAAATCAATTATTTGCTCTCTTTTTTTCTGTTTTTAATATGGAGACAAACACCTGTTGGCATAATAAAATAAGGCAAGTATTTCTTATATAGAATTTAAGATGATTTAATGTTAATTTTCTTTTGTCATGCATATAATTTTATATTTCTTATATAGAGACACAAAGGTTAAAGTTAAGAACTTCCTAGAAAACAAAAAATGGAGACTAAAAGTTGTCACTGACAGTAAAAACATACTAATTATGGAAACCTTCCTTTTCAAAACAATTGAATTGATCATTTCCCATGAGGAGATGGTTAATAAAAACAGGCAAACAGATCAATTTTTCACCATAAATATGTCACTACATTCTAATGATTTTGTTAGCTAAAACAGCAAAGTTCTGATTCACTTTTCCCTGGGGTAAATGTGAGCATTTTCCTCATTTTATAAAATGCTTGCACAAATGTAATTTTGGCTATTCTCATATTTGGATGTTTTTTTTCACATGAATTTCCATCAACTTGTTTCTCCCAAACCTCATCCTGTTTATATTTTCTCCCATCTCTAACTTTGATCTATGCAGAAAAGAACGATACAAGAGATGTAACTCCTATAGTCTATCCCTCAGAAACAGCTGTGCTAGGATTTAAGTGTACTCAAATATTTAATCAAACATGCTAAGGGATAATTTTGATAAAATGTGAAGATAATACAAGGAATGGACCTTACAGAAATAAAAATGGCCTCAGAACAAAATTTCATGATATAGTTTCAAATATGCAAGGTGTTTTTATGTCAGATTGAGTGGTATCCATTTTAATTATAATTGTAGTAAAAATTTGAAAAAATCAAAGATAACGGTTAAACATATTGTATATCCTTTTTTCAACACTGACATTTGAATGGAGAGTGTACTTTAAAAATCAAAGCAGCAGAAAAGCCAGCAATGTAAAGAAAAATCTAGAAAATAGCCAATATTTCATGTTTATTCCCAAAATATCAAGTGCTTCCTGTCCTATTTATCAAATACAAATTGAGCAATCGACAACCAGCAGTATCTTTGATCCAATTACTTAAGCAGTAATGAAAGGACTCATCACCTCCCGTATTTTTCCCTTAATGTTGACTTGAAATTCTTCTGAGTGTGGCTATAATACCAGGAACTTTGGAATTCCACTGTTCTAACGCAGATGGTATTTTTTAAAGCAGAGGACGGTCCTAAAAACAGTCCAGTGCTAGAGGTATTAAGACACACGGGGAAGTGGAGAAGGCTCTAAACCAAAGTTCAATCTCATCCCAAAAATTTCACTTTTGGCAGGACATGTTTGTGGAACACAATAAAAATATTCTAAAAGTAATATGGAATAATAAATGCCCCTGATTAACTAGGTCAGTTTTTGAAGGAAGACCAAAGAGAGGGCACTTGCTGTGACAGAGAACACAACTTGCTACAGAGCCATAGTAACAAAAATTTAAAACAAAGAAACAAGTAGTATGGTTCTGATGTAGGACCAGACAGTTAGATTAACATAACATGGTAGAGGAGTCAGAAACACATTGGTGTACTAATGGAAGCTTGATGTATGATCAGGCTGGTACCAAAAATCTCTGCGGAAGAAAAAGAGATAAAATTTTAATAGATGGTTTAGAAAATTATGTTGCTACATGGAGAAAATTAAATTTTATCTTTATTTTTCTTCCTACATAAGGATGAACTACAGAAGGTTGAAAGATCTAAATGAGACAGAAAATTCTAAATCTAAGGAAATGTAATGACGATGTGTATATAGGAAAATATCTTTGTGATATTGGCTCAAGGAATAACTTACCAAAATTTTAAAATCATAAGAAATATTGACCTAAAACTGATAAATACCAATAATATTTAATTATTAACTGATATCTAAATATTGATTATTAATTAGTGTTTTAAAAGAACACCATGAAGTTTGCAAACGGGTAATGAGGAGGCAGAAGGATATGAATCACACCTCCAGGTGAAAAATGGCCTCAGTGAGATTTCTCCCAATTCTTTTAAATATTAAACAAAGTTTAACACTTATTTATTTATTTTTTAAAAAGAGATTAGTATCAGACAAATTAAACCTAGAAATCTCATACAGAAAAAAAGACTGAAATGCTATATAATCAGTTTGTATAATATCTACCATACAAAGTATGTTAACAATAATAATGAAAAGAACCTGGCAAAAAAATAACCACCCAGGATAAGCAACCCCAGTCTAAGAATATCTATTTAAATAAAATTAAGTCAGTTGCTTAGGTCCCTGTTATTCAAAATAAAATAGCTGAGAGAATGTACCATAATATGAGAGATACAAAAACAAAATGTCTTTTTTTTTTTTCCTTCCCAGGGGAAACCATGTCATATATATAGTTACTGTTGATCCTTTTTTTGCTGCTGGTAAGGCATTAGGATTGACAAGGATTTCTGTCTCAAAGGCTAAGTGTGTTTTATTTAGATGTTTTTGTAGATGGTTATGCTTTTGAAGGTAATACTTGCATTGAAGTTAGTTTTAAAAATATACTTCTGCATCATTCCTCTGGCTTACGTTAAATAAACTGAGTCTCAAAAATGTTTGTAGATATGGTTTGATTATACGTTCACAGCTAATCTCACATGAAAATCAGTTTTCTTAAAATTTTCACAGAAAGAAAAAAGCAAACCGTACAATCTTGAAAAAGAAAGACAACCAAGCTCAAGTCTGTAACATAAAAGACATGCTAAAATAATGATTTCCTGCTTAGTTATCATGTGTAGGACCTTCAAAAAATATGCATTAGTGTTCTCATTTCCAGAAGTTGCCACTATGCTCTTTCCACCAAAAATATCATATATCCTCTGAACATCAAAATGGTCAGCTGATTGGTTATATACAGTCCTTGTGAGTCCTCCAACAAATGGCTTTATGTAGTTATCTAATTAAGTGTGGAGCAGCGAGAAATTCCTGCAGGAAGTCCTATTAAGTCTTCCATTCATCAAAATAAAACTCCATTTGTCCAGAAGTATCCACTTTTATCCAAGATAAATCCAGTTTCTTCATCCAAGTGCAAAGTGCTTCCTAGAACATCTTGATCTTTTCTCCATCATGTGTTAGTTTCTCTTCATGTGTATGTGTTCTGTCCATCCAACGGTGGTTCCCTCTTTTTGCATCTTTTCTAATTCTGAATAAACTTCATATTTGTCAGCATATAGTGGAGTTGGTACCATGAGGAAGGCATCTTGTCTTGAGATATGTAAAAACATGACATGATTTTTACCTTCAAAAGTTTCACTTGTTTGGTTTTTTTGTTTGTTTATCTCCTCTTTTCTGCATTAGCAATAGTCCCTGTCCACTTCGTCATTCCTATGAGCTCTACTCATTCCTCTTTCCGTGTCACTAAACATTTTGTGGTCTTACCACCAATTGAATCATCGTCTTCGGCAACTTCAACTTCCACTTGGTAAATCTATGCAATAGTCAGGCTGCTCCCTACTTCCTGGCATCCTTTTCTCTAGTGACCTTTACTTTCCCTCTACCTGAGTTATCTACTCTGTATAACTTGTCCCCACCCAAAACTTTTAGCCTTCTGAAATAGTAACTTCAAAGCTATTACACTCTCACCACATATGTCTGTCACTCAGTTGCCCTGACAATGTCTAAGATCTGACCTCATAAGAACCTCATGTTTGTGATCTTCCTGCTTTTTTATTTATCTCTCTCTTTCCTTTTGCATTCACTTCTTTCTCATTCAGCTTTGATTTCATTGTATAAAACTTCTTTTGGTAATATTCTCAAACACATATTTCCTCTAACTTATCACTGAACTGCCTCAAAAAATTCCAATATTGGATGACTCCAATTATCTGATTTCTCTACATCTACTTTTGTTAGTGCTGCCATAACTTCATGGTCTCCAACTGGCTTTTGATAGCAAAGTTTGCTAATATTTCTATTGCCCTGGTCAGCCCTCTCTCTCTTACTCTCTACAGCAACAGGTATGTTTCCTCTCTTTTCCTCAAAACTTTTAAAAGTAGGTATACGTTTACCTGCATTTATTCTTTCATTCCTCATGGCTACAATTAAATGCTAGCTCTCCATTTTTCTAAAGCTAAATCTGTCAATTATATTCTAAAACTCATCTCTCCGTGCCTTCTCAGACATATCAGTGCATTAATTATTGCCTCTCACAATGAATTTGAGATCCCAAACCATGAGTATATCCTCAGAGAAACTGAGCTCTGCTTAGAACTGCACAAATACATCTGTTTTTATTTATTTCCCTGATATAGTAAATAATTTTTAAATTTCAAAACTTTTCATCAATTAATCCATGTGGAACACTGTAATTCTGAAAAATAATAAGAAATTTGACCTACTAATTTAAAATATATCCTCGTTCTCTTTTCTAATGTCTTTTAAGAGTCTAATTTTATGTCTAAGAAACAATCAACCTATTTTGAAACTGACAAGTCTAAGCAAAACTGATTTCATGAGGATTTAAAATAACGTTGCAATACCTTATAAAATCGATGTTTTTCCATTTTAGTTAACTTTCTCCAGAATGTTTTGCCAGGCACAAGCCCTATTCTGGAAAAAAACTTTTTGAAGCAGGCTTTAAACGGTATTATGAGCAGCCTGTAGAGATGAAGTGACTTTGAGCATACTTGAAAATAAACAAAACAAAACCATGTAAGATATCTGTTTGTTTGAACAGCTTGCCACCTAAAATTTGTTATACTATCACTTTTGGGAGGTCACATCCCTGTTTCCCTTTATAATAATTTGCTTCTTTTCTACCTCCTAGTTTATTGTGGAGAAATGCCTCATTCTTATGAAAGTCTAGATAATTTTGGTTCTTTTTCTTTGGGACAAAAGGGAGCAAAGCTTTTGAGAGCAATCTTTGGCAGATATATAAACATAGCCCTGTGTTTGGCTTCTCTCTCCATACGTAGAAAATTTTTTACTTCGGTTTAAATGAAATATTTTGTGAGTAAAGAGGAACGGTTTATCCATTGATGAAGCAAATACATACAAAGCTTTTTCTCTTTGAATCTGAATAAAACATGGACGTTCACTGAAAAGTAAACCTAAAGCATTTAGTAGCTTAGAAGCTTTTAGCGGATTATGATGTGATTTACCGATAACTAGAACAAAGAAGTGATGAATTAAATTAAAACAAGGAGGAACAGCTTTGAAGTTGAATTTTAAAAAGTGACTCGATTATTTTTACAAGAAGAACAAACGTTTCTGTTAGTTTTGTTGGGTGGGGCAAGCAGTGAGACACTGGGAGCAGGAAGGGATGCGCAGGGCAGCCAGGTCATGCCCTCAGTTGTTGCCTTTGTTCTTTGAGTGCTTTGAATACTTGAGGATTTACAATGTGCATTTTCCATGCACGAACTTCCAGGAGCGAATGAACATGTGCTAGGAGGCTGAGATAGACGAGGATTTTCTTTCCCTTCCAACAGAAAGATATATAACCCACACACAAGAGCATGAAAATATTAGACAATAAAAATCCAGGCTCTGGCTTTTACAAAGGATGTTTGATAATGCAACACAAGAATAAATCATAAAGTGTGGTTTTCTTCTGTAACAGAGGCTCTTTGACAATCTAATTATCCCAGAAGTAATTTTTTCATGTTAAATGTAGTCGATCTGTTCTCTTGCAGCAGAAACTAGGACATTCCCAGCAACTCATGGACAACTGCAGGTATTTTGGCAGAACACACATGTATTTTCTTATGTCCACATGCTGTATTGATATATTACATAGCTACTTGGAATTGAAACAGTTTATGCATTTGTGTTTTAGTGAATCAAATCATTTATCCACTCCACAAATATTTATGGAGACTTCCTGTACTTGAACCAAGAATTCTCTGTAATTTTTTTATCAACACTGATATAAGTGGACTGTTTGTCATGGAATGATTTGTACTGTGGACTAGGCGGGTAAAGGAGATCACATGTAAAAATTGATGATACAGGTTATCTAAAGAAAATCAGGATTGAAAGATTTATCGTTGAGACAAAAAGCAGAAAATGTTCTTATTATATTGATAAGAAATATTAATAATGATTATATAAGCACCTTTCTGCTTCTCTGAGTTTAACTTTTTTAGATTCTACATATGAGTGAGATCACGCAGTATCTGTCTTTCTATGCTTGGTTTATTTCACTTAGCATAATGTACTCCAGGTTCAACCATGTTGTTGCAAGTGACAGACAGAATTTCCTTCTTTTTCAAGGCTGAATAGTATTATAGGATGACTATAGTTAATAATAACCAAATCATATATTTAAAAATTACTTAGAAAGTAGATATGAAATGTTTTCACCAAAAAAAATAATAAAGTAGGTGAGGTGATAGATATGTTATTTAGTTTAATTTAATAATTCCTCAACATACACATATATCAAAACATCACATTTACCCCATAAATATATACAACTATTATTTGTCAGTTAAAAACAAAATAAAGTTAAATAAATAAATAAAAGAATAATATAAAAATAAACATAATAATAAGGCATAGTTAAGTCTGGATACTACAGACTAAAATCAACCAGAGCACTATTAAACACAAGGCTTTATTCAGAAAATTGGAGCATAAGGATAATCCTGAAAAAGTGTTCTAACTTGGGAAAAAGAAGTCAGGGATCTTATAGAGTATTAGCAGAATGAATTACCCAAACTTCAGTTACTGATCGAAGATTGTCTTTGAAGATGTTCTTAAGGCTTAACAGCCATTGGTTGACAATTTAGGTTTAGCAAGAAGGGATGGGAAGAGCACTTGAGGGAGGTAAGATTATATGAGGGCCACAGAAGAAAATTTTCAGTTCTTCATGTTCTCTTACACTGTTAATCGTAGTTTGTAACATATATATATGTATATATATATATATATATATATATATATATGAATATTTGTTGTAACATATGTACATATTTGTTGTAACACACACACACACACACACACACACACACACACACGTCTGCAACAGTGCTCATGCCAGTCTCTGTCTCTATCTCCATTGGCCCTGCCCTGTCTCTATCTTTACTTCTACCACTACTTTATCTCAAGCTCTACCCCTTCTGCACATCTCTTTTCCCTTCCATGTCATCTTACCCTCCTTCTATATCTCAAACTCCCTCTCCAATATCAACCCAACTAACATTTGAAGAGAAGATCATGTGCTATGTGAGTGGAGAACGGGAAGCCACATGAAAAGCCCTTCCATTGAGATCCTTTCTTTGTGAGTATGACACATTGCTTAATTTGGAATAACAGAAGAATGATGTTAATTTTGATCATTTGAAATATTCAGTTCTTTACATGGCCTAGTGAATTCTTTATAATTCATTTTGTTTTCCTTGACCTCCCAGAAGCTCGCAGATAAATTTTATAACTTCCATGATGAACCCATCACAGATAACTGCGGCATCTATCTTCCTCCATCATATAACTTTTTTATTGTTTAAATGTTTTAATAAATATTAAATGTAATCCATAAAAGCATTTTATTTTCGGTAGAAATTCTAATGAAATATAGGTTAGGTAAGGAAAAAGACAAAGTTTGCTGAATTTTTCATTCTCGTGGAGGTGCTACTAAGTAAATCAATAAATGGAGATATTTTAGGCTAGCAGTGAGTACATTTTTCCTACAGATGGCAAGTAGCTTAAAATTTATACACAATCTCTCTGACTCCAAAGCCCCAGATTTTCATTAATCTGGTCCCTCATCCCTCCCTCCAAAGAGTTAATACCTATCTTCCTGTGCCTGGTATGTAATCGGTGTCCTTTCTACCTGTTTTTATTGATGTGGTTTGATTTTGTTTAATTGGTTTGGTTGTTTGCAACAGAAGGAATCATACTCCAGCAGTTAAGTCTACATTAAAGTAATATGGCTGCTAGAGACCTATCCATCTATTTTTATATCAAGTAAGCACGCTTATGGACTCCTAAAGACTTGTAGAACAGAAATTGAACTTACCATGGAATCTCTTTAATCATATGAGAGGTCTTCAAAAAGTTCATGGAAAGACTCATATCATCTTATAATTTTATTTTCCCACAGACTTTTTAAAGTACCCTCTAATATATCTGCAGCTTTGGTACTTATTTATCCTTGCTCACCCTGTCCACAATCCATTTTAGTGGTCTACTTCTGGAGAGAAAGCAATCATAGGAACTTCAGTATTTTTACCACCACGCCACGTGCATGTAAGCCTTATTTGAGCTTAAACATGTTGACTCTTTTTCCTTTTTTTTTTTTTTTTGAGAGTAATGTCTAGCATAATATATTTTTCAAAGACAGTCTAAAAGGAAAAAAAGGCACATTATTTTTGAAAGTTTTATAGTCTTAAGGAAAAAAGCCACATTTCTTAAAACATAATTATTCTCTGAGGACCACATATTTATTTAGTAGAAAGATATATTTGATATTTGCATTCCTACAGAAAGTGTATTTTCAAAACATCTTACAAAATAAAATTTTGAGCTACTAAATCTGAAACTCTGGATCAAGCATGTTGTCATTACTGCAAAAATTCCTGTGGTTCTCATGGTTAGCCATTGGCATCCGCAGTTACGGAAACTCTGAAGTCCTTCTAATTTTGGAAAATATGGGTAGGATATTTTAGTCTAGTTGTGCTAAGCAAGATTCTTGTCTTTATCAAAGCCTAAGTTTCAAAATATGCCTCTGCCATTTAAAAGAAGTGGTAACTACAAGCCCTTAGAACCTAGTGGAATAAATAAATGATGTTCGATTTTATACTATATGTAAGGGCAGAAATGGATTACTGATTGGTATTTCATCTCCTTACAGATTTAATTGGGAACATGAATATTAGGAGATACACTTCCTCTGTACACCAGGGAACATGTATTCCTCAAGGAGTATAGGCCAAGAAATTTCCCCAGGCATACCTCATATTTAATCCAGAGCCTAGCTTAAATGATAGTTTGCAGCAAATGCAATGATCATAGCCCACCCTGTAGTAAGGTACATTTATATTACAGCTTGCATTAAGACCTACTGGGATAAAAGCTGGTATATGAGGTGGATTGCAAAAATGACCTCAAATTGTTCCAATCCTTATACGAAGGTCACTTTGCAATGTGACTTTACTCTTTCTCACATCAAGAGATAAAGTTATCTCTTTCCCCCTTGAATCTGGGCTCAGCCACATGACTTGCTTTCGCCAATAGGACAGGAACAATGTAGTACAAGCAGAGACTTGAACAATCCAACAAAAAAGCAATTGGACAAAGCACTGTTTACCTGAATCTCTAGTTACCAACTGATAACTCTTCTCTTATGGAGGCAAGACTAGGAGAATTACAGTTATATTATAAGGATTACAGTTTTAAGGATAATAAAGAGGAGAAGGATATTGTAGATAATTTGAGCACTTTAATATAGAACACATCATAATTTGAGCAGACTTTGACTAAGTACACTGCATTTAGCTATTTCTGAAAAGCTTCTTTTCTAAGCAAGTTATGAGAAATAAAGATTACAAGAAAAATATCTAAGCTGTTTATGATAATGAGCTCTTTAAACCACTTTAGTATTATATTATTCTAGATAATATTATATACTTTAATATATGGTCTCTTTTGTCATATTAAAAAATCCCTAAAAAATTTGATTAGGCAATACTTTGCTAGATATCAGGATTGTGTAGTAAGATTAAAATTGAATTTTGCATTATGCTCTAAAAAACTTTCTATAATTAGATATTTTATTAAGCTGAACAAGAGATATATCCAATGAGGTAATTTTTTTTTTTTTTAATTTTCACTATTTTGATTATTTAAATATTTTAGGGCATGTGCTTTCCAATATGATGTGATGAGGAAGTCACTTCTATTCTTCCCCCAAATCCATAGCCCAGGCTAATCATCAGGCAAACCCAAATTGAGGTTCATCCTATAAAACACCTGACAAGTACTCCTTAAACTATCAAGGTTATGAAAAACAAGGAAAGTCTGAGAATAAGAACCAGAAGAGAATAAGGAAATGCAATACTTAAATGCAATATGTCACAGTCTAGAATATTCCAATTCTGGAATAGACCTGAAATAGAAAAATAACAGTAATGGGAAAACTAGTGAAATCCTCATAAAGTGTGCAATTAGTTAAAGTATCAATGTCAGTTTTCAGTTGTGACATATGTGCCATGGTAATGGAAGTTGATAACATTAGGGGAAACGAAGGGAGGAATACTATCTTTGAAATGCTTTTTAAAATCTAAAATTCCAAATAAAAATTACATTAAAAGATTTTAGAGATTTATTATTTTTGATACATGTATAAGATTTTTTTGCTTACATATACATTTAGGTTTTCCAGCATAAAAATAAAAATATTTGTCTCAATGAGAATTAGAATGATGCACCTGCTCACGTATACATGTGGGTGGACAGGGGGTGAGGATCTATGTACCAGGGAGTGTGTGTCTCCTGTCAGTTTAGGAGGGAAAAATGTCTTTTCCTAGTATGAGTTACATTAAAGAAACAGAACTAGAACTGTCAGGCCCCTCTCAAGATCGGCTGGCATCTTTCTGTTTCCAGAAGAACACATTTGAAGGAAGTTCATATGTGCAATGGTCTCACATGGATGCACCCAGTGTTACGTACAGTTCTTTGATCTCCTTTCTCTTGAAAATGTATCAGTGTGTGAATGAGAATAATGTACATTAAAGATATATTCTTTATCCTGTTATTTCTTTTAAGGTAAATTATTCACATACTTAGGTATTTTAATTATTACTGAAAGGAAATTTATCGTGACATGACTATAACTCATAGTGACTAGCGTGAGAATTGCTGATTTGTGGGACATTACTTTTCTCTCTAGAAATGAAGGCAGATAATAATTGACTATCTGGTAATGATGGATAACTGAGCTTCAAAAGGTGATCACTTGAAATGTCTCATTATGTCAGTTCAGACCATCTAATTAAATTCTACCAATTCGTAGCACTGAATAAATACATGTATGGTGCTGGTCAAGACTGAGTTTACTTTCTTCCTTTCTTCCTTTCCTCTCTTCTCTAATTCTCCATTCCAAAAACAAACACTGAGACCCTACTACATGCAGTGGCCTAAGGCGACTGAGAAAAAAGCAGACAAAATTCACTGCCATTCTGGAGCACTCTTTCTAGCCACGTAGACAGAAAATTTAAAAATATACACAATAAAGAAGTATCTAGTAACAAAATAATGAATGCTAAGGGAGAAAGAAAAAAAAATTCAACCTGTAAATGAGGGTCATTGCACCATCTTTATTTAATAGACTTATGGTGAAAGAAAGAATAACTACATAGAGCTTGATTTCATACAAATGATTATAGATATATTTTAAGTATCAAGTGGAAATTTTTGAGATTTATAAAGACATCTTTATATTTACTTTAAGGTGGAAAAAGTCAATAATTAAGATTTCTTAATATTCTATAATTGTTAAAAATCACAAAAGGAGCTTATAAAAATGCTTTGTGATTGATATTTGCATGAAAATTATTTTAATCTGAAGGGAAGTGATATAATTAAGTGATAAACTAAAGGAAACTAATACATGTGAGCTAATTTTCATAGATTTTTTTCCCCTGTGGATCTACTTAGCAATTAATATTCACTTTGGCAACCCTTTTGATTATCTAATTATTTTAACTGACTTTTAAATATGTAAACCTCTACTTAATAAACAAAAAATATTTGATATTACCATTTTTAAAGTAGCCTAAAATTTCAAAGCTTTAATTTTGAGGAATGATGGGTTTTTCAGGAATGATAATAATAACAGGACCAAAAATAATAAGTTTTTAATTCTCTCCAAACATATAGTGATCCTCAAAACTTTTAGGTGTGAAAAATGATTCCAACCACACAATGATGATTCGTGCATTTTCAGGATCACATTCAGGTGGCAAACTCTATCTAAACTATGATTTGTTTTTTGTTTTTTTTTTTTTAAAACTCCATTTTCATAAGAAAAAATAAAGAACAATCACATAGGAAATCACAGAGAGTTGAATCTGGGCTACTACCAGTAACCACTGATTCTGAAATTGATAGTCTGAAACAGTAGAGGTACTTACAAAGGGTAGACTTTCCAGTAAGTTCCATGAGGGCAAAAAGTATGGCTTAAGTTTACTGATATAAAGCCTAGATCTGTGTACCATTAGTCCAGACTAAGCACCTATTTCATGCACGTCTGAACTGATAAGTGTCTAAACAGGTAAAGAATGATTCTGCTTTTGCTTTCATTGTTTTTTAAAAATTTATTTATTATAAGCATATTATTATTACAAAGCATGATTTTTCTTTATGTCCTTTACCCACCCTATCTGTCCCCACCCCCCACCCCCAACCCCACCTCCCATCTCTAGCATCTTTAGGTTTGTTTTCCCTTTCTGAAAGGTCAACATATTGTTCTGGTCTTTTCTATCTTTCTTTCTTTCTTTCCTTCTTTCTTTCTTAGCACCCAGTTATAAGTGATAATGTGGTATTTCTCTTTCCTCATCTGGTTTATTTCATTTAACATAATTTTGGTGGGACCGTAAATTACTACAACCATGATGGAAAACAGTATGGAGATTCCTCAAACAACTACAGATAGAACTGCTATACAATCCAGCAATCCCACTGCTGAGCATATATCCAAAGGAATGGAAATCATCATGTTGAAGGGATTGGACACCTGCACTCCCATGTTCACCGCAGCTGTATTTACAATAGCCAAAATATGGAACCAACTTAAGTGTCCGTCAATGGGTGACCAAATAAGGAAAATGTGGTATATATACACCATGGAATACTACTCATTTTCATTCTTAGAGCAGCTATTCACAAGGAAGAACTTCATCCCACTGTAGCATAGTCACCTTGACTAAAGTAGTGTGGGAAAGAATCACTTCTACAGGCCACAGTTCATTGTTTCTTAGGGTATAAAAGGATAGGCGTGAGCCGTTCTCCACAATTCCAGAGTCAATTCACCAGAATTAAAATTCTCAAGAATATATCATTGGTGGTACTGTTCTGACATTGTGGAAAGAATATTTTCTGCCTGAGACAAAGGGATCTGGAGAAAAGGCAAAGATTTTGTGAAAGAAACAGTTTTTGAATTTCCCTTGGATTTCCCAGACCTGCAGTAAAAGCTCAGCTTATTGTTACCACATCAGCCTATGTACATTGGTATTATATTTTAGCCAGGGAATTTACTACCCCAAATCAGTACTATGCTCCTGCTATATTAGGTTTCCATCTGTGAAATGCTTCTTTCCCCTATACATGGGAAGTGACAAAACAAAATGTTAAAGAGAATTATTTGCTTTGTATTAATTAATATCTAATTACTATGAAATTTACATGACAATGAACTGTATAAAATTAATTGAAATTATTGGAACTAAATAATTCTTGTTTTGTTTACATGAGAAAATAAATATTCACAAAAAGACAATGTTTATGACATTATATAAGCAGCAAACGTAAGACTCACTATAACTATTTATTACTATTTAGTAGATTTTTAAGATCAGAATTTCTTTTACTTTTCTTTTTCCTGGGTACAATTTCATATTATTTCAAGTTTCTGAAGATCACAAAGTCAGGATGGTTCTCCCCTCCTGTTGGGCTTTAAGCTGAAATTGTAAATAGTAAACATTAGGCTACATTACCTAATGAACATTATAATGAAGATTTATGTTATACAGTGCAGGTTAATAATATTACTGGAGTGGATAAACTAAAAGGCCAAACTGGACAAGCATTATTAATAAAGTTTTATAGATTTTTATTAGTAGTAATAACTGACAAATAGAAATAAATCCATTTATTTGGTGCTTAATATTTTATGGTAATGATATACTTTGATTTATATTTAAAACCTTATATTTAATCTCTATCAACCAAATGTGGACTTTAAACATGTGTTTTTTTGAAAATAAACCTTATTGAAACTAATAATAATCATAATTCTTTAAAGATCTGATGGAATATTTAACATCTTATAGAAATATGGACTTGCAAATATACAATTATTAAGAATGTATATGTGCTTTATAATCAATTATTAATTCAACTCCACTAATTTAATACTTTATGCAGTAGTATAAGCATGATTTCAGTAACATTGTCTAGAACATAACACATTTGTGTTTTAAGACTGGGCTGGGTACTTCATTCATTTTCAGAAATACGTTTTACATAAATGGAAAACTAAAAGTTTTTTAAGTATATATTTTACTTTACATATACTTATTTTTATTAAATAATCCTAAAAATCTATTACAGCTAAGAAAATCTTTATTAAATAATCAATTATTCCAGAAAATTGAAATTACACTTAAATATCACCATCTTTTTAAAACATCTCTCTTTAAATTATTGATATTCATAGTGCTTTGAAGCTTTTACCTGTTTGTAAATTTTTGTAAATTCGTAAGTTTTTGTAAATTTTTTACCTGTTTGTAAAAAGAAATAAAAGGAAGAAAACTTCAGGGAAAATTTAGAGCAGAAACTTAAAACATATTAGGAAACAAAATGTCAACAAATACAAGGGAACTTCAAAAACTTCATGAAAAAATGAAATTAAAAGACAAAAATAAAATATATAAACTTTGTTTCTCTCTATAAGCTCCATCAAGTTCAAGACCAGAGTGTAGGATAGGGCCACAGCTGATCTTTCCCTTAATCCTTTTCTGTACTTTTCACATGGAACCCACAAAGACAGTTTTATTAGATTAAATTGAATTATTGTAAGCAATGATACCAGCCATTTACTTCATTCCGAAACAACTGAGGGTCCTGGGAATTTAACCATGTCAATGCAGTCTTCTTTACATTTAAGTTAAGAAAAATGTGTGCCCTTTAAAGATATTTTTATGATTAGAAAATAAAAAGAAGTTAGAGCCAAATCAGAACCATCAGGTGGATGCCTAATGATTTCCAGTTGAAACTTTCACAAAATTGCCCTTGCTTGATGAGAGGAATGAGCAGCAGCACTGCTGTGATGGAGAAGAACTCTCTGGTGAAGACTGACTTGGTGTTTTTATGCTAGAATTTTGGCTGACTTCCCCCAAACACTCTCATAATAAGCAGATGTTATCATTCTTGACCCTCTAAAAAGTCAGCAAGCAAAATGCCTTGAACATCTCAAAAAAATTGCTGCCATGACCTTTGCTCTTGACTGGTCTGTTTCGCTTTGGCTGGACGACTTCCACTTCTTGGTAACCATGGCTCTGATCGTGCTTTGTCTTCAGGATTGTACTAGTAAAGCCATGTTCCATCTTCTGTGAAAATTCTTCAAAAAAATACCTCAGGATTTCGAACTCACTTGTTTAAAATTTCTACTGTAAGCTCTGTTCTTGCCTGCAGCTGATATGGGCTCAATAGTTTTGGGTCTCATCAGGCAGAAAGTTTGCTCAACTTTAATTTTTCAGTCAGAATTGTGTTAACCAATTGAGATGTCTGTGATATTGGCTATTGTTTCTGCTCTTAATCATCAATCCTCTTCAATTAGGATTAAGATTGATTTTTTACTCACAAACTGATGTGGATAGTCTGCCACTACGGGCTCCATCATCAACATCGTCTCATCCCTTCTTAAAACAAGTTCTTCATTTGTAAACTGCTGATTTCTTTGGAGCATTGACCCCATAAACTTTTCTTAAAGCACCAATGATTTCACCATTCTTCCACCCAAGCTTCAGCATAAATTTGATGTTTGTTCTTGTTTCAATTTTAAGAGAATTCATGTTGCGCTGATAGGGGCTCTTTTCAAATTGATATCTTATTCTTTTTTGTGCCTCAAACTAGGTACTGATCAGATATGTTATAACAAGATAGTACAAGTTTATTTGGGTGCCAAAAAAATAAAATTAAAATTCTGCATAGTTTTTTCATAACACACATTTTTCAAGAACTTTTTAAAGACCCCTTATACATGTAGGTTCCAAATTTAAAGCCATTTGGTAAAAGCTTAGGGAGGGGAGAGGATCAAATTTTTATTCAGTGAAATAGATAAATGCATTCTACAAGTGAATTTTCTAAATTCTCAAACCACATTGATTTCAAAGTATTATTTTTAAAAATATCTACATATAAAATAAATAACTAGACCCTGCTATTTGTGGGGGAATTTTTTTTTTTTTTGGCTCCTTTTCAAATAATAGTTTGAGTATCTGTCAGTGTCAGGTAGATTCAATTGTGCTTCTTTAGAACAAACAGCAGTTTGACAAAAATAACCTGCAAATTTTGTTGTATTCAAATGTGTTGTTCATCCACCCAGCCCTCTTTAAACAAGTGTTAGTGCTGTAGATTGGATACCTCCCCCAATCCTCACTGAGGCTTAATCCCCACTGTAACTGTTGAGGGCAGGAAATCCTATTATGGAAATTGAGAAGTGGGGCCTCAAAGAGGTCATTAGATTGTAGGATCATGCAGTTGTGAATGGATTAAAAATGGTGGTCATGGGCATGGTTTGAAGGGCTTTAAAAGGAGAGTGAATTAAGAGGTTAGTCTTTCTCTCTCTCTCTCTGCTCTGCCATTTTGCAATGTGACACCCTGACATCATTGTTGCCACCACCCAGGACTTCACCAAATGTGTTCCCTGGACTTTGGACTTCTCAGCCTCAGAAACTGTAAGCAATAAATTTTTTCTTTATACAATACTCAGTTCCATGTATTTTGTTATAAGCAACAGAAACAGACTAATACAGAAAATTGGTACCAGAAGTAGGGCATTGCTTATAACAAATACTTGAAAATGTAAGAGTAGCTTTGGAATTGGTTGTTGAAGAGAGTCTGGAGGAATTTGGAAGAAAAGGCTAGGAAAAGCCTAGATGCTGGTGAAAGTTTAGAAAACAAGAAAACCAGGGAAAGTTTGGATTGTTTTAGAGACTGGTTAGATGGTTTTGACCAGAATGCTTATGGAAACATGGACTGTAAAGGCCATTGTGAGAAGGTCTCCGATAAAAATGAGAAGGAGCTTTTTGGATACTGGGGCAAAGATCAACCTTACTATAAAGTGGCAAGAAACTTGGCTGCATTGTGTCCACACTTGAGGAATTTGTGGAAGTTGGAACTTAAAGAGTTGTGAGGAATGAACCAGAGTGTTTGGCAGAAGGAATTTCTAAGCAGCAAAGCATTCGGGAAGCTGCATGG
Organism: Cynocephalus volans; assembly: GCF_027409185.1. Lineage (NCBI taxonomy): Eukaryota > Metazoa > Chordata > Mammalia > Dermoptera > Cynocephalidae > Cynocephalus > Cynocephalus volans. The sequence continues at coordinate 138,381,201 of NC_084468.1, forward strand.
CTACTTGCAACAACTATACTGAGTTATGGCAGAAAAGGCATGGTGTAAAGCCAGAATTCAAAGGGAAACAGAGCATAAAGATTTGGAAAATTTGTAGCCTGGCCATGTAGTAGAGAAGCAGAGAGCACTTTCAGAAGAAAAATGCAATGGTGCTGTGAAGATGAATACAGAAGAAAGGGATTATCAAGAGAAGGCAAAAAAGACCTAGAAGGCATTCCAGAGATCTTGGAGGCTGAGTCTTCCATTTCAGGCCCAAAGGCCTAGGGAGACAAAATGGTCTTGGGGAACAGGCCTGAGGCATCCTCCATGGGCTTGCTGCCCAGGACCACCTCGGAACGCTGTTTCCCACACCCTTGCTGCTCGAGCCTTGGCTAAATTGGCCCCAAGCATGGAGTCAAGGTACATGATTCACCAGCTTTGAGATTTCCTGCCTGCCCTGCTGGGTTTTGGACTTGTTTAGAACCTATTACCCCTTTCTTTTGGCTTATATAGTGGATTGAATTATATCCCCCCTAAAACTGAGGTAAATCCTATTATGATAATTGAAAGGTGGAGCTTCAAAGAGGTGATTGGATTGTAAGACCATGCCATAGTGAATGGATTAAAAATGATGGCTAGGGATGAGGTTCTGAGGGCTTTAAAAGAAGAGAGAGTTTGTCTCTCTCTCTGTTCTCTCTGCTTCCACCTTCTTCCAGTGTGAGACCCCTGGGTCACTGTCGCCACCACCAAATGGACTCTGCACTTCCCAGCCTCAGAAACTGTAAGCAATAATTTTTTCTTTATAAATCACCCAGTCTCAGGTATTCTGTTATAGCAACACAGAACAGATTAATACAGAAAATTCATAGCAGAGAAGTGTTTGCTTATAACAAATACTTGAAAATGTGGAAGCAGCTTTGGAACTGGGTGTTAGGCAAAGGTTGAGAAGCTTGAAGGACTCAGAAAAAGACAAAAAGATGAGGGAAAGTTTGGAATGTCTTAGAGACTGGTTACTTGGTGGCGAGCAGAATGCTGATAGAAATATGGACTGTAAAGACCATTCTAAGGAGGTCTCAGATAGAAATCAAAAGGAGTTTATCAGAAACCGGGGCAAAGATCACCTTGCTGTGAACTGGTAAGGAATTTGGCTGTGTTACGTACATGCCCTAGGACTTTGTGGAAGTTGGAAATTAGGAGTTGTGAACCAGAGCATTTGGCCAAAGAAATTTCTAAGCAGCAAAGCATTAAGGATTCTGCATGGCTACTTGTAACAGCCTATGCTGAGTTATGGCGGTAAAGGCATGACATAAAGCCAGAATTTAAAAGGGAAACAGATTGTAAAAATTTAGAAAATTTTCAGCCTGGCCATGTGATAGAAAAGCAGAGAGCATGCAATGGTACAGACCAGTGACCGTTAGCTAAGAAAATTAGTACAAAGAAAGAGGATTATCAAGAGAAGGGGAAAAGGGCCCTAAAGGCATTACAGAAGCCTCTGGGTCCAATTCTTCCATTTCAGGCCCAAAGATCTAAGTAGACAAAATGGTCTTGGGGAACAGGCCTGAGGCACCCTCCACAGGCTCAATACTCAGGACAGCCTTGGGAAGCTGCTTCCAGCACCTGCACCGCAGCTGCTTTGGCTGCTCCAGCCATGGCTAAATTAGTCCCAGGTGTGGCTGGACCTGCAGCTTTGGAAGATAAACGCCAGAAGCCTTGGCAGATCCACATGGTGTTAAGTCTTTAGGCTCACTGAATGCCAGAGCTGTGGAGGCTTGGGAGCTTCCACCCCGATTTCAAAGGATGTGTGGAAAAGTCTGGGGGCCCAGGAAGAGATCTGTCACAGGGCAGAGTCTGCCACAGACAACCTTTACTAGAGCAATACCGAGTGAAAATGTGGGGTTAGAGTTGAAGCAGAGAAACCCCATTAGCACCATGTCTAATGGAGCCATGAGAGTGGGACCGCCATGGAGACCCCAGAGCTGTGGAACTACCAGTGTGCAATGCCAGCCTGTGCGAACTAAAGCATCATGTGAGACCAGGAAAGCCCCAAGAGCAGAGCTGCCTGAGGACTTGGGGACCCAACGCCCACACCAGTGTGCAGAGGAGGTTGAACATGGAATCAAGGTACCTGATTCAGCAGCCTTGAGATTTAATACCTGCCCTGCTAAGTGTCGGACTTGTTTGGGACCTGTTTCTTTTGGCCTATTTCTCTCTTTTGGAATGGGAATATGTACCTTATGTTTCTCCCAACATTGTATCTTGGAAATAGATAACTTGTATTGATTTTACAGATGGTACTTTGAACTTTGAACTCTTGAGATGAAACAAGACTTGGGGGATGAAATGAATGCATGTGCATGTGAAAAGGACATGAGCTTGGGGGGGGCAGGGGTGGAGTGTATTGGATTGAATTATGTCCCCCCAAAGCTCTCTGAAGCTTTAATTGTGTCCCCCAAGTTTTGGGTATTAGAAACTTAGCCCCCACTGTGACTGTTAAGAGTGTGGGAAATCCTATTATAGTAACTGAAAGGTGGAGCCTCGAAGAGGTGATTGGATTGCAGGACCAGGCAGTGGTGAATGATTGACTTTTGAGTTGAAATAAGTTAAGACTTTGGGGGATGAAATGAATGTATTTGTGGGTGAAAAGGACTTGAGTTTAGGAGCTCAGGGGTGGAATGCTGTAGAGTGGATGCCCTGCCACCCTCATTGAGGCTTATTTCCCACTGTAACTGTTGAGGGTGGGAAATCCTATTACGGTAATTGAAAGGCAGGGCCTTGAAGAGGTGATTAGATTATAGCACCATGCTGTAGTGAATGGATTAAAAGTGATGGTCATGGGCATGGTTTGGAGGGCTTTAAAAGGAGAGTGAATGAGGAGGTTAGTCTCTCTCTCTCTCTCTCTGCTCTGCCATTTGCAGTATGACACCCTGCCTGAGTCACTGTCACCACCACCAAGGCCTTCACCAAATGTGTTCCCTGGACTTTGGATTTCCTAGCCTCAGAAACTATAAGCAGTAGATTTTGTCTTCTTTATATAATACCCAGTTCCGTGGATTTTGTTATAAGCCGCAGAAACAGACTAATACAGGTAAACAGCTGACTTAACATCTGTCTCAATACCAGATAAAAATGAGTCCCTGAACAAGTGGTAAAGAGATTTATTCAACATAGACAATTTTTATACTTAGTGCATCACTAAGTTTATTTATTTATTTATTTACTTGTTTAAAGCATAATTGATTTGTGAGATACAGATCTGAATATTAATACCTGTGTCCAATGTGTGATGATCAAAGCAGGACATTTAGCGTGCCCATCATTACAATACGTAATCAGTCCTTGTGTCCACTAACTGATTCCTCACTAATCCCTCCCCCTTTCCCACCCCTAGTAACTGTAGTTCTGTTCTTTCCTTCTGAAAATTCAACATATTATTATGATTATTTTTTGTTTCCTTCATTCTTTTATTTTTTAGGTCTCACTTATTAGTAAGCACATGTGGTATTTCTCTTGCATGCCTGGCTTGTTTCACTTAACTTTCTCCAAGCTCACCCATGCTGTTTCAAAAGTCAGAATTTCATTTTTTTAATGGCTGAGTAGTATTCCAGTGTGTGGGAATGGAAATCATCATGTTGAAGGCATACCTGAACTCCTGTGTTTATTGCAGCTCTATTTACAATGGCCAAGATATGGAACCAACCTAAATGTCCATCAGCGGAAGACTGGATAAGAAAAATGTGGTTTTCAAGATATTATTTCATGCAAAATATTCGAAATGTCTGATGTTTTGGAGACTTCCAGATTTCAGTGATTTATTTTGTGCTGACATAAGATACTCCATGCATCAATTCATGAGAATGAAATATATGCTGTGAATATAATGCTCAAAATGTCAGTGATTGCAGAGAATAGAACTAATAATCTTAATTAGCCTTAGGTCTTATGTTAGGACTAGTAAATTTTTTTCTGAGGCAGGGTTTTCAACACAGGCTACAACCTAGACTCAGGGAGCATTTTTAAATCCCTAATATCTACTCCCAGGTACCAATGCAGAGCAATTACATAAAACATCTATGGAGGTATATCCTAAGAAGTAGTTTTTAGTGTAAGAACCTCAGGTGATTCTAATAAGCAGCCAAGGTGGAAAAGCATTCACCAGCACAATGGGCTCAAGTCCCAATATTCTCTATTGTCTGCCTTCACACAGAACAGTGATTTTCTTTTTTTTTTTCTTTTTAAAGTTATTTATTTTTTAATTTAATTTATCAATATACATTGTAGTTGATTTTCATGTCCCTTTACCGATTCCTCTTTTCCCCCTCCCCCCCATCAACATCATATCTGTTCACTTGTCTTAACAAGTTCAAGGGATTAGAACAGTAATTTTCTACTGGGAATAATTTTGCCCCTCAGGGGACATTTGGCAAGGTCTGGAGACATTTTTGGTTGTCACAATTTGGGGATATTGCTGGAAGCTAGTGGGTAGTGCCGAAGGTATTGCCAAACATTCTACAAAGCACAACTCACCACAACAAGGAATTATTCAGACTAAAATGTCAACAGTACCAAGGTCAAGAAATCCTCAATTCAGCAATGACTCATATCCTGGGAGACTAAAGACCATATCTATGTACCTGTCTTGTTTTTAAGGTACCTACCATTTCTCTTCCAATTCTAAAGACTCTAAAGAACAATAGGAATAAAGAATCATTTTCCTTTCCTTTTACCATTAGTTTGCTGTTTCTAAGGTTGTTTATCTTCCTTTCTTCCAGTCTGAAAATAGAATAAAAGGTACAGGCAATTAATTAGTTAAGTGACTGATTCATTGTTTTTGCATATTTAACTCTTATCTATATGTTGCCAGAACAATTGGATTGTTAGTTATAATTATTAATAACTATAATTACAGAAAGAAATCAATCAACCATAATAGAGATAGCTTAATTCATACAGTGCAGTGATCACCTGCCCTATGTATCCTAACCATAATTTTGTATAGGTGGCCAAGGAAAGAATAAATAGGACGGCCCATTTCAGCACTGCAATAAAAAGTCATATAATTAGGGGAAAAAATAGTGCTATTATTTTTTCACATAATAAACTTGTCAAAAAAAGATTAATTAAAAACTGCCATTGTGAGGCAGCTTAAAATATGACATGACAGAAACTAGTGGGAGATTAAATAATTGCAGCTTGGGCAAGAGAGCAGGGTTAGGGAAATTTAGGAGTGGTTTGCCTGATGGGAAACAATTGTGGCCTCTGAATTTCTCTAATAAAGACAGTATAAGAAAGAGCAGAAAGGTTGAGAACAGAACTTTAGAAAAGGAACAATTTTTACATTAAAAAACAGAAGATCAAGACTGTATATACAGGGCAAAATACAAATCAAAAGTTGTATAGTTATATGATGTTTTAGCTAATTAGCAGAATTCAAACCAGTATATTACCCCCTAATCAGAGATACTCTGTAGGGAGATAAAAGAGTGGACTAAATTATTTGGGTATTTACTTTATCTGTGTTGTACTACAGTTGCATTCCTAAAACCTCAGAGATCTGTTGCTTGTTTAAGGTAATATGACATAAGTCTCCTTTAGTGAAAGGAACTGTTAGATTTGATGTTCAAATTTATTAATCAGAAACTCTAGGTAATTCAGGATGCCTAGAGCTTTCATGAGGGCCAATATTTGGGCAGTACAGTGTAAGGCTAAGACTAGCACTGTGATTTTCAGACTCTCAGATTTCAGTAGGCTCAGACCCCACCAGGGGATGAATTTTAATTGGTCCAAATCTATGTCTCCCATATACTTAAGATAGAGTTTTTTCTTAAATATCTTCATTTGTACATAATAATTGCCCAATTCTCATGACTGGGCTTTTGCCTTGGTTTTCTGTTTTGAACTCTGCTGAGGCTGGAGACCTGCCCTGAACTCCAGCCTAAAATAGCCCTTGCCAGTCCCCTAATCCCTATACCACAGCCTCTGGTCTCCAAAGCCTCCAGCAGAGCAGAGCTAGGTAAATGCAATGATTGATAGTAATTATAAATTCAAACTCCCCAATTGAGTGAATGAGTGAATACACACCAGTAAAGAAAATATATGATAAAGTTGTCAGTGATTCTTGACCAAAAACTAAGTCCTCTCTAGATCATGAAAGAACAAGTCAACTTTCATCATTTTGATCCTGCATGCAAAAAAATTGAAATGAAATATTCACAGTGATGCAAGCTGGCTTTGAAATCAGGAAGGCTTGGCTCACACTATTTGCCAAATTGGCACATTTATTGGGAATGATGTTCAAAGCAACTCACAGTAGGAATGAGAAAAGCAGATTTTGATTCTCTGAAAAAATATATAACAGTATTTCCCTTTGGAGTGCACATTCACACTTGCCATTCTAAGCATGTAAATGTGCAGAAAGATGAAGGTGTCCTACGTTCATGTTTTATGTATTGATTTATTTTTAGGTAACTAAGCTATTTGTAGCAGCAGGGCCTGATGTGTCTGATAACAATTCTACTTATGTCGTGTTTAAAAATAGTACATGGAGTGTCTAATTTCACTCTGTGAAATACTCTGTATAGAGACTCAAAACAAATTAAATTAAAATTTGTGCATTTTATGGTTCAAAATGGGTTCACTAACAAGATATCCACTGACAGAGCTGACATGGGATAACCAAAGGTGACGAGGTTGGTCTTTCCTGCAGGGCCTTCCCATCCAACCTTTTGCCTTCTTTAATTGTCACTATTCTAGATCTGTCAAGACTCCTATAAGACTGGCCCACGAAAAACATGCTATCAGAAAAGACATGTGGGCATTAGAACAGTAAAATTCTGGAGATCTTCTCTCAATAGCCACACTAGAAAAAAAAATCACAATGATGAGAATTTCAAGTTGATATTATGGGAACAAACTTCAGGGGGAAAAAATGAGACAGTTGAGGCCTCTTATCACTGATCAAGTAATAAGATCAGCTTGATGCTGGATGAAATTATTCAACTTCCGTCTGCTGTACGAGTATTTCATGGGAAGCATTAGCAATTTAGGAAATTAATGCATGTCATCGAACAACTGATTCTTTTTCTATTTTCTAGTATTTGTCTTTTACACTTCTGGCTTCTCTGCCTCCTCAACTTATTTGTTCATGATACCTCCAAATTTCATATGTATTTAGTGATTAATGTTGAAAAGAGAATATCATACACTTATTTACTGTAATCACTGACCTATAATTATTAGAACAACCATGCTTATATGGAAACATTTATCATATTTAAAACTCTATCATATAATTTTATACTTGTGTCACTTAAAAATAAAATCTATTTCTCTTAGGATTTTTACATTTGACAAAAATGCCATTAACCAGTTAATGTCTTGCACAATATTCAATGTTTCCAAATATGTCTGGCAAATAATTGAGCTGTTTTTAAATAGCTGTTTGACCTCACCATTTCTGTGGTTAGACCATAGGGATTATAGTTGCTTAAGTTCAACATTACTACATGAATACATGTTAGAGCTGGAAGTAAATATAAATAGAATTAAGTTCAAGAAAATCACATGGAAGAAAAATATAAACCACTTATACTAGCTGGGACAAGTTTGCTATTGTGTAAGTATTTTAAGACAAATTTAGAATGATCACACTTTACCACAGGGTAAATGTGAATCAGCAATGAGCACAGTGGGGCTACAACTAATAAAAGGAAATATGATGCTATGACATGTCAGCAGTGAAAAAAACTGACCTCTACCCTTTTGGATTATTCCATCCCACATCAGGAGTAATAAATTGACATGTTTTGAAAAGGAAATTCAATATTATCATCATTTTTTAATGCCAAGATCAACTTCTGTTTTCTAGAAAGTTGTGAATGTTAATCTGTGTTTCTACAAGTAAGAAATATAGAAACGGATAAAAATAAAAATTATACTTAAATCATCTAAAATCGATATGCAAAATATTTGTCTTTATTGCTGAAATGGGTTTATGCCTATAAATTGAAATTTAATGAAATATAGAGCAGGACTTTAAGGAGAAAAATCTAGTTTGAATCAAAATAAGAATAAAATATTAGGTAAACATAAACAATAATAATAATAACAATAAGCAAATGCCTGCCTCCTTCAGAATGCTACTGCATATTTTCCTTTCATTTATTCTGAACTTATTTTTTTATTCGCTAATAGAGTCTATTTTTTTTTCCTCCAGCAACATCTTATACATTATGTTCTATATAAGTCTTGGTGTTATGTAAACAATATCTTATTTCTATTTTTTCTTTATAATTGTTGATTTGAGGAGAAAATACTGTTGATTTGTATAATTTCTTCTTGTACTTAGAAATTTGAATAAAGTGTCATTGTTCTGTTAGTTTGTTTATTGATTCTGTGGATGATACATCATTTGCAAATAAATGTATTTCTTTTAATTCATATTTCTTATTTCTTTTTTCTTATAATTTTTGCCCTAGATCTCTATCACTATATTTAACAGATGCAGACTTTATGCCAAAAACTACAGGAAACATCATATTTAAGTTTGAGACTAAAAGACTCATTGCATTTAAAAATAAAATAAGATAAAGATCTCCATTATTATGTATATTTTTTGTAATTAAAAAATCTTTATACTTAATTTGAGATTAATAAATGTATATTGTCGGGCCTTAAAAGCTAATGCCAACCTAAGTGATATTACAAGCGGCGCCATTATGGGCCCTCAAGGGTGTATTAACGTGGCAGCCTAAGATGGTGCTGGGAAGAAGTAGGGTGGAGTGTCTGCAGGAACCTTGCCTTAGCCCTTATAGGCCAAATACGCGCATCCACGCTCGTGAACACTGTGTGATTGCAATAGCTAGGCATTGAGACAGGATGCATGCTCTTGTAACCTTTAAGCTGATTGGAGGATGTAAAAAACCTCCCTTCCCCATTTGCCTTTAAAAGCAAGTGCTTGTGTGATAATAAACAGAACTGCTCGACAGAACCCCCATGGCATCTGAGTGTACTTTAATGGGCTGGTTGGGGCCGGTGGCTGTGCTCACCTCTCTTCACGGTTCTCTTCCTCCATCTCCTTCCAAAGGCGACCGGAGGGAAAGAGGAATCCAGGCCATTCGCTCACCCACCAAAAGGAACGAGGCTAGGGCTGTTCGGGGTGGCCAGCGGTGCACCTGACAGTATATCCCAATATTCTATTTCTATTTCAATTATTTTAATGTCTGTTTAGTGTCCTATTTATTCTCATACCAGTATTTACTTTTATATTTTTCTGAAATTTATATATTTAGTCTTTGTTTCTAACTGCAAAGGTAATAAATCTCTTTTTATTATTTTTACTTTAATTTCAGCTGTATTTGCAGTATATACATTATACATACTAAAATACATGTTAGAGACAGGAGCAAATATAAACAGGATAAATTTATATTTTAATTATAAATAATTTAGCTTTCTTCTCCCCTATTTCATTTCTTGTTAATATCAGATTTTTAAGCTATAATGTAGTTTCTCTATTTTTATTTACTTATGTGTTCATTTATGTATATCTTTATTTTTGCTTGTTTTATTTTATTCCAATAGGATCACTCAGTGCCAGTTGCTGTTTTTTAATACATGTATTTCAAAATATAAATTCTCTTCTGAGTACTACTTCAGTTGCGCCTCAGATTTCAAAATATAGTACTTTTACTTTCATTCAAGTCTAAAGCATTTCACAAATTTTTTATAATTTTTTTTTTTTACACAAATCACATTTAGTATTTGGTTATTTATTGTACACACATAAGACATCTTTAGTGCTATCCTTTATTATTAACCTTTAAATATTTTTACTTAGTTCTTACTCATTTGATCTGTCATTATTTGAGAAAAATCTCTTCAAGTCTACATATATCATTTTTTTCACCCTAGTTCTGTAAGATTTTGTTTAATAATTTTAAATAAACACTGCAAGGTTAATATTTTTTAAATGATCATTATAGCTTTGATTATTTTTTAAATAATCATTATAGCTTTTGAAAAAAAAGCTATTGCTTTTTTTTCCTTTTTCTTAACCTGTGTTTCAGTAAGCGTTCAGTAAAGAAACCCATTGTATTTGATGTATTTTAAGACAGAATGGTGCTCAGAACCAAACAGTTTTCACATCTTCTGTATCCGTATATCTCAAAGAATTCTGTAATTATTTTTATTGTTGAAATATGTCATTCAAGATTATTTTACAAGAAAGTCTTTGTATGGTAAACCTTCTGAAACTCTGTATGCCTAAGAAACGCCTACTTTTTCATATCTTTTAGATGACAATTGGGTGAGATTTTTAAAAAATCTTGACTTGAGATTCTTTTCCTTTAGCACTTTGAAATTATTCCCTATTCTCCTATTTACTTAATTGTTGCTATTGAGAAAACTGAAGTAAAACTGAATCTTGTTTCTTTATGTATGGCTGGCTTTGCCTTTCAGGGATATTTTAGAATTTTATATTGTCTTTAGAATCTTCATTTCAATATATTGTGTCTATATATATGTAGGAATTTTAAAAAATTATTTTGTGTGACAGTTTGGGCAGTCTTTCAAACTGAAGTAATCTTTTTTTAATTAGGAGAAATCATCAGTTAATATTTCCTTGATTTCTTTTTTCTTTTCTGCCACTCTTTTTACTTTTCTTTCTTCTATCCTATTTTATAGATCATGACACTTTTATTTTATCCCATCTCCTACATTCTTTGACATTTTTAGTATTTCTTTTTGTTGGTTTCCGATGGCCTCAGAGATTTTGACCTAGTATTTAATTCATTAATTTATTTTGGGCTGTATGTAGATTACGCTTCAACTCATCCACTGAATTTATATTTCATCTGTGGTATTTTCCATAGGCTTTATTTACAGTTAGCTCTTCTTTATGACCATTTGTTCCTTCTTAATGTTACCCACATGCTTTCTCATCTCTTTGACAATATCTCCTAGGCGAATTCTAGATTTTTGGTCTCCCTGTGCCATTAACTCTGTTTCATCGGGTACAGTCTACTCAGTTTTTCCTTCTCTACAGCAGTACTCGCTGATTCTTACGCCTTCTGAGCAAATATTCCCTCTAATACTCCATCAGTTACCTTGACTCTTAGTTTAAATGCTGGTATAGGAAGAGATGGCTAAGAATATTATGATTACATGATTAATCATCAAAGCTAGGATATTTCTGAATTAAAAAATATCTGCTAAAACTAAAACAGTATAATTTTACAAAATATTTATCCAACTTACTGTGGATCTGTCGGGTCCACCGCTGGCTGACCCGTACAGCCCTAGCCTCGCTATCAGTCTCTCCCTTGGTGTCCCTTCTGGCGGGCGAGCGGATGGCCCGGATTCCTCTTTCCCTCCAGTCCCCGTTGGAAGGAGACAGGGGAAGAAGCCGTGAAGAGAGGTGAACACAGCCACCGGCCTCAACCAGCCCGTTAAAGGACACTCAGACGCGGCGGGGGTTCTATCCAGCAGTTCCGTTTATTATCACACAAGCACTTGCTTTTAAAGGCAAATGGGGAAGGGAGGTTTTTACATCCTCCAATCAGCTTAAAGGTTAGAGAGCATGCATCCTGTCTCAATGCCTAGCTATTGCAATCACGCAGTGTTCACGAGCGTGGAAGTGTGTATTTGGCCAATAAGGGCTAAGGCAAGGCTCCCACAGACACCCCCACCCTACTTTCTCCCGGCGCTATCTTAGGCTGCCACGTTAATATGCCCTTGTGGGCCCATAATGGCGCCACTTATAATGTCACTAAAGGTGGCGTTAGTTTTTAAGGTCCGACATGGATCTATCAAATATGGCTTTTCACCAACTATTTTCAAAAGAGAAAACTCTTTCAAAAATAAAAATAAAATATGTTTGTTAAAGTAAAATTTGAAAAAAAGCTTTTCTTAATGCTTAGCTAAACTTTAATCTAAAAATAACACAGGGAGGCTTTTTCAAGATGGCGGCGGCTGCGGCGGCTGGCGCGGAGTAGCTGAGGTGGAAAAGGCGGCCACTGGGACTCAGGCAGCCGGAAAACTTGTGGTCCTTCCTCTCGCCATCTCTTAAGGGAGGACTGCTGCTGCTGACCGGTCGTGGGGGGTGACCGCCACTTTGCCCCCAGCAGGAGAGGCTGCCTCATTTACAGACAACAGCTTTAAAGTGTGGAGCAGGAAAAGAACTGTTTCTTAGCTGCAAAAGTGAGTCTCGAAACAGGGAACACGGCGCCAGGGCTGCTGTGGATGCAGCCAGGATCCCGGAGGCCGGGGCCGCGCTGAAGGCGGCCAGCTGCCCTATTCAGGATTCGAGGTTTCAGGCCGGCATTAAAGAAGATTCCTGGGAGCGCCCGAGCCGCGCCGCGACTGAACAGCCTGAGGCGGCAGCGGCCGAGAACTGGGAAAGGCGGCAAACCAGAGACAGAGAGTGAGCACCCGACCTGGCACAGCACTGTGAGTGATCCCTGGCACAGCTCTGTTCCGGGGGTGGATGCCCACGCGGCTCCTGCCTGCACCACCAGCCCACTCACCGCCGGTGCTGCCTCCATTTTCCCAGGTGCGGGCAGCTCCGCCCTGCTCGGCAATCACTGAGCCCTCCCACTTGCTGGCCTGGCGCCAGGCTTTCCGGAGCCTGCGGACCGGCCTTGGCTCCCACTCCCTCCACGGTTCTCTGGCGGGGTTGGTGGCGGAGGGCGTCCCGGGCCAGTTTCGGGAGGGCAAGGAAGTACGGGCGGGCCGACTGTCACTCCAACATACCCTGGACTCCGGCCCCAGGTAAACTCCCTGTTACTGGGAGGCAGATACCATCTGTGCAGCCACCAGTTTGGAAAAAAGCCTAACAAATTTCTGGTTGGGAATAGTGTGGTAGGAGAGTTCCCAGGTCCGCTTGAACCTGCCGGAGACCAGGCTGCAGGTGGGCGCTAGACTCGGTTTATACTGGGGGGATACAAAGGTGAACAAGACCCGAGAAAGATCTACATAGTGCCACAAAGGCACCCAGAGAGACCGGTCGTCTGTGCCCAGCAGAAACCTGGTAGACTTCCTGGGTGAGGCGGTACCGAGCAGGGTCTTGAAGGCCCAGCTGTTAGACGAGGGGTGCAGAAGACAAGCCCCAGCCCAGCACAGTGCGCACAGAGTGGGGAGACGTGCGGCCAGGGAGGCGGAGACTCGACAAAAACCACACACCCGGTGGGGTCGCTACTGCACGATCTAACAGCCTGGGCCAGAGCACACGGAACAGGGAGAAGTCCTGCACAGGAAGTGAAAGCTCAACAGAGATCACACACCCTGTGGTACGTGACCCACCAGCCCAGCAGAGTCCAAGCTGACCAGAAAGGTGGCTCCCCGGAGAAGCCCAAGACCCGAGGCAACCACACACACAAGGCACTAGAGGCCAACTGAGCAGTCACGGAGGGAGCCATACGAAATTGGCAACCACAGCAACATCCTAGTTAGTCATTAGTCTCAAACCGGTGGACTGTGAAACCCCCGGCCACAATGAATAAACACCAAAAAAAAGATACCAGAAATACAAAAAATCAAGAAAGTACACCACCAAAAGTTAATAAATCTCAAACTCTAGATCCTATAGAACAAGAAGCCCTTGAAATGACTGACAAGGAATTTCGAGTGATAATTCTAAAGAAACTGAATGAGATACAAGAAAACTCAGCTAGACATCATGATGAAATGAGGAAAAGTATACAGGATCTGAAAGAGGAAATGTACAAGGAAATCAATGTCCTGAAAAAAAATGTAGCAGAACTTGCTGAACTGAAGAAGTTATTCAACGAAATAAAAAACACAACGGAGAGTTTAACCAGCAGGCTTGTCGAAGTTGAAGAGAGAACCTCTGAACTTGAAGATGGGCTGTTTGAAATAACACAAGCAGACAAAAAGAAAGAAAAAAGAATCAAGGACATTGAAGAAAATCTGAGAGAGATATCAGACAACCATAAGCGATCAAATATCCGAGTCATGGGTATTCCAGAAGGGGAGGAAAAAGGAGATTCCATTGAAAACATATTCAACAAAATAGTGGCAGAAAACTTCCCAGGTATAGGAAAAATCACAGATTTTCAGATCCAGGAAGCTCAACGATCTCCAAACGTATTCAACCCAAAAAGGCCTTCTCCAAGACATGTCATAGTCAAATTGGCAAAACTCAGAGAAAAAGAGAGAATCTTAAAAGCTGCAAGAGAGAAGCGTCAAATCACCTATAAGGGAGCCCCAATCAGGTTAACATCAGACTTTTCATCACAAACCCTAAAAGCTAGAAAGGAATGGGATGATATTTTCAAAATACTAAAAGACAAAGATTGCCAGCCAAGAATACTCTACCCTGCAAGGCTCTCCTTCCGAAATGAGGGGCAAATAGTATATTTCTCAGACAAACAAAAACTGCGGGAGTTCACTACCACAAGACCACCCTTACAAGAAATCCTCAAGGGAGTACTGGATTTGGTTACTGAAAAATAACTACCACTGCCATAAAAACCCAAGAAAAATCTAAACCCGCTAGTATAATAAAAATGGCATTCATGAAGAGAAAACAAGCCAACAAAAACACTATCTACAACCTGAGGAACCAACAAACACAGAAAACAAACAGTAAATCAGAAAGCAAGGAACAAAAGACACTTAAGACAACCAAACAACCAATAAAATGCTAGGAATAAATCAACACCTTACAATAACAACTCTTAATGTAAAAGGCTTAAATTCCCCAATTAAAAGACACAGACTGGCTGACTGGATCAAAAAGCAGGACCCAACTATATGCTGTCTACAAGAGACCCACCTCACACATAAAGATTCACACAGACTAAGAGTGAAAGGATGGAAAAAGATTTACCATGCAAACAGAAAAGAAAAACGAGCTGGAGTAGCTATTCTTATATCTGACAAAATAGACTTTAAACTAAAAACCATAAAAAGAGACAATGAGGGACACTACTTAATGATAAAAGGACTGATCCATCAAGAAGACATAACAATCATAAATATGTATGCACCCAATGTTGGAGCAGCCAGATTTATAAAACAAACTCTATTAGACCTAAAGAAGGAAATAGACACTAATACCATAATAGGAGGGGACCTGAACACTCCACTGTCAATATTAGACAGATCATCTAGGCAAAGAATCAGTAGAGAAACACAAGATCTAAACAAGACTCTAGACCAATTGGAATTGGCAGATATCTACAGAACATTCCACCCAACAACCTCAGAATATTCATTCTTCTCATCAGCACATGGATCATTCTCCAGGATAGATCACATATTAGGTCACAAATCAAGTCTCAATAAATTCAAAAAAATTGGAATTATCCCATGTATCTTCTCAGACCACAATGGATTAAAACTAGAAATTAATAACAAACGAACCTCTGGAAACTATACAAACACATGGAAATTAAACAGCATTCTACTTAATGACATATGGGTCCAAGAAGAAATCAAGCAGGAAATCAAAAAATTTATTGAAACTAATGAAAACAATGATACATCATACAAAAACCTGTGGGATACTGCAAAAGCAGTACTGAGGGGAAAATTTATTGCATTAAACGCTCACTTCAGAAGAATAGAAAGATGGCAAGTGAACAACCTAACACTTCACCTTAAAGAACTAGAAAAACAAGAACAATCCAAACCTAAAGTTAGCAGATGGAAAGAAATCATTAAGATCAGAGCAGAACTGAATGAAATTGAAAACCAAAATACAATTCAAAAGATCAACGAATCAAAAAGTTGGTTTTTTGAAAAGATAAATAAAATTGACAAACCATTAGCATGGCTAACAAAAAAAAGAAGAGAGAAGACTCAAATAACAAAAATTAGAAATGAAAAAGGCGATATTACAACTGATTCATCTGAAATACAAGGAATCATTCGAGACTACTATAAACAACTATACGCCAACAAATTTGAAAATCTGGAGGAAATGGATAAATTTCTGGACACACACAAGCTCCCAAAACTGAACCGTGAAGACGTAGAAAATTTGAACAGACCAATAACAATAAAGGAGATTGAAGCTGTTATCAGAAGGCTCCCAACAAAGAAAAGCCCAGGACCAGATGGATTCACAGCAGAATTTTACCAAACATTCAAAGAGGAATTGACATCGATTCTTTACAAACTATTCCAAAAGATTGAAACGGACACAAATCTCCCAAACTCATTCTATGAAGCAAACATCATCCTGATACCAAAACCAGGTAAAGATATAACCAAAAAAGAAAACTACAGGCCAATATCCCTGATGAATATAGATGCAAAAATCCTCACTAAATTACTAGCAAACAGAATACAGCAACACATACGAAAAATTATTCATCACGATCAAGTGGGATTCATCCCAGGGATGCAAGGTTGGTTCAACATACGCAAATCAATAAATGTGATACACCATATTAATAAACTCAAACACAAGGACCATATGATCATCTCTATAGATGCTGAAAAAGCATTTGATAAAGTTCAGCACTCATTCATGACAAAGACTCTCTATAAGTTAGGTATAGAGGGAAAGTATCTCAACATAATTAAAGCCATATATGCCAAACCCACAGCCAATATCATCCTGAATGGGGAAAAGCTGAAAGCTTTTCCTTTAAGAACAGGAACTAGACAAGGATGCCCACTCTCACCACTCCTATTCAACATAGTGTTGGAAGTACTAGCCAGAGCAATCAGAGAAGAGAAGGAAATAAAGGGCATCCAGATTGGAAAAGATGAAGTCAAACTGTCCCTGTTTGCAGATGACATGATCCTATATATCGAACAGCCTAAAACCTCTACAAAAAAACTCTTGGAATTGATAAATGATTTCAGCACAGTAGCAGGATACAAAATCAACACTCAAAAATCAGTAGCATTTCTTTTCTCCAATAGTGAACATGCAGAAAGAGAAATCAAGAAAGCCTGCCCATTTACAATAGCCACCAAAAAAATAAAATACTTAGGAACTGAGTTAACCAAGGAGGTGAAAAATCTCTATAATGAGAACTACAAAACACTGCTGAGAGAAATTAGAGAGGATACAAGAAGATGGAAAGATATCCCATGCTCTTGGATTGGAAGAATCAACATAGTGAAAATGTCCATACTACCCAAAGTGATATACAAATTCAATGCAATCCCCATCAAAATCCCAAAGACATTTTTCTCAGAAATGGAAAAAACTATCCAGACATTTATATGGAACAATAAAAGACCACGCATAGCCAAAGCAATGCTGAGCAAAAAAAATAAAGCTGGAGGCATAACACTACCTGACTTTAAGCTATACTACAAAGCTATAATAACGAAAACAGTATGGTACTGGCATAAAAACAGACACACTGACCAATGGAATAGAATAGAGAATCCAGAAATCAACCCACACACTTACTGTCAGCTGATCTTTGACAAAGGCATCAAGCCTATTCAGTGGCGAAGGGACTGCCTCTTCAGCAAATGGTGCTGGGACAACTGGATATCCATATGCAGGAGAATGAAACTTGATCCATACCTCTCGCCGTATACTAAAATCAACTCAAAATGGATTAAGGATTTAAATATACACCCTGAAACAATAAAACTTCTTAAAGAAAACATAGGAGAAACACTGCAGGAAATAGGACTGGGCACAGACTTCATGAA
Source organism: Cynocephalus volans (assembly GCF_027409185.1). Taxonomy (NCBI): domain Eukaryota; kingdom Metazoa; phylum Chordata; class Mammalia; order Dermoptera; family Cynocephalidae; genus Cynocephalus; species Cynocephalus volans. Next base: position 138,398,823 of record NC_084468.1, read on the forward strand.
TACGACCCCAAAAGCACGGGCAACCAAAGGAAAAATAAACAAATGGGATTATATCAAACTAAAAAGCTTCTGCACAGCAAAAGAAACAATTAAAAGAGTTAAAAGACAACCAACAGAGTGGGAGAAAATATTTGCTAAATATACATCTGACAAAGGATTAATATCCAGAATATATAAGGAACTCAAACAACTGTACAAGAAGAAAACAAGCAACCCAATTAAAAAATGGGCAAAAGAGCTAAGTAGGCATTTCTCTAAGGAAGATATACAAATGGCCAACAGACATATGAAAAAATGCTCAACATCACTCAGCATCCGGGAAATGCAAATCAAAACCACATTGAGATACCATCTAACCCCAGTTAGGATGGCTAAAATCCAAAAGACTATGAACGATAAATGCTGGCGAGGCTGCGGAGAAAAAGGAACTCTCATACATTGTTGGTGGGACTGCAAAATGGTGCAGCCTCTATGGAAAATGGTATGGAGGTTCCTCAAACAATTGCAGATAGATCTACCATACGACCCAGCTATCCCACTGTTGGGAATATACCCAGAAGAATGGAAATCATCAAGTCGAAGGTATACCTGTTTCCCAATGTTCATCGCAGCCCTCTTTACAATAGCCAAGAGTTGGAACCAGCCCAAATGCCCATCATCGGATGAGTGGATACGGAAAATGTGGTACATCTACACAATGGAATACTACTCAGCTATAAAAACGAATGAAATACTGCCATTTGCAACAACATGGATGGACCTTGAGAGAATTATATTAAGTGAAACAAGTCAGGCACAGAAAGAGAAATACCACATGTTCTCACTTATTGGTGGGAGCTAAAAATTAATATATAAATTCACACACACACACACACACACACACAGACACACACACACACACACACACGCACATAAACCGGGGGGGGGGGGAAGAAGATATAACAACCACAATTATTTGAAGTTGATATGACAAGCAAACAGAAAGGACATTGTTGGGGGGGAGGGGGGAGGGAGAAGGGAGGGAGGTTTTGGTGATGGGGAGCAATAATCAGCCACAATGTATATCGACAAAATAAAATTTAAAAAAAAAATAAATAAATAAATTAAAAAAAAATAAATAAAAATAACACAGGGAGAATCATTATGGGCACACGCATGCCCATACGCACATGCACACGTATAACTGTCTTTGATACTATGGAACTGGTATTTATTTGAGAATATATTTCTTTAACTAGGTTCTAATTATTTTCATGCCTATTTTTAATTTACTTATTTTAAATTGACATGTATTGATTGTACATATTTGTGAGGTACAGAGTCATGTTTCAATACACATATACAATGTGTGATGATCAAATCAGGGTAATTAGTATATTAATCATCACAATAAATTATCATTTCTTTGTGATAATATCATTTGACTTTCATCTAGTCATTTGAGTACAATAAATTATTGTTAATTATAGATTAATTATTATAGATTAATATTAATAATTATCATTAATTAATTATGGATTAATTATTCCTGGCACTACTATAGACCATTAGAATTTATTTATCCTATGCAGCTATAATTTTGTATCCATTAACCAGCCTCTCCCTATCCCCCCCATTGGATCGTCCTCAAAGTAACATTTTATGACTAATAAATTTGGAATCATTGCCTTCAGTTGACTCTTCTGTATTTCATAATATTGTAAATTAAGTACAATTTCTCAACAAATGATGAACTCAGAACAAATAATACTAAATGGAGAATATTATTAATTCCGAATTTCTATATTAAAATATGTAAATATTTCCCCTCATCTTTTTTATTTTTTGCCTCCATTCTGACTATATAGCTCTTCAATGAATATTTTTGGGGCACAATTTATTAAATAAGTTTTATTTATTTATAATTATCTTAAATGTTTTGTCAAACATAGGTATCAAAAATCAGAACCCTATTCAATTGCATTCTATTCCAGTGTAGAATATAAATTTTACCAATACAAATAGGAAATCCATCAAAAGATTCTTCCCACAGTGTGAGATACTCCAAGATACAATAACAACATGTTAAAATAAAACTTGTATACTGTTCGATGTCTCATAGGTTGATTTATTCAAGTATATTCTTAAATTCTGTAGAATTCTTAAATTCTGTAGGAATACATTGTAATGACTTGCCTTTCCAATTATTTTCAATAATTGCAAGGTAAAATCACTTCCAAAATTTGATTGGTAACAAGCAGCAAAGAGAAGACATTTACTGGTGTGGCACAGGTATTTTTGTATTAATAGAAACTTCATTACATAACTTCTATAATTTATTTACTATAGTTGTGAAAATATGCAAATATTTTTACATTTTAATAGCTAACAAATATTCAGATTGGTAGCATAGTGCTGTTTGTATTGACAAAATTATGAGTTGTGTGTGCATCACCACCAATTCCAAGGGCACTTCTATTCCAATGCTATCTTAAGTCATCAAGAATATGGAGTCATGATGCTGTACACCCAGGAAATTTGTATTCTTATTCTTACTGCAAATAAAAATTTAATATTCAATGTTGAATTCCTAACTCATTATACCATTCAAATTTTCAAAGTTTTATATAGTAACTTGGATTAAAGCATCAAACAATTATTAGAATTAATTGGTTTTCTCTACTTAAAACATCTGGTAATAGTGATATAAAACTGGTATTTTAAAAATTTTTGAAATTCTTCATTTCCCACTATGGCTTCACTTTTTATACATGCATAAGAAAACTTGGAATATAAAATGTAGAATATAAACTTAACCAATACAAATAGGAAATCCATCAAGTGAGACATCATATATCACAGAATAAGATGCAAATACAGAAGATAGATATATCACCTTCCCTCATGGTATTAATATAACTACTAAATTTTAAAGTAAATGCTGATATTTTTTCAGCAGATTTTCGTCTTTGGTTTTTATTGTGGCTACTGACCTGACCATGATGAAGGATGTTAAATATCAACAAATATTTTTGCAGGTTATATATTCATCCTCATCTTCCTTGAGAACTGCAAATCCAGCACATAAATTGTTCTTATACTTGCAGTTTTGCTTTTTGAGCTCATTATTGTGGAAATGCTTATTCTCCTGGACTGGACCTAGTGGACCCAGTCGAATGAACGTAAGATGGTGACACAGGGAGAAACATCAGACACCTCCCAAACAAAATAAGACCCCTGAGACTCACTCCAGCCTCCTGGTGACTCTCATACGTTCTCATCCTCAAGATACAAGGGAGAGGTAAATGACACACCAACCAGATGTTTCCTTCAAATGGTGTTGTGTTTGGGGCCCTAACTTTTAAAATTTTTCTTTAAAAACTAAAGCAAGAAAGAGAAGAAAATAAAAATCTTCCAAGATACATGCCCAGGAATACTGAAAAGTCTCGAAGCGAAAGAAGGAAGAAAGTAAGTGAGCACTGCAAACACTATAATCTTAAAAAGTGCATCAAAACACTCATTCAGACAAACAGAAAGTTAAAGTCTTAGGAAACTCGATGACGCTTCCCACTTTAGATTGCCTAATAAGTGCTGCTGCCGGGGCCTTGCATAATTCTCATTGCTGTTACTGTAAACTGTAGTGTTTTCAAAATGAAAATTGAAATCATAGGTATAGTGTAAGTAACCTCTTAATTTTCCATAACTTCACTCTTTTTTCAATATCTTTTTTTTTTTTTCTTTGTCTTTTTCGTGACCGGCACTCAACCAGTGAGTGCACCGGCCATTCCTATATAGGATCCGAACCCACGGCGGGAGTGTCGCCGCACCCTCCCGAGTGCGCCACGGGCTTGGCCCATTTTTCAATATCTTATAGCCAGAGTGACGCACACAGGCGCCTGCTTTGCTCTACAACCCCTCCCCCCAACATCCCCAATATGGATTTCCCCCCATGATTAAAAAAACCCAGAAAAACATAAACACGTAGAAATCAGAAATTCTTAGACATCCAAATCCTATATATCCTGTATTTATTCCTTAGATTGTTCATTTTTCTTTCTTATAGTTATATTGCCATTACATTTTCTTTTAAACTGGGTAATTGTTTTAGGAGTTAGACCTCATTTTTTGATGGAAATTGCATTTAGAAAGAAATCATTAAAAACAGCCTAATTCATGTAGAACAGTTTTGAATCACTTTCCAGCAAGCAAAATATTAACTACTTAGTCATGCTTTACAAATCTTTTAAATATGGACTTCTATTGACCAGAACTATATAGAGAGGTCACTTTTGTAAGTAATTTCCAGGGAATCAAAAAATTTTACAGCTTCCCTTTAGTTGTCAAAACGTATCCAGTATAAAACTAAAGTTTGAGGAAATAAGCAATATTTTGAGGCTCAGAAAAATTCTTTTTGCAATATAATGTCTCAAAACCCTGGGAACATTTTTAGTTTAAAACTGTATTTTATTAAAAACTGAGTTATTTGACTAAATGTTTCAGCTCCCCATTAGTTATAGAATGTGTAGTGTCCAAAATACTTTTTTAGGCAATAACATTTTCATTTTTGTAATGCGTTTCTTAAAGACTCACATAATTTGCTCAGGCAAGATATTAAAAAATAAAGAGAATTTAGGAATGCTTTCCACATTTATACAACAAATAATTATTCGACACAGGTAGAAATTTCAAGAGAACTAGTTCTCATCTTTTGAAATATTCCTTCTGCTGTTAATTCACTTATTAATTTATTGATTCATTGTTTAAAGTGAACAAAACCAGTTTGTAAAATGCTTTGCCTTAATACAAGCTCAGTCAGAGAATTTTTGACATTGCCACAAAAATTAAAGAAGGATTGAAATCGAAGCATCACTAAGCATGAGTAAGATTCATATGCAAAAATTGTTTTTCAATAGTGAGGTAAATATGATAGCGAATAATATTAGCAAAATATCAATTGGCTCAGAAGCCATTGCTGGTGATTTTTTAAAAATTTTACCAGCAAACAACTTATGCATTCACTTTTTCCAGAAAAATATTTGATTTTCATATTAATGTCAATACGATAGACCTCTTCCTCAATCCTCTGAAACCTACCACTACCTTCTACTTTTCAGCACTCTACTCATTGTGAAAATGAGATGGATACATGCACAGAGTTTAAGTATCTTTTCATGCTTGTATAAAATAACATAGCATATGTAAAGGCACTGTTTATACCCTGTTGAGCATTCTACAAATACTGTGCTCATTTTTAACAATAGCATTACTATTAGAAATGGAAATATTGTTATTATATGAAAACTATTGACTTTCCTCAGAAAGAGGCTTGCCTTATTTTTCAGTTGAGGTGATGAATTTGTAAATGTACATCTGTACTCTGTGTTTTAATTCTCCCGTGACCACGAAAGTTAGAAGTGAAATATGCAGCAATGGCAAAGAGCCAAGCAACAAGCCTGCAAATAGATCAAACTTGTGATCTGGGCCTCATTAGCACCATGCTCAAAGCAAGTAAGTTAATCATTCATGGACTAATTGGGCACACACCATATTTGCTAACTTGCTTTTCAGTTTCTCTTAGCTTCACAGCATATATGGATAAGCAATAAATAAATGTTTTCCTATCATTCAGTATTTAAAAGGAATATTTAATAATAAATATTTGAAATTTTTGTTGTTCCCAAACTTATATGTTTCAAATTTTCCAGATGTTAACAGTCCGAAAATTATTTAAATATTTAAATATAGACATTTTCATTATTTGGCAACTCCTGGACATGAACAGTTTAATAAAGCTTACTGCAAGTTTTATGAAAAAGTAGGTATAAATAATCATCACTATGAAAAATCAACAAAACAATGCCTCTGAAGTTATACTGTTTCCCACTGAAAGTAACATATTTTGAGGATATGCACAGTTCCAAAATGTGGAAATATGACAACCCTAAGCTATAACTAAGTAGAGCATCCTACTGTTCAACAAGGAAAATAGTACAGTCTAATGGGGAACACATTTCATTTAAAAAAAATTCCTTTATGTACCTTTGTATGTATGATGTATGTATGCAATTTTAGAAAAATAATTTGAAAATTCATAAGGTGATAAGTGAAAAGTCTTAAAGGAGAGAGCTGTAAGAAGGTTCAAAATTTTTAAAGGGTCAGGGATTCTTGGTAGAGAGACTGGACCAGAGATGAGAATTTAATAACTTGGTGTCTTTATATAGCCACAGATGACAAAATTGACTGAAGCCTTTTAACAGCAGGATAGTGTAATATTAAATTTTAAATGAATTGTTTTCTCATGTTACAACCTAAACCCCATGTCATTACCTCAAACTCTGGCAATGACTATTTTACAGACAGAACTTGTTGAAGTGTATTTGTGGGAATATCCATGACGGTGGTGATGATCATGATAACATTTATGTTGATATGTCATGATAATATTAATGTTATATACTAATAGTAGTGCCTAGCATTTATTAAGTACTTACTATATGCCAGGCATTGTTTTCAATGTTTTACTTGCATTATATCATTCAATTCTCTTATAGCTCTTGAGGTAGATGGAATTATTATCCCTGTTTTACAGATGAGGAAACTGAGATATAAAAACATTAAATTACACATTTTGACTTCCTGTTTTTTCAAATATCTGTTTCCTTTCTTATTTGAGAAATTCACCACCCTATGAATCTTTGAAAGATAAGGCTTTGGAACATCTAGGAAAGCAAAGAGGAACTCGCACTCCGCATATTTTCAGATACCAAAAAGCGACCAAGTTTCTGCAAAGAAAATGCTCCAACCTAGGGCACTGAGTCCTCAACAAGCAATGAGAAAACACACAGACTGGTTAGAACTCCTTCACGGTTGCATGGTGGCAAGGCCATTACTAACCAGAGGCTCTGGCGTCTGCTACTTTCTCTCTTGGTTCCCGGATTTAAGGCTACCCAGATATTCTGTAAACTGATATCCATCAAATAAATTCATTTTCTGCTTTGGTTATTCGAATAAGACAGCTTTGGTAGAAATAAATGAAAAGCCACAAGATCGTATAGAAAACAGTAATTGTGCAGAAGCAGAAAACTGGAGCACATTCTGACTATTGAAATTTGAGCCTTTGGGAACCAATAGGTGTTTCAGGAGGGCCAGGTCTGACAGGCCACTGATATTCTCTGGCCCTGCTGGCGGGTTGTGGCCAGTGACCACTATGATTGGCTGCACTTCATTCTGATTTTTCAGCACTTTTGTTATACTAGTTTTTGAATATGTTGAATATCACTTTATGATTAGGCCATTAGATTTCCTTAGCAGGTGGGATAGAACTATTTTGAATGGCAGAGTGTTTCTAACTGATATACAGATTAACTGTAAGTGGTCAGAAATTGGACTTCCAGAGAGCATTCATCTGAGAAGAAACTTATTCAATATCATTTGTATATAAAAATAAAATAATGCAACAGTACAAGTGAATATGGCCCCATGTGAGTGACTGTTAATAATTACAATTCATATCTTCAATTACATATGGGTATTTTTAGAGCTACATGACCATTTTTTAAGAACTTTGTATACTTCCATTATTGTCAGCTGTATATTTGGTTTGAGTCCTACTGGAGGGGCAGGAAACATTGGGAGAATAGCCAGTAATTATCCTCAATTATCCTACCTAAATCCTTGAAGAGATGGATGTCCTTGAATTACTAAAAACAACCACATCTATTTATTGGTAGCATCAATGAGAATGCCAGGCTGGCAGTGGTTGAGAAGAGGCCTCACATAGGTGAGACTGAAAATTCCTTAATTTACCTCCCATTAGTCATCAGAGAGCAGAGAAAACAAAGAAAAGAATCCCTACAATTGGAGTCAACCGTGTTAGTCTTCACTCAGCTACTCGTTTGTGAGCTCCTTGCAGTTAGGTGCTGTTTCTCGTTTGTGCAATTGTTCAATTGACAAGTACATAAAATAAAATGATTTTTTTTCTTAGGCTATGTCTGCAGACATTGCATTCTTATGATCTTAAACAATTCTATGAAATTAAAGCATTTTGTTTCATAGGCAGTTTTTTTAGTAAACAGTGATTTTTTAATAGCCCTTTCAAAATTTACCTCATCCCTCAAGGACAACTTCCAAACTGATTGTGTGGTAGTGAAATATTTTTTTTCCTCTCCTCAGTTTTGAACTGGATATTTGTTCTCTGATGATACTTGCTGGCTTCCAAAGCCTAAAGAAAATCACAGGGAATAAAATACAGCTCTCTTCCTTTGATGTCTATCCAATAGCATGGAAAAACTATCACTCTTTCACCTAAAGTTCCTTTAATTTAGTCCCTTGACTACTAAGAGATGACAATTAAAGCATTCAGGCTTTAAAATGAAACCAAAAGGTATGATAAAAAATCAAAAGAGGCATTTTGAGAAATACTTTTTGAGATTTCACCATGGTTACAAAAGTTATATTGTTTGTGCTTTTTTTTTTTTTTAAAGTACAATAGAGAACAGACAGATTTTTTTGATAATTCAGGCCAAAATACTTTGACTTGTGATATATTTTAAGTTTTCATGATAAATCCTGATTTTATTTTTAACTCTGTGTCATAAAATTAAGCATAGTAAGTTTCAACTTGCTTCAATATACAAATGCCAATTTTTTATAAAGACAGACCACTTCTAATTTTCCCAAGTTTAAATTATTTTAATTAAATAATAATCAAAACAACATGAGAATAATATGTTTGTCTCAGTGATTAGAGATTATATAATCTGTAATACAAGAAAACAAGTTGGCCAAATGATAATAGGGAAATAGCAGTCCCTAAAATTTTGCTTTTCCTCTCTCTCTTAGTACAAGCAATTTTGCCTATGTATGAAAATAATATTTCCAGAATATTAATTGATAGCAAACTGTTACACTCTTGATCATCAGAGTGCTTGAGTTGGGTACAATATTGTTTGCCTTTGGCAGTGGGCCTTAGCCCCCCGCCTCAAAAAAAAAACTCCGTTCCTGAATCATATGGTAAGAATGTTTAATTTTGTAAGAAACTGTCAAACTGTCTTATAAAGTGGCTGTAATATCTTGCATTCTCACCAGCAATGAACGAGAGTTCTTGTCAGTCCGCATCCTTGCCAGCATATGGTGGCAGTGCTCTGAATTTTGGCCATTCTAATAGGTATGTAGTGGTAGTTGCCAGGGGCTGGAGGAGTGGGGAAGCAGGGAGGTATTAATCAAGGATCCAAAGTTGCAATTAGACAAGGTGAATAAGTCCTTGAGAGATACTATACTAAATAGTGCCTATAGTTAACAATACTATATTTTATACTTAAACATTCGCTTAGATGGTAGATCTTATGTTGTGTTCTCATCACAAATAATGATAGTAAATAAAGAGGGCAGGAGAAAACTTTTGGAGGTGACGGATGGGTTTATGGCATAGATTGCAGTGATAATTTCACAGGTGCATACTCGTCTTCAAACTCATTAGTTGTATATATTAAATATGTGAAGGTTTTTGTATGTCAGTCATACCTCAATGAAGAGTTTTTTATTTTTAAAGGAAGCTTCTCTTGCTCTGTTCTAGTCCCCTTTTTTCTTGCCCCAAATAGACAGTAATCACTTCCTTATATTTATATATATTTTTACCAACTAACCATACATCTATAAACATTACAGTTTTAGTAGGGTGTATTTTTAAATATTCTATAAATGAAATCATAAAGTATGCATTCTTATATTTTGGGGATTCATTCATGTTTTAATTCTGAGTCATTTTCAATTGATTGATTATTCTCATCAATACTGATTATATTTTTCTACTTGTGTGCATGCTTCTAATGTTTTACTGGATGCCAGACATTATGATTTTGCCTTGTTGAATGCTATATGTTTTTCTACTCTTTTAAGTATTCTTGAGCTTTGTTCTGGCACATTGTTAAGTTGCATGGAAACCATGTGATCATTTCAAGGCTTAGTTTTAAGCTTTATTAGGTGGGAACAGAACAACTAAATTTTTTCCACTACTGAAGTAATATAATAGGCTTCTGAGTACAGTTAGCACTCTGTATTCATGGGTCCTGCATTCATGGATTCAGACAGCCCCAGATCAAAAATAATTGAAAAAAATAAAAATAAAAAAATAACAGTACAACAACAACAACAATAATGTAAATAAAAAGCCAACACAGTATAGCAACTATTTACATAGCATGTACATTGTATTAGGTATTATAAGTAATCTGGAGATGATTTAAAGTTTATGGGAGGGTGTGTGTAGGTTATATGCAAATACTACACCGTTTTATATCAGGGACTTGAGCATCCACAGATTTTGGAAGAGGGTCCTGAAACCAATACTTTGCAGATACCTGAGGACAACTATATTCTACCTGATGCCACTACAATTATAAACTATGATTGATACAATGCGAGCTCCAGGAATTATTCTTTCTGCTGCCTTCAGGTGGTTCCTTCTCAAGGCTCAGGTAGGCATCACAAATCTATGTATAAATAATCATAATCAACTGAGAAACCAAAGGGAGGAGCCCCTAAGAGTCTTGGGAGTTTGCTCTCTGTGTAGTTCTCTTCTCTCTAGTGTTCTTTTCTGTGAACTCTAACCTCCCCGGCCTCCCAGACATCTAGCTCTGTGTCCTCAACCCAAGGAAATCATCTGCCTCTGCCTGGGTTCTCTTTCCTGCATGCACTGTGGCCTTGACATACACCTCATACCTAGTTAAAAAATTAACTCGAGTGATCAGAGATCTAATTATAAAATAATACAGCTTCTATAAGAAAACACAGCAGAAAATCTGGATGGCCTTACTTTGGTGATGAGTTTTTAAATACAGTACCAAAAGCATAATATATTTAAAAATTGACAAACTGGATTTCATAAATATAAAAAAGTTTACTCAATGTAAAATGCACTATTAATAAAATCAAAAGAAAGGCACAGAATGGTGTAAAATATTTGCAAACCACATGTCAGATAAAGAACATATATCCAGAATATATTAAAATAATTCTTAAAACATAAAGAACCTACTTAAAAAGTGAGAAAAAGATATGAGCAGACACTTTCTCAAAGATAATATATGGAAGGCAAAGAGCATAGAAAAATAATAGCATCATTAGGCATTTTGAAAATGCAATCTAAAACCACAGTGATATAACACTTCCTAAATCTTAGAATGGCCAAAACAAACAAAAAACATCAACAACAACAACAACAACAACAAAAAAGACAAATGAATGCACAAGACCAAATGCTAGGGAATATGAAGAGCAAAAGGAAATTTTGCGGCTGCTAGGAGTGCAAAATGACACAGCCACTGCAGTTTTTTATAAAATAAGACAAACAAGTACATACAGCCCAGCAATCCCACACCAAGTACTTATCAAGTGAACCAAAAATATGTCTATGCAAAACATGTACATATATTCTTATAGAACTTTTATTTATAATTACCAAAAAATTGAAGCAGGTTAGAGATACATTAGCAACTAAATGGATAAACAAACTGTGGTAATGGAATACTACTCGACCATAAAGAATAAAATCATGTCATTTGTACCAACATAGATAAGCCTGAAATACATTATGTTAAGTGAAATAAATCAGGCACAGATACATAAATACCACATGTTCTCACTCATGCAGGAGCCGAGAAAGTGAGCTCATAGAAGTAGAGAGTAGAATTGAGTTTACTAGAGCTGAGAAGGGTAAGAGGTGGGACAGATAGGGAGGGGATGGTCAAGGGATACAGAATACAGGAAGAATCAGGTCTAATTTTCTATAGCAGTGCTAGGTGTCTATAACTAAAAAAATTTATTGTATATTTTCAGATGGCTAGAAGAGAGGGGTTCAAATGTTCTCATCACAAAGAAATGAATGTTTGTGGTGATGAACATGCTAATTAGCCTGATCTGGTCATTGCACAGTGCCTTCATGTGTTGAAATATTATCTGGTATCCCACTTTGTCAACTAAAAAATAAAATTAAAAACAATTAAAAACTGTGGTATATCCATATCCAGAAATAAAAAGAAACAAACTAATGATGCACACATTAATATTGATTAATAAATGCATTTTGCTAAATGAAAGTAGTCATACATAAAAGGCTTCGTGTGGTATGATTCCATTTATATGACGTTATGTAAAACAAAAACTATGAGAAAAGAGAAAAGATTGTTAGCTGGACATTGGAGTAGGGATTGACTACAAAAAAGGTCACACAAGCAATTTTTTCTGGTTATAAACTGCTCTGCACAGTATTATTGATGATGAATGTATGGCTTTGTCAAAAGCCACAGGATTATCTGACAAAAAGATTGAATTTTACACAAATTAAACAATAATAAGCTAGAATGTTGGGGTATCCCTGGATGGGGCAGAGATTTTGACAAATTAATATGTCTATATTACTGCTGTTTGGCATAATCTCAGTAAAGGGAGTTGGGCAAAAAGGAGCTCACCTTGGGTAAAGAGTGCTTTGATGAATACTGTAAAACTAAAGACAAAATGAACAGCACATAAACAGTAGTTATAGCTGGTAAATTTATTTCTCAAAGGAGTATGAGTTAACAATTCTGAAACTACTTTATATACATCCAGGGCCAATGAAATTATTAAATTAAATGAGTTTGGATCACCTTGTAGTACCAGAAAGTAAGGAAATGCCCACCCTCCACACACACCAATGGGTGGGACAGGGAGAAGTTGGTTAATGGATACAGAATTACAGCTAGATAGAAAAAATAAATTCTAGTAGTCTACATATTGCTAGGGATCTATAATTAATAATAATTTATTGTATGCTCTCAAATGGCTAGAAGAGAGGAGCTCAAATGCTCTCATCACAAGGAAATCACAAATTTTTGCAATGATGAATATGCTAGTTTCCCTGATTTGATCACACATTGCATTCATATGTTGAAATATAATTCTGTACTTCATAAATATCTACCAAAATAAAAAGTAAATCAAATAAAAACAATTTTAAAAAAAGAGCACTGGATCCAACCAGAAAGAGCTCCAAAAGACCAGAGTTGAAAATACTTTTTTTTCATTCTTAATTTTTGCTTATTTATTCATTAATTTTTAGGTGCATAGCTTTTTTTTTTTTTTTTTTTTTTTTTGAAACTTATTGATCATACATGTTTGTGGGATGCAGAGTTGAATATCAATACCTGTGTACAATATATGATGATCAAACCAGGATAATTAGCATATTCATCATTACAAAATGTAAACATTCTTTGTGTCCATTAACCAGTTTCTTGACAATCCTTCTCCTTCCCCCCTTTCTCACTTCTAGTAACCACAGTTATGTTCTCTCCAGAAATTCAACCTATTATTGTGACTGTTCTTCCTTCCTTCCTTCCCTCACTCCTTCTTATGAGTGAGAACATGCAGCTGTGCCTGGCTTATTTCACTTAACATAATTTTCTCTAAGCTCATCAAGTTGCTGTGAACAGCAGAATTTCATTCATTTTTATGACTGAGTAGTATTCCATTATGTATGTAAACCACATCTTCCTTATCCAGTCATCCATCAATGGAAATTTAGGTTTGTTCCGTAAACAGAGTATTGGATTATAACCCAAAGTATGACATAAATATCCATGAATCCATATGGTCTAAATAAATGATTGAATGTATAATAATAGAGAAAAGACTTTACAAAAGAAATCCAAATAATAAATGTAACAGGAATGAAGAAAATAGATAATTACCATTAAAACATCATGGTAATAGTTCTTACCAGCAAGATCAACTTATGAGTGTTAAAAATAGCAGGAAAAATGTTGAGAGAGTATTTCCTTAGCTTAAAAGTACCTCCCCCCAAATTTTTGTTGGTTCTTTCAGTAGTTTTTAACACAAATCCACAAATTATTTTATAATCATGCCTCCAAGAAGTGGAACTTATATTGTCTCCCCTGAGGCACTTGCTTCTAAAGAATAAAGTATGGTTTAAAAATATGTATATATGGTAACTGTCTGCCAGTGGAGAAAACTGGCAGACACTACCTTACCCAGTTAATCAAAATTAACACAATATTAATAACTTATATTGATCTCATATACCTTCCGACATGATGCAATGGAAAGGGCACTTCACCTCTTGGGGTTTCTTCCCCCAAATCTATAACCCCACTCTGATCCTGAGAAAATGCCCAAGTTGAGGGCCATTCTAAAAATACACATACATGTCTACCACTCTTCAAAATTGTCAGTCATGATAACAACAACAGCAACAAAAAGACAAGGAAACTTTTTCAGGTTGGAGGAGACTAATATATGAAAACTAAGTAAATGCACCATGAGATCCTGGATCGGATCCTGGAACAGAAAAAGAACATCAGTGGAAAAACTAGTGAAATCTGAATAAAGTCGACATTTTGGTTCATAGCATTAGGCCAATGTTCATTTCTTTGTTTAGACAAATATTCAATGGTTTTGTAAGGTGTTCCCATTAGGGGAACTGGATAAAGTTGGGCAATGCCTGGAAATATTTTTGGCTTTCACAACTAAGAGGAAATGCTAATGTAAGAGACTGGAGAGGCTGTTGAAATCCTACAGTGCACAGGGCAGCCCCACAACAAGAACAAAAACACCTTGTGAGAACACTTAAAGTCTACTCTCTCAATTTTCCAGAGAACGATACATTGTTATTAACTATAGTCACCATGTTGTACAATAGATTGCTTGAACTTATTCTTCCAGTCTAACTGAAATTCTGTATCTTTTGACCAACAAAAAAATGATAAGTATTTGAGGTAATGCACATGTTGATTAGCTCGATTTATCCATTCCACAATGTATACATATTTCAAAACGTTATTATGTGGTAAACATACAATTTTTATTTGTCTATTAAAATAAATAAGTAAATCTTAAAAATAAAAACTTTGCAAAGTGAGACTTTTAAAAAATTAAGAAGGGAAATTGCAATCAACTCTGCTCCCAAATCTGCTTTAGCATTTTTAACATACAAGAATACTATTATTGAGCACTGACTAGGTATTCCTAGTAAGGAATACCTGACTTCTACCAGGATCTAGAAATAAACAGAGATAAGCAATAACCCCTGTCCTAAAGGAACAAATAGAAAAATCTGTACAAATTCCAGGAAACCGTAAGAATTATTTACCAAGTACTGGTAATAATGGCCTTCATGAAATATTTTATAATGCATAGTATCCCATTATGTGAGTATGCCTTAAAGGCCAAACACTGTTTTAAGCATTTTGATATATATATTAGCTGAAAGAAAGAGCCTCTGTCAATAAAACTGCTTCAGGCCATCAGATGAAGCTAAATAGCTTCCTCTCTGGATCTAATTTTATTATATTATTTTTAAGAACTTATATACAGTTTACTATTTACAGGGCACTGACTTAAGCTCCTTACAAATGTTTACATGGATTTGACCCAATATCCATTAATTATTAATTTGAATTATAGCAAATGTTTTTTTTTATTATTCATTGCACCGAATAATGTAGGGAAAATAGTACTGTAGGAGGTTGAGAGACATGTGTTCCCATTTGGACTTCTGAAGGTGTCTCTGTGCATTACAAAATCAGCTGTCCTGGAGGTCTCCTCAGACCTGTGTCCTACTGGCTTCATTCACATCTCCCAGTCCCTATTCACTACTACAAAACACAAGCATCAGAGACATGGAGTGTTCTTACATTCTGAAAATTGACACTGAGATTGATGAAGACAATTATATATATATCAAACTCTACTCTCAATTCCAGACAGCATGATTCGACACAAGAGGAACACGTGTACTTTGAAAGTTATATTCAATACGCTTATTTTTACTTGAATTAATGATCAACAGGAACAGCTTGGATGTTCAGAATATGCAGGAGATACAGCAAGAAAAGAGTTCAAGAACAAAATAAGAATCACGGTTATATTAAAAATGCTCTCTCGTTTTTGGTCACTCTTCTATCAGAGTAGAAGTCAAGGTTGCAAGCACGTGTGTTTGCATGTTTGCACCTTTAGCTCTGGGGCACTCTGTACTCTCCTAGGGCTTTTTGTATGAAGGCTTTTGCTAAATCTTTTTTTATTTTTTTATTTTTTCCCCTACTTACAAGCCAAACCTCCTCTTAAAAATAAGGTATTTCAAAAGACCTCACAAATATGCAAAACATTTTTCTTACTTGGTGTGTTCTTTTACCTTAGGATTTTATTATTACAGTGTTCTAAAAAGCAGGACATTTATTGACTTTATAAAGAAGCTAAACCTACCATGGAAGAGGAGTGGATCAATCTCGAATGGGTTGGTATAGCTGAGGGAACTACGAATCAGACTTGAGAAAATGTCTTCTCTGTTCACCACCTGTTCTACAGCCAGCACCAAACTTAAGGAATAAATAAAAAGCACAACTCCAGTATTCAAAGAATCTCAGGAATTCTAAACTAGAAATGAAGGGAATTGGATGTCAAAAGCTTGCTTCTTTCTTCTGTATCTCTGAGAGGTCTCAGATCTATCTAATTCTCTCCTTCTTCAGAGGGCATTCTTATCTCATACCTTCAGGTGTTGACAAAATTTTATTTTTGAAAATTAATTAAGATCTTATATTCCGTAAATGGCACTAAATCTTAACAGAGCCTAGTCACAACGTTTCCCCTTGTTTACATCATCCGAGTAAACCTGGCACAGAGGAACAAATACCTGGTGTAAGACTGTAGTTCAGTTTGAGCAGACACAAAGCAATCGTATTTTCTAAAATGATGATGATGGATAAGTAAACAGGCGTAAGCATGGAGCTACTGGGATTTTACCAGCTCATTTAAATATATATTTATATCATTTTGACCCCCATCAGCATTCCACATACTCTGAAGGTCTATATTTTTAGTCAGGTGATGTTGAAAATAGAAGAAACGTCTTTCTGTCTTCAAAGCTTCCTAAATATTCCATTGAAATTCCCTTATTATTATTATTCAGTTTTTCAAAAATACTAACAGTAAGAGAGAAAAAGCCCATTTCATAAAAATGACCCGGGAAAATTAAATTGATTTCACATAATTGGGCAATCAGAAGACATGACTTTCTGAACCAGTAGTTCTCCATTATTATGGTAATCCACTGCCTGCTGCTCTTACCTTTTCCTCATTCTTAGATTTTGCATAATTAAAGAATCCAAGATAAGGTAAAATGATATTTTGAATTCTCCATGAAGATCCAGGTTTAAGACTTTTATTTCAGGTATCATATTTCCTAGGCTTTGTCAGGAATTGGATTTTTCATTTCTGCCAAATTCAGCAGTGGAAGACAGAAATCCTAAAATTATCTTTCTCATTCATTTCTGCCATCCTCTAAGCCTGCTTTCAAGACCTAGAGGAAAATGTAGGAAATAGAATCTTTAGAGCTGGAGAAGTGACAGGATTGATTTAGTAGTAAATGAACATAGTGTAGTACAGAAAGAAGTTGCAAAATGATACATAAAGCATGATAATATATCTATAAAATTTAAAACCATAGCAATGAAAACCAGATGCTGATTAAGAATGATGCATGTAGAGTTTGTTATACTTATGTAAATAGAAATGATAAACACCAAAATCAGAATACTGGTTACAGTGAAGAAATGTAATGTTATTGGAGAGGAGTAGCCATAATATCTCAGCTGTATTTGCAATTTTTATTTCTATGGTTGGGTTGGATATATTATTTGTTATATTTCTCTCTACATTTTTACATAAAAAATATTTAATTTTAAAAACATTGATAATACAACCACAGTTAAATAAATTAAATGGTTAAGAACTGGCAAATATATAAAGCATATGTAATATAAATTCTGGACCTTGTCTAATGGTGGAGATGGACAAATGAAGAATTTCCCTGTGTGATAATTGAATAATATTAAGATCACAAGGCCCAGCCAATGTGATATTTCTACCTTGTTAAAATTCCTTTAAGTAAATTATTGCCTTCCCTATTATCCTACTTTGTTTAATTACCCACTACATTAGTTAATCTAGGCATGACATATCAAAAATTTTAAAGTAATCATAAATGATATGATATAATATGTGTTTTTCGTACATGAAAAATAAGTTCATAACTTCTTGAAGTCACAAAGTTTCATGATCCTTACAGCACTAAGCCCCAACATCTTGAGGGTGAAGTCCTACTCCTCAGGGTCCAAGATGATGGTGTTAGCATAAATAATCATATCCACATTCTGGTCCAGAGAGGAAGAAGGACAAGATGGTTTAAGGACATTTACCAGAGTATGCAAGCAGTATTTCCACTTATATCCCTGGGCAGATTTTTGTCACACAGACCTTCAAGGGGCCCTGGGAAGAATTACAGTCATCAAACTGGGCATATTGCCACAATGCATTTGAGATTCAGATTTTAAGGGTGAGGGGAGAATGGGCTATAGCTGCAGCCTCGCTCACACCTACCAAATAGCATTCCTTTTTCAGCATTAAAGAACACCCCAAAATTAATGGATCAAAGCAACAATCCTTTCTGCTCAAGATCTATGGGTCGGGATTTGGCTAGGGCTCCACTTAGTGTTTCTTCTGTTCCAGGCATTGACTGGGGTCACTTGGTGCTATTCAGCTGGCAGCTGGATCGTCTGGAGGATTCAAAAAGACTGTGAGTATATTCACACCTGCCACTTTGCTGGACATGGCTTGAAGGCTGTGCTGAGTTGGTCCTTCCTCTCCATATATTCACATGGTTTCTCCACAGTTATCTTCCTGGTCGGTAGTTACTCTCTTATAGGGTGCCTTAGGCTTCAAGAGTGAGTGTTCTATGTGAAATAAAGTGGAAGCTGCCAGGATCTTGTGGCTCAGGACTTGAAATTGTCCCTATGTCTCTTCAGATGTCAGAGAAGGGATAGAGATGCCAGCTCATGATGAAAGAAATGTCAAAGAATGAACGGCTGTCTTAAATCTGCCTCTCCAGATAACAAACATTTTAGGGTTATTTTACTTACTCTTGTAAAGTCAGAATCTCTTTGCCCAAACTACAGAAACAGGTTGAAGAAATACCCCAGAGAGTTTTTCTAGAAACAGATTACTTATAAAGAACTAAGTTATGGTCACTGTAGGATTTTTTACAATTTAAATTTTATGTTCCGGCAGTAAATACCAGCTTTTAAAACTATTTATAGTATTATAGTAAGTAAAAAGACTGTGGTATCTTCCTTTTGAGTTAGTCTGAGTAAACATTCCTAGTGCCACTGCTTTTATAATGTAGTCTGAATACTATGCAACTGTATGTTCGGGGTATTCGTGTGTGTTTGTTGTCTATTCTAGGAACAGATTAGGGTAAAGGGAAAGGTGAATGTTCCCAAATTGGCTTGCTGTTAATTATAAGGAATTAAATGTTTTCTTCTGGGATGAAAATAAAATTTTAAATGTCTAATTTGTTGTTAAATGCAGAAAACAAAATAACCTCAAAATAAACACAGAATGCTCCACAGACTCTAAACTCTTCTTTCGTAAATACACACCCAAATAGTTCATTATTTGCTGACTGGATATCTATTTACTCTGTAAGTAATAAAATACAAAAGGGGTCATTTCTGGAAGTTTTACTTGGAGATCCTGAATTTACTTTGAATCTTCAAATTCTTAAGTAGAGATCATGCATGCTTATAAAGGCTGTTTCTCCATTATTCCAGTTTTTTAAAAAAAATTATTTTGAAATAATGTCAGACTTACAAAAAGTTTCAAAAATATTACAGATTATTCCCATGTATCATTTATCCTGCTTCCCCAAATATTAATATCTTATAAATCCATTGTATAGTGATGGAGACCCAGAAAATTAACAGTTATCTGATATTATTATCTACATACCTTATTTAAATTTTACCACTTGTCTCACTAATGTGCTTTTTCTGTTCCGAGATTCAATCCAGGATCACACATTGTCTTTAGTTATCAAGTCTCCTTAGTGTCCTTCAAATCTGTCATAGTATCTTAACCTTCTTGTCTTTCATTACCTTGACACTTCGGAAGAGTATTGGCCAGTAATTTTGTATATTGTTGCTCAATTTAGATTTGTCTGATATTTCCTCATGTTTAAGTTCTACATTTTTGGCAAAAATACCACAGAAGTGGTTCTGTGTTCTTCTCAGTGCATCATATTAGGAGGTACATGATATTTTATATGTCTCATTCCTGGTAAATGTTAACTAAAAACTTGATTAAGGTGATATCTGCCAGGTTTCTCCACTGTAAGTTACAATTTTTTCTTTTTATAATAATATTTTTTCAGAAGACACTTTGATACTGTGGAACTATCCTGTTTTTCATTATATTTTTTGCCTGCAAATTTTGGCATCCATTGATGGTTCTTTCCTGAAAAAATTCTTACTGGGCTATATCCCCAAAATGAATTTCTTTTATTCCCACTGTCCTTACTTCATGTATTAATTGAAGATACTACTAAGTAATGAAAATAATTTTGGGTATTATTTTCCACTCTACTGTGCCTTTGTGATAGCAATTATTAACATTACTTTGAAAATAATCCTGAGTTTTAGGTGTTGTTTAAACTCTGCTTTGGAGTAGCTACTATTAGCATCACTATAATTCATTTGTTACTAAGGCCACTTTGTAGGAATACATTAAGAATATTTCACTTTCTTCTCACCTCTCTTTCCTTCTTATCCTCTGAAGCCTTTTATTTTTTTAAACATACTTCCCCCTTATTTCCCCTTTCTTTTCCCTTCCTCTAGCATCTTCCTCCTGCTGAAGACATTAACCATAATATACAGGGCTTTGGATATGATGTCACTTAAAGAAATGTAAACTAATTAGCGGAGGTGGAAAAATAGTGCTGCATTTTTGTTTACTTTCCCTAATCTAGAAAATTAAAAAATTAAGAATGTGAGTAAAGGCTGCTTGGCATGGTAAGAACTATCAGTGATGTAGTTTTCTTTGCTATCTCCAGCCCCTAGAAAGACAGGTTGGAAACAAAGGGCAAACAAACCAAGGAACTGGTAGAAAAGGAATTATATAAACAAGTTCTGAACAGAAAGTAACTGTTCCCTAAAGAATTTTTACAAGAGAAAAATTTTAACTGGATCTTGAAATAAATGTTTCTGACATTATTTAACAAAGGCAGAAGCAGCCCTCTGGCCATAGATCGAATGTTCTGGGGAGACTGGGATTTGTCACTTTGGAATTCCACAAACAAGAGCAAACTGAGGCTGGGAAGGTCATAAAGATTAATGGCTGGATGATTACTGAGGATCAAAAGAAAGGAATAGTTGAAAAACTATTTCAATTTAAAAACCAAACAAAAAACGACCTGTAAATTAAGTTTATTTTAGTTTGAGCAAGAGTTAAGGATGTGTATCACATGATAGAATTGCAAGAGTCAAGGCTCATCTCAAGGGAGAAAACAAAACACTTTTAAAAGTAGTCATTCTGTGTCATCATTTTACCATGGATAAATGGTAGGAAAAATTTATTCTGTAATCTCTCTGATAAAGTAAATAGCCCAATAAACTGAGTCAACACTAAACTTTGACCCAGTCCTTAACCTTTACATACCTCCAGTCCTTCATCTGCACCATCTGAACAGCAGATGACTTGCACATTAACCAGTCCATGTTGACATGGTATTCTAGTCTCCCAGGATAAAGCTTCATTCCAATCCTAGATGTGATGGCACACAGGGGATGTCATCTGCTGCTCAAATTTTCCTGAGCCCAAAAGAGACGAGCAAGCATTAGGGGGAAGAAAAGGAGGCTGTGTTCCATGCTCTTAAGCCATTGTATATTCTAAATCAATTTTCGAGAGCACTTTATCCTACTTCTTAAATATTTCATCATACAGTAGTTTAGCAATAATTCTCACATTGTTATTCCTTGAACACGTTGAGATGTTTTATCCAAAAGGTAGAATTTTGTGATTAAGAGAGTATTAATAAGCCCTGAGCAAACCAACATTCGTCCCTCAAAAGACTCAGTTTTGACTTTGACCATCAAACATAACTATGGCTAACATTTATAAATGCTCTCTATGTGCAGTCATTTTTCTGAGCACTTTTGTGTGCGTGTGAATTATCTCATGTATTCATTTTTAAAAACACCATGAAGTAGTTATTGTTATTCCATTTTCATGGAAAATAAACATGAAGCACAAATGTTAAGCAATTTGCTCCATAGTTGATTAAAAGGAAAGCTAGGATGCGAATCCAGTAGAACATAGGTGACCATTAACCCAGTTAGATTACTGCCAATTTTCTGTTGATATACTTTTTAATTTACAAAATAGATATTTTTCTCTACCATTTATGAGCATCATTTATGGAAAGACAAATGCATGTGTTCACTTAAGCAAAATTTCTTTAAAAAATTTTCCATTTGCTCTTGTTCAAACTTGTATTCATAGTAGAGTACCTTGGTAAAATCAGCCTAACATTGTTTTTGAGTAAAAATAGAAAAATGCATTTAATAAATAGCTCAAGAAAATCTGGGAGCAGTCTGGGGTGAGTGGGAGAGAGGGAGGCAGCAGTAGCTGGTGGTGCACTGCTGTCCACGGAGGGAGCACAGGTGTGGGGGTAAGACATGGTTGGAGCAGGGGACAATGACAATGACAGTGAGCCAAACTGAAAACCTGTAATGCTGTGTTTTCTTCACCTTTGACACTCATTCCGTAGTAGTGTATTATTTTAAAACATTTTTTTCTTTATTATATTGCTACTATATGCTCAATGAAAAAAAAAATTAGATAGGTGGAACCACACATACACACCCACAAGGTATTTCAATCATCACGTCATCACATACAGTTAACCTCTGTTAATGGTTTGCCAACAGGCAAATCTACAGAGACAGTGTTATTCTGAATGGTATCTGAAACTCAGGGAATTCCCCAGGCACCAAATAATACTTGCAAACCCAGTGGTAAAAGTTAATGATAAAGTACAGAAAGCTGAAGAAGCAAGACCAAGAATGATGTAGCACTTTAGAAAGTTTGGGCCACCTGACTAGGTAAAGAGGTTTAGATCATTCCACCAGCTAAGACCCTGGCTGAGGTTATAGCATGCACGATATGGGTAGTGGAGGACAGATGTTATAAATACTATGAACTCATGCCCAGTTGAAGAAATGAGAACTAAGGAAGATACTTGCCCTTGTCCTCCCCCTTTTCTTGATGTGTACTTATGTATATCAATTTACCTTTTTTCCCTGCCCTTGCCATTTCTACATACTTTAATACAAGATGAGTGATTAGCATTAGTTATAGCATATCAATGGGAGATTGTGACTGAAAAGAAATGAAACATCATCACCCAGCACTGGAAAAGCAATGCATGGGACTATCTATAACTTGGAAAAAAACTTTTTCTTTTTTTTTAATTTAGTTTCCAAATTTTTATTTTTGTATTTTTTATTTTTAACTTCTCAATATACATTGTAGTGTATTTTCATGTCCCTTCACCTGTTCCTCTTTTCCCCTCCTTCTCCCCCCCACTGCATCACATCTGTTCACTTGTCTTAACAAGTTCAAGGAATTGTTGTGATTGTTGTGTCTTCTTCCCCCCATCCTTTGTTTGTATATTTATTTATTTGTTTATTTTTAGCTCCCATAAATAAGTGAGAACATGTGATATTTCTCTTTCTGTGCCTGACTTTTTTCACTTAATATAATCTTCTGTAAGTCCATCCATGTTGTTGCAAATGTTAGTATTTCATTCTTTTTTATAACAGAGTAGTATTCCATTGTGTAGATATACCACAGTTTCTGTATCCACTCATCTGATGATGGACATTTGGGCTGATTCCAACTCTTTGCTATTGTAAATAGTGCTGCAATGAACATGGGAGTACAGGCATCCCTTTGGCACGATGATTTCTATTCCTCTGGGTATATTCTCAGCAGTGGGATAGCTGGGTCATATGGTAGATCTATCTGTAATCGTTTGAGGAAACACCATACCATTTTCCATAAAGGCTGCACCATTTCGTAGTCCCATCAACAATGTATGAGAGTTCCTATTTCTCTGCAACCTCGTCAGCATTTATCATTCTCAGTCTTTTGTATATTAGCCATCCTAACGGGAGTGAGATGGTATTTCAAAGTGGTTTTGATTTGCATTTCCCATATGCTGAGTGATGTTGAGCATTTTTTCATGTGTCTGTTGGCCATTTGTATATCTTTCTTTGAGAAATTTGATAGACCTATAATTGAGTCATACCCCATAAAGAATTGTGAGTGTGGTTATTGGGGCATATAGAAGTGACTGGAATCACATAAATAAAAACTCAACTAAGTTTTTCAGAAGGCATCACTGTCAAAAGAATCACTTGCCTTAATTAAAGCTGTCCAAGATTTAAATGAACTTTAGGATGCCCCCTCCCACGTGGAAAATATTATCTTGCAGCAGGTGGAGTGAAGAGCGTAGAGCACTATGGATTTGGAAGCTACTCCCAGGGAGCTGAAAGGAAACTTAATCAAGGCACATTAGCCACCCAGGGTAGGGCTCTCTTATCTTTCCAGTGAGATTACAGAAGTGCTATGTACTAGGCATGCCCTATACCTTCATTGCTCTCCTTTCTGCAAAGGAGTGTTTATTGTGATTTTCTGGGTTTGTTCAGTGCTTGCTTTTTTGTGTGTGAAAGGAAGCAGATAACCTATCTTTATATTTCATAGGTCTACAGATCAAGAAGATCTGCATAAAAACAGTGTTGAGATTATTACAATATTCTGGGCTTTGGCATTAACTCCATTAGGAAGGGAGTGAATATATTTTATGCACATAGGAAGAAAAGCAAATATTTGTATAAAGAAAGCAACTGCAGTAGATTGTATTATTGTCAAAGTATCCACTCTTATATTGAGATTTTGGCCAAGAAATATTAGAAATGATGTGTGCTATTTCAGAGAAAAAGTTTTATGAGATGTCCAGTGATTCTTTTATTGCTATTTTTGTTGCACCATGAAAAAGACTGTCCTAGATAGTGGCTACTCATCTATCTTGGGTCCTTAGTTGGAGAGAAGTGAAGTCAGGTGACAGGCAGCCTTCAGTCATTATAAAACTGTGAGAATTAAGCCTATGTTTTTTAATCGCACTAAAATTTTGAGATTGTTTACTGCTGTGGTATAAAACCTAGAAAAAGCTAACCAATACACTGAAAAATTGGTTAAGGAGCATACATTTCTACTACAGCAGAATGTAATGTTAGTATGAGAGGTGATACTCATTCATCTTGGGAACTGTGCTACTGGTACTATGTTCTCTGATGTCCAGGAGTACACATAGCTGAGATTTTATTATTGCACCATGCTGAAAATTAAAGATTCTGAAAAAAAAAAAAAGAAAAAAAGAAAAATAGCTTCACAGAAGATATACAGAAATTTTTGTTTAATTTTTGTCAGTATGTGCCAGAGTGAGCTAAGTATAAAATTATGCAAAATCTTCAAGATGATAATCAAGAATCTTTCACTAAATCTGGTAGTTATTTGGAAGAGATGCCCCAGATAAGCAGTTTATAGATCAGCAGAGGATTCAGCTAGAGAGATCTTTTCTTCCTGGACCTGAGGCTTCATGGATCACATGAATACACATGAATGTAGCAAGTCCCAAGGAAAGCTTACTAAATTCCGTGAGTAAGCAGTTGGTTGGCTGAGAGTAAGCCCTAGAACTATGTAAAAAATAAACATACATTCTGAGAACTAAGTATAGTTCTATTCCTACAAGTGTTGTTTGAATACTGCCAAATTTCGATGGCAGGAAACAAAACACACACACAAAAAGACTCCTTGTATCCTTGCATCTTTATTTCCCATAGGACTTTAGAGGAAAATAAGGAATTAATGTCTGCTCAACACTTTAAGTGTTGAAGAGACAGCAGAGGAACTGAGGCAGTAATAATGCTTCTTCATGTAGGTAGAGATAGTGGTCTCTACAGCAAAAGAAGCAAAGAAAGCTCTTAGTTTGTGGGCTGTGCAACATAAAAGTTGATACATGTGTGGTTGTAGAAATTACCTGAAAAAGAAAAATAGTTATTGAGAGGAGGATATATACATGTCAGATTTTTTTTTTTTTTTTTTTTTTTTTTGCATCATGACTTGGAAAATATAAAGAGCAATTAAAAGTAGTCAAATACTATAAAAATCAGTTCAAAATGTGATAGTGTGATTCAATGTTATAATATTGGCATAATATTATTATTAATCAGTAATACTAAGAGAATAAAGTGGAAAACACTCTTTCACATACAAATAGTTTGCCCCTTCCTTTGCCAAGTTAAGACTAATAAAAGTTGTTATACCTTTCTTTTGCTCAGACTTCCATATATTCCACATATATGGAATTAAAATGACAAAAAGAAGGGGGGAAAAAGACTGGTGAAGAGATGATAAGCACAGAAGATCCAAAACTGATATAAGACACATAGCATGTATGAAGGTAGTCCTGACAAATCTCTTTTTTTTCTAATGCCTACATATGACAAACTCTAAGAGCCTTTGTAGTACTAAAGTCTGAAAAGATTCTTTGACTTCTTTTTAAACACTGAAATGCTTCACAAATCTATTCTTCTTTGTTTTCACTCCAAATGCCACCAGTGTGGAACTGGTTGTGGCTTTATGGCTGGCCCAAGGAGGCCTAGCTTTGGACTGATGCTTTGGGTCATATTTATTTATTTATTTTTTAATGTGACTACTAGAAATTTAAACATACAGATATCACCAAAACTATATTTGTGTTGAACAGTACTACCCTTGACTATCCTATTTGCTTAGTATTCTCTCTAATTTGTGGAGTATATTTACATTCATAAAACAAATATATTTTACAAAGCCTAGTTCCCTGCAGTTTCAGGTTTAGCCTAAATTCTTAAAAATACGCATAGAAATGTTAACCTTGCAAAAGACAGGAAACTTTCCCCAGGCTAAAGTCTCCGTTTTAAGATATAGAATTGTAACACAGCAAGGTTGCGTGGTCAAGGACAGACAAGTTACTAATTGATGTGTAAAGATACTGGGAAATTGCTGTAGTGAAAAACAGTGCTTGCTAAGATCAAGCTTTGTTGGTGGATCGACTTAACCTTTTGCAAATTGCATTATGGAATGTCACTTTGTTATCTCAGTGATGTTACCAGCCTATATTGTTAAATTATAATTGACCATAACCCCACTTATGTTCTTTTCCTGTAACTTCCTGGTCTGGAGAATAAATGCGGGGCAAGAACCCAGTTCATGGTTAATTTCCAAAAAGAAGGAACCCTCTCTCTTGAGGGTTCTAGGAAATTAACCCCTTCGGGGTCTCTCACTGCTCAGAAGAGATGGGCTTTGAGTAATCCTTTTTGTGGCTCCGTCACCCAAGGGAAGAGAGGTGACAAATCCATGTGAGGCAAAGCAAGATTAATTTATAGGTTATTTTTCACTCCAGCTTTATTGAGGTAAAAATGACAAATAAAAGTTGTATATTTTACACTGTACAATGCAATGTTTTGATATATGTATACATTGTGAAGTGATTACCACAGTCAAGCTTATTAGCATATGTCACCTTACACAGTTACTATTTTTTATGTGTGGTAAGAACATTTAACATCTACTCTCCTAGTAATTTTCAAGTATACATTTTTATTAACTATAGTCACCTTGCTGTACAATAGATCTTCAGAACTTACTCATCCTGTCTAACTGAAGCTTTGTACCCTTTAACCAACATCTCCCCATCCCCTTCTCCTCTCGCTAACCCCTGGCAAATACCATTCTACTCTCTGCTTTTATGAATTGTACACTTTTACATGCTTTACGACATTTTTTAGATTCTGCTTATAAGTGTGATTATGCAATATTTGTCTTTTTGTGCCTGGTTTATGTCACTTAGCATAATTTCCTCCAGATTCATTCATGATGACTCCAATGGCAAGATTTTCTTCTTTTTATGGCTGAATAATATTAATAATATTCCATTGTATGCATATATTACATCTTTATGGGTATTTAGGTTGTTTCTATTTCTTGGCTATTAGGAATAATGCTACAATGAACATGGGAGTGCAGACATCTCTTTGACATACAAATTTTATTTCCTTTGGACATATACCCCAAAGTGTAATTAGTGGATCACATGGTAGTTCTATTTTTATTTTTATTTTTTTTATGAACTTTTTATTGTTTTCCATTATGGCTGTACTAATTTACATTCCACCAACACTGTACAAGGACTTCCTTTTCTCCGTATCTTCACCAACACTTGTTGTCTACAAAAAAAGCATCTGTGGAGATAATAATATGATAATGTATTGAGCTAAGATGAAGAGTGCAATGAATGAGGGTTAGTAAGAAGACAAGTTATGAAGGAAAACTCGGGGAGAGTTTGAAAAGGAAAAAGTCTCATAGATAGAAAAGGGTACTCTTTGGGCAGTGTGAAGGGAATAAAATGGTTTTTACTCACATCCTTAATGCACAAAAATCCACCAGGTTTTTTTAAAATGGGAATTGCTTTTCTAAGGCACATGTGTATTTCCCAAATCATAATAAGATTTTTTATGATAAAGTCAGGACCAGTGGAGCAGAAACCTTCTATTTTTATTCTTCCTGTTGCTATGGAAACTTTTCTGGTATAATATCTGACTTCATGATGAATGCTTAGGAGCAATTTATCCATGATAAATAACCTGTTATATAATTTATATGAGATTTTAAAGGACTTTCCAGCTGCTTCATATTCTTAAACTTTCCAAAATAATTTCCTATATATTTTGTTATTATAAAGTGAGAAGATGAAAATGTCAGTGTTCAATAGTTCAATATTTGTCTTAGTTTTTCTATCAAAATATAAAATTAAATGTAGAAATAAATTATAGATTGGATCTAAGTAATACCTTTGGCTTTAGGAATTTTTTGTTTGTTTGTTTGTTTAAAATGTTTAGTAATATCAATTCTTATAAATCAATCTTCATGGTCAAAAAGAAGCACCCAAGGCTATTTTTCAAGATTTGGCCTTTAGTTGCAGAATTTAATTTTAATTTCTTATAGATTTTTCCATAAGACCTTTCAAAATAAAAATACCTATGCCCTTTCTCAAAAATTATTTTGATCTATATATGACCTTTAATAATCTAAAATTAAATTGAACTGTCAGTAGAATAATTGAGAACTACTTTCTTTTATTCAACTAAAATGCCTATGTATAATTAATATACAGCCCTAAGAATTAAATAGGATCTTACAATAAACCATTATTCCAGTTTAATAGGCTCTATGGCATGTAAGGTATGCCTCCAGTTTGTAGAAATACGAGCTATGAAGAGTTTCTAATAGTGTGCGACATTACATTCAGGAAACTAGAAAAACAAATACAAATTAAATCATCAATAAATCTGGCTTAGACATTCAGTAATAAATCAGTATCAGTAGTAGGAACCATACATTTTAAAAAACTACTTAAAGAAACTTGATCATAAGAAGGAGGAGTGTGGGGCCAGCCCATGGCTCACTTGGGAGAATGTGGTTCTTTTTTTTTTTTTTTTTTTTGTGACCGGTAAGGGGGATCGCAACCCTTGGTGTGGTGTCGCCCGCACCCCGCCTAGCCAGTGAGTGCACTAGCCATCCCTATATAGGATCCGAACCCGCAGCCTCAGAGCTCCCAGTGCTTCTACGCTCCCAGCACCGCACTCTCCCGAGTGAGCCACAGGGTTGGCCCTGGGAGAATGTGGTTCTAATAACACCAAGGCCATGGGTTCGGATCCCTATATAGGGGTGGGCTGGTTAGCTCACTTGGAAGAGGGTGGTACTGACAACACCAAGTCAAGGGTTAAGATCCCCTTACCAGTCATCTTTAAAAAAAAAAAAGGGGGAGTGTGAAACTGATAACTTAGACTCGAAGCTATGGAATTAGAACAATACCATCCAAAAGGCCATGTTTCAAAAACTGTCATTTTATTTCTCAAAGACTAATAAATTTTAATAATCCTTAGAGACATTATTCAGCACTATTAAGAATAACATAATCAAAATTGAGAGCAATAAATACCATTTCCTTTACCTAATGTTAGTGGTAATAATTAACTAAAATTTTGAGAAAAATAGGAATTATAAGGGCAATTACAAATCACAAACCTCTAATACTTTTCTTTTATCAGCATCAGTATTCCCTACCTTTTAGAACTCTAATTTCTTTCTCTTTTTTTAAAATTTAACTCTTATAGCGTTAGGGCTGGCTGGTTAGCTTATTTGGCCAGCTGTTCAGAAAAATAAAATAAAACAAAAACTCTTACACTGTAATTATCATGTCACTTTATAAGATGTTGATAAATGACAACTTGACACTTTTTGCTGCATGTGGAAAGGAATGAAATACTCACCATGACACACTGATGTGATTTTTTTCATTACAAGTGGAAAATTACAGCACAAGTTAAAAGTTAACAATTTAATGAAATACCTGCCTCATTAATAATGTATACCAACTTCCAAATTATTCTTTTATAAAAAATGCCTCAAAAAGATACTATCATTAACCCTATATTTCAACCTGAAATTTTATTAAAAATAAGGAAAGGAAAAAGAGAGAGAGAGAAAGAAAAAGTGAAATTAAGTCATAGTTTTTTATTAAATAAAATTTGTTTATTACTTTTGTGCACAAGTTATGATATGGCAGTTTTTTATTTATTTCTTTTTTTAACTTTTATTTTTTTATCTTACTTTTTATTTTATTGAAACATAGTTGATTGTACATATCTGTGGGGCAGAGAAGTGAATATCAATACCTGTGTGCAATATGTGATGCACAAATAAGGGTACTTAGTATATTCAACACTATACAATATAATCTTTGGTCGTGGCCCTTTACCAATTCCTCACTTACCCACCACCCCTTCTCCATTTCCCACCCCTGGTAACCTCAGTTCTGTTCTCACCTGTTGAAAATTCAGTGTGTCACTGTGATTGTTGCATATTTCTTTCTTTATTTTTATGTATTTGTATTTTTTTTTAGCTCCCACTTATTAGTAAGGACATGTGGTATTTCTCTTTATATGCCTGGCCTATTTCACTTAACATAATTTTCTCCAAGCTTATCCATGTTACTGCAAATGGCAGAATTTAATTATTTTTTATGGCAGAGTAGTATTCCATTGTGTACATAGACCACATTTTCTTTATCCAGTCATCCAATGATGGACATTTAAGTTGGTTCCAACTCTTAGCTATTGTAAATAGAGCTGCAATAAGCATGGGAGTGCAAGTATCCCTTCAATGTGATGCTTTCCATTCCTTTGGATATATACCCAAAATTGGGATTGCTGGACCGTATAAGCAGTTCTTTCTGTAGTTGTTTGAGGAACCTCCATACCATTTGCCATAATGGCTGCACCAACTTACAGTCCCACCAACAGTGTAGAGGGTTCCCTTTTCTCTGCATCCCTGTCAGCATTTGTTATTCTCTGTCTTTTTGATAATGGCCAGTCTAACTGGGGAGAGATGATATCTCAGTGTGGTTTTGATTTGCATTTTCCTGATGCTCAGTGATGTTGAGCATTTTTTCATGTGTCTGTTGGCCATCGTATATCTTCCTTTGAGAAATGCCTATTTAGCTCCTTTGCTGATTTTTAATCAGGTTATTTAGTTTTTTTACTAAGTTGTTTGAATTCCTTGTATATTCTGATTATTAATCCCTTGTCAGGTGCATTGATTGTAAATATTCTCTCCCATTCTGTAGGTTGTCTTTTTGCTCTGTTGTTTCTTTTACTGTGCAGAAGCTTATTAGTTTGATATAATCCCATTTATTTATTTTTTCTTTTGTTTACTGTGCTTTTGGGGACTTATTCACAAAGTCTTTGCCAAGTTCTACTTTCTGAAATGTTTCCCATATGTTTCCTTTTAGGAGTTTTATAGTTTCAGATCTCATATTTAAGTCTTTAATCCATTTTGAGTTGATTTTGGTATATGGTGAGAGGTACAGGTCTAGTTTAATTCTTCTACATATGGATAACTAGTTTTCCCAGCACCATTTACTGAAGAGGCAGTCTCTTCTCCAATGTATGTTCTTGGTGCCTGTGTCGAAGATCAGTTGGCTTTAAGTATGTGGGTTGATTTCTGTGTTCTGCATTCTTTTCCATTGGTCTGTGGGTCTGCTTTTATGCCAGTACCATGCTGTTTTTGTTAGCATAGCTTTGTAGTATAATTTGAAGACAGGTAGAGTTATGCCTCTGGCTTTATTTATTTATTTTGCTTGAGATTGTTTCAGCTATTTGGGGTCTTCTCTTGTTCCATATGATTGTTAGGATTGTTTTTTCTATTTCTGGGAAGAATGTCATTGGTATTTTAATGGGGATTGCATTGAATATATAGATCACTTGGGTAGTATGAATATTTTCACAAAGGTAATTCTTCCAATCCGAGGGCATGGAATGTCTTTGCATCTTTTTGTGTCCTCTTTAACTTCTTTCAACAGTGATTTGTAGTTCTCGTTGTACAGATCTTCCACCTCCTTGATTAAATTGATTCCTAGGTTTTTTGTTTGTTTTTGTGTGTGTGTTGTGAATATTGTAAATGTGCTTGCTTTCTTGATTTCTTTTTCTGCTTGTTCATTGTTGGAGTATAAAAACACTGAATTTTGCATATTAATTTTGTGTACTGCAACTTTACTGAATTTGTTTCTCAACTCTAATAGTTTTCTAGAGTTTTTAGGCTTTCTTTATATAGGATCTTGTCATCTGCAAACAGGGACAATTTGTCTTTTCCAATTTGTATGCCCTTTATTTCTTTCTCTTGCATGATTGCTCTGGCTAGTACTTCTAATACTATGTTAAATAGGAGTGGTGAGAGAAGGTATCCTTGTCTTGTTCCCATTCTTAAGGGAAAAGCTTTCAGCTTTTCCTCATTCAGGATGATATTGGTGGTGGGTTTGTTGTATGTGGCTTTTGTTGTGTTGCCTGTCAGCCAAGAATACTATACCCACTAAAGATATCCTTCAGATATGAAGGAGAAATATGTATTTCCCAGAGAAATAATAACTACAGGAGTTCACCACCACACCTCTAGCCCTACCAGAAACTCTCAAGGGAGTCCTGCATCTAGAATTCAAAAAATGATCATCACTACCATGAATACACAAGAAAAAAGAAAGCCCATTGGTAGATCAAAAATGCAAGCAAGAAAGAGAAAGAAACTGTATTTTACCACCTCCCAAAACCAACAAACACCAAAAAACAAACAATAAAGGGAAAAGAAACAAGAAATATTTAAAATATACAAATGAAAATTGATAAAATGTTAGGAGTAAGAAAATATCTTTCAATAACAACCGTAAATGTAAATGGATTAAATTCCCTACACAAAAGACAGACTGGCTGATTGGAATAAAAAGCTAGACCCAACTATATGCTGTCTACAAGAGAGTCACCTCACCTGTAAAGACACAAAGACTAATAATGAATGGATGGAAAACATATACCATGCAAATGGAAACCAAAACTGAGTAGGAGTAGCTGTTTTCACATTGGATAAAATAAACTTTAAACCAAAAACCATAAAAAGAGACAAAGAAAGCCATTACATAGTGATAAAAGGATCTGTCCAGCAAGAAGACATAACAATCATAAACCCACATGCACCCAACATTGGAGCATCCAGATATATAAAGCAAACACTATTAGACCTAAGGAAAAAGATAGACCCAAACACAATGATAGTTGGGGACTGGAACATCCCTATCTCAACATTGTACAGATCACCTGGTCAACAAATCAACAGAGAAACACAGGATTTAAACCACGCTTTAAACCAGTTGTCGCTTATAATATACTTGGACCACTATTGACTGGATATGTGCCAGAAATTTGTTATATCTTCAGTAAACCTTTGGATTGCATTCATAACCGAGGTGGAGTAAAATCTCAGGAAACTTGTGTATATTCAAAGGCAAATCACACTTTGTATTCCATTTCAGATCCAAAACACAGAACTATAACGGTGGCTAATGACATGGAGCTATCTGGCTAGGAACATTGCCTACAATGATCACCATTTTTAAAAAATGCCCAATTCTAAAGCAGATTCTTTAAATTCATAGTTCTCCCTTGCTCCTTCCCCATAATCCTATAAGGGAATAAAAAACAAACAAACATAAAAAAAAAAAAACACTTAAATTATGCTGTTAAGACATTAGCAAATGCATCCATTAGGATGTAGTTGTTGACAATTTTTAATTTTTGACAAAAAATCACAAATGAGAATTCTCCTTCTCAGCCCCATCATATGATTATCTGGCTAAAATAATGCATGGAAAAGAATTTTGACGCTATGACAATATAGCTTAAATTTGAAGATGTGATTAACTTTGTTAATCTAAATAATTAAACAGAAAATTAAGAACATTTTCATAAGAATATATATTTCAATAAGTTCTCCTATTTCAGACGAGATCGGGCGCGTTCAGGGTGGTATGGCCGTAGACTATTTCAGTATCCTGGAGGAAGCTCTTTAAATGTTTGCTTATTTTCCTATTCAGAAAAAGCTGTCTCAACCAGTTGGGAGATATAAAATGTGTCTTAGCCTTATGAGTCAATTTTGTCACTAATTCCTCTTCCCAGAGAAAAATACCCAAATGGAAAGGAGGTTTGGAGTAGTGATTAAGAGAGTTGGCTCTGGAATGGGAATGTCTTGGCTACAAGCTCAGCTTTCTGCTTACAGCTAGACAACATTGGGCACATTAACAAAGTATACCAAGCCTCAGTTTCTCCATTTGAACATGTAGATTTAATGATGCTAAAAAGTTGCAATAATATGTAGTATCTAAAGTGAGATGGCCCAACTCTATACCGACCTGCTGTATAAATTTGAGCAAGTCTATGTCTCAGATTCTTCATCAGTGAAAGGCAAATTTTGTATTTTGTATTTGAACACAGCTTATAGATCTACAGGGGGATTAAATAAGATAATGCATGTAAATCAGTCAGCACAGGTGTTGGCAGTTCTATGTTTCTTCTGAAAGATTCAGAGTAGAATCCACTTCCTTGTGTTTTCCAGCTTCTAGGGGCTGCCTATATTACTTGGCTCATGGCCCCTTCTTCCATCAAAGCATGTCATTCCAATCTCTGTTTCTGTTGTCATATTTCTCTTTTGCTTCCTAGGGCCTTTACCCACTATGCTCTTTCTCGGGCTATAAGAATTTCTTGCAGGAGAACATTCAGATGTCCTGGCTTCAGCTCAGCACTAAGATCTTTTACTCATTTTACCAAGATATGTGCATTTAACACCAAGACAGCAGGACAAAAAGATGATAGGAACCACAGAGCACACAAAAATAAATAAGATACTAGAGTGTCCCTTTATAAAAACAGTGTAGATATAAGACTAGAAGAGAGAAAAATTTGTCATTTTTAAAATTGTCTGTTGTTGGTCTCCCCAATTCTGATGTATGCATAATAGGAACAAAATTTGTGACATTTTTATTAACTGTTGGCTATCCAGTGCCCAAAATAGTACCTAGCATATTTTAAGCATTCAACAAATGATTATTTTTTAAAAATTTGTTTTTTAGCTATTGGTTGACAATTGCTCATAACCTGTAAGTCTCAGTAAAAAGCAAAAATAAGTGTTGATTTCTCTCTAGGATGGCTGGGGTGGTTTTGCAGTACGTCACTCTGCAGGTTGGCCAGGGCGGCTCTGCTCCATGTGCACTTTATGTTCTCTCAACCAGTGGGCAAGCTGCAGAACATTCTTTTCATGGTGATGGCAGAAGTCCTAGCAAACACTGCCAGCTCCCAAGCATGTATCAAGTGTCTGTGTCTATCACACCTGCTAAATTCCTACTTACCAAAATAAATCATGTAGATAAGCCCAATGTAAGGGGGCCTGATATCTTCTCCATGATTTGGGTGAAGAACTGCAAAGTTATATAGCAAAAGAGTGTAGATACAGGGCAGAGTAAAGGATTAGGACCAATAATTCAATCTTCCTATGTGCCCGTTTCTCCTCTTTTATTGCAGATACAGTGTTGATCATAGTCAGAATTGGCTACTAGAAAAAAGACTCTACACACTTGTGCCCCAGGGAATTGTGCCCAGGCCTTGATGGAGTGTACGTAGTCTTTATCAAGGTGTTTTCATTCCTAATTTGTGATCAAATGTAAACATTCTAATTATTGCCTATAACTATTTCTTCTTTAACTCAGAGAATTATACAAAGTCTATGTCCTTGAAAAAATATAAGCCTATTCTTACACACACAGAAATACTTGGTGGTAAAGGCCCCAATATAACTTAACCTCAAATAGTTTGAAAAAATCCTTATAATACGTATCTATTGATATAGATAGAAAGAACACAAATGATAAAGACAATGGGTAAAATGTGAACAACAGGTGAACTGGTGTAAAGGGTATACAGGTGTCCTTTCTACGGTGTTATTTTTACAACATTTGTAAGTTTGACGTTATTTCCAAAAGAACTTTTATAAAATGCACTTCTTAAAACAACAAAAAAATTCATAATCTTTATTTATTTAAAAGATTCTCTTCAAAATGCTGTGTGTATAACTGAAGAAAAGTTTGTAAAGTCAGTCAGAATGCACTGATAAACATTTAAATGTATTATCATGATGGTGTCATTGAAAAGCATAGATACATTTCCTATACTTTGGAATAAATCACATCCAGGTTTTAATTTCAATCCAGATACTTTCTAGTATTTTTCTCTTAGAAAAATTATGTAAACTCTCAGAATTTAAAATTTCATTTCTGTAAAATGAGATTAATATTCCCTTCAAAATTGTATTAGAACATAAAAATATAATAATTGCTTATGAAGAATATCGAACTGTCCCCAGCACATTGCAGTCCTTGCTCTGTCAGCTTTTTCCCTTATTTTTCCTAAAACAGTGATATTATTTCCTGTTTTACTTTTCATGTTTGTATTTTAGATAAATAGTACTCAAATATATATTATATATTTTATATATATACTCAAATACATATTATAATAAAGCATAATATTTTTATTCTTTGAAAAGAATAAAAGCAAACTTCCAAAAACATTTATGTCATATTAGATTTGGATAATACTTAACGTAACCTAAAAGAGAGAGAGCAAAAATTTTCTTTAAAAGTCAGAGAGAGTCTGCCCTCAGACTGCTTCACAACCATCCTTAATTCTTGCATCATTTAAAAAGCAAAAACTGAAAATCATAGTGATGCAAGGTGGCTGTGGTACATACAAGAAAGGTGACAGCAAACAGATAAGTCAAAGAAAGGTCCTTGGTTCTAGATAAAAAGAGAGGGAAATCGATTTACAGATGCACACTTGGAATTTACATGAAGTTTATCAAATACATGTGTGTATGTTTCCTGTGATGTCCATCTTAGCTGGCTTTCTGAATTAACCAACGATTTTTCTGGCCTGATCTTGTCTAATAAGATGGCAAAACTGAAGTGACACAGGCAGTCTCATATAGTAGTGTGAGAGAATAAACTGGCCAAAGATTTATGGGAGAAGAATTGACCTTTAAAAACATTAGTACATTTTGGACACTTTTAGGAATCTCTCCTAAGGAATTTTTTTTTTCTTTTTAGTTTAGGAAAAGCCTTTATATGAAAATGTTTAAAATGAATTATTTATATAACTTATACAAATTCCTGGAATTAAATTATGACAGTGGTGATACGTGCACACACACACACACACACACACACAATGATATATCCATATGATAAAATTTTCTGAAGTTACTAAGATAACTGAACATGTAAAAGCATAGAAAAAGTGCCCTAAAACATTTTTAAAGTGACAGAATAGGTTACAAATCTGTTTATAGCAAATGAGTCCAATTAGTGTAAATGGGAGAAACTACATCATAATGTACCGTTGAACAAAGGATGATTTTTTTAACTCTTCTTTATGTGTTTTCTGTCTTTTCCAAAGTTTATGGGTATATAATATTTTTAAATCAGAAAAAAGTAAAAAATTAAAGTTATTTTAAATAAAATAGTCTGGAAAAAGCCAGATCTTTAGCTTAATTAAATGACTAGTTAGATATTTTTCTAAATTTTTAAAATTTTCCTCAATTTGGGAAAATTTTACATTGAAAATCAGTTTGGGACATAGGCAGAACTTTTTGAAAAACATTCCTGTTCCCCATAGAAACTTTCCTCTATAGGTATAGTTAATGTCAAGAATATAAAAAAAAAAAAAAATGTATGTCAAACTTTATACCAGAGACAAGTAGTAAAAGTTAAGAACAAAGAAGTAGAGCTAAAGGATACTCTAAGACAATTATTCTTTTAATATAAACCTATAATGAATATATCAATTTTCTCTTTGGTTATGTTTCTCTATTGGATTTTAACTGAATGACTGTATTAGTTCATTTCTGTTGCTTATAACAGAATACCCAAAACTGGGTAATTTATGAAGGAATAAAATTTATTGCTTACAGTATCAGAGGCTGGAAATTCCAGGGAACATACCTGGTGAGGTCTTTCTTCTACAGCAACTCAGGGTGTTACATGGCGAGAATGGGCTGAGCAAAAGTGAGCTAACCTCTTCATGCTCTTTGTACAGCCATCAGAACAGCATCCATGACCACCTATTAAACCACCGATCCATTACTCCATGAGCTTGTCAATCCATTCACAAGGGCATAATCCTCACAATCTAATCACCACTAAAAGGTCCCACCTTTCAATTACCATAATTGGATTTCCCACCCTCTCAACCCTGTTACAATGGAGATCAACTTCCAGTACACGAACTTTTGGGGGACACATTTGACCCATCGAAATGACCTCTACATTCTTTCAGCTATGATATATTCTGATTAAAAGGTATTATCTCCAAAAATAATAATCTGCCCCCAAATTTACCTTTGGACAAGTAATCTCTCCTAAATCATTGCTATGGAGGTGGGGAAGTGGAAATTTTGGTGTCATATATGCTCTCAGTTGCGTGATCTTTTCCCCTGCAGTCCACAACCCACTTCCAAATTTCTTGGTCTCAGCTTTCAGAGATTTTACTGTCACAGGAATTGGGATTACTCTTTACAATCATTTCTTTAAGCTTCGTGGAACTATCCTTTGGACTTCAATTCTCATCCTTTTATTCTCACTGTTTTATTTTGTTTTATTTTTCTTCAGACACTAGAGCATATTTTCCTCTTTGTTTAAATTGCTTTTCATTCCAGTCATTCCTGGATAAAGGTTGGGGGCTCACCATGTGTTTCACATAAAGTTGCCGCTTCCTCTGGTGTTATATGACAGCCTCCTTGAAAGTTGAAGACAAGGTGCATGCACTTTGTCTAAAAAAGACATGGTTTGAACTAACATAAGCTTACAGTAGCCAAGGTTACCGCATAATACAGAACTCTGTAATACCTGAATAGAGAAACAGTCATAAAGGACAACTTGCAAGGGTGAAATATATTAACATCTGTAACAGGATGTGAGAGCCTGCCTTGCATACATCTGGGAAGCTTCAGAAGTAGGGGAGGGAAAAGAGCAGGAAACACAGGCCGATTAAATATTGCATTACTCTCAATAGGCAAATCAAATTTAAAACAATCTTGAAGTCTTGAGTAAAGTAAATAGAATCACACTCTATAAAGCAACAAGTGATTCTGTAGCTGGAAGAAGCTTCTTATAGCTGTGTAAGTTTCATGTGAAGACCCTAAATCTTCCTTTTTGTAAAAATGTTTACCTCTGGACTGTTTTTCAGGTCTCTCTTTTATAAGTTCAATGAGCCTCAAAGGACAGGATTCATAGCAAAGGTTTAAAAAAAATGAGGAGAGATTTAAAATAAAATTATGCATATTAAAATAAATTATGTAAAATGAAAATATATATTAAAATTAAATTGCCTTTCCACTACTCTATTTTCTAAAAATCTTCAAAAAAAGAGTAAAAACATGGAGAGAATTGAAAAAACTGAATGCAGATGTGAGGAGTTAAATTAAAGATGAAAAGTTAAGGAAAATATCCAGACGAGGATGAACTGTGGTAAAATGTAAAAAAAAAAAACAAGCCGAGCCCGTGGCGCACTCGGGAGAGTGCAGGGCTGGGAGCACAGTGGCGCTCCCGCCGCAGGTTCGGATCCTATATAGGAATGGCCAGTGCACTCACTGGTTGAGTACCGGTCACAAAAAAAAAAAAGACAAAAAAAAAAAAAAAAAAAACAAAAGCTGGGGCTCACCGGGAAAATAATAAATAGTCCCTGACTATACATTAATGATTTTCCAAATAAATCCAAAGGAACATTGGCAATATGTAATATAAAGCTCATACTACCTGATTTGTTTAAAAGAAAATAATTTAAAGATTTTAAATATGAAATCATGGAGTTTTTGCAATATATTTAGAGGTGTTCAAATAATTATTGGTGGTGATAATAATAAAGTCCTGCAACCCTGAATTAACATACCCTGCGTATTAAGTAAGCTGCTTCAACAAGTGTGATTATGCTACAGGACAAGACAGGGGCAATGACAGTCTTATGTATGTGTTTTGATATCTCCATGGTTAGGAAGGAGAAACCTTTTTCTTTACATGAATTTGCAAGTGTTGACTAGTACATGGGACTTGACACATTAAATCCTGAACCGAGATTTGGGGGAAGACCAAAGATTACAGAAAATTTTATTTTCTGAAAATGACCAGAAAATTCATGGGACTTACCCTATAATTTATCTAAGGAGAAAGAAAAACTAGAAGAGGTTGAACAGATAATAGGAGATAAAAATTAAATTTTCTGATTACATCATAGAGGACATCTGTTCGGTGTAACACTATAGTAAATTTCAAAACAATCATATTTTACAAATATAATGCAGCATCCCTAGGAATTAATAATAAATAAATCAAACATAAACGTTGAAATTAACAATATTCTCCAACAGAGTCCAGAAGAATCCTATGGCTGAGGAGCAGGGACTGGAGGCTGGCATGGTCCCTGAAACACTTGGAGGGAACAGCAGGTCCCGGCAACAACTCTGGAAAGTGTTCCTGTGACCAAACCTGTATCAGGTGGGAAAAATGCAGGGGAATACTTACTTTCAACCCGTTGTAATAAAGGCCACTTCCAGGTATAAAATGGGGACACCGTTGTGACTCTTTTGGCTATCGTATGAAACATTTTTAACTATTCCCTTTGGCAAAGAGAAGAAGTTGCTAACTACAGGTATTGCTGTTGACATTTTCCTCAAAAGGAATTCCCCTTGAAACCATTAAATAGTCAAGATAATTTATGACAAATTTAGTAAACCTTTATCATGGCCTGACAGCTAGGGAATTTTGTTGAGAAAACATGTCACCATTCAGTATGAAGAAAGCATACACTTCTTACTGTGAAAAGAAGAATATAGGAAAATCATCAGATAGGTGATAGGTTATTGTTTTTAGAGGATAATTTGGGGGGGGGGGCGCATTAGAATAACAGCTATGGCCAAAAAAAATTCTGTGTGAAAAAAATTTAATTTATTTTCTCAATTTAAGAAATCAGTGTAGTCTGAAACTGTTATTTAAGATAAAAAAAAATCCAAGATTTAGAGAAGGCTAAGACTACATAAAGGATAAAAAATATTAATGAATAAAATCTGCAGTGGAACAACTAACCAGATACTATAGAAATAGATATTAACAATTAGAAAAACGCGAGAAGTTTCCACTAGGAAACAGTACTCTTCAAGAACTGTACATTTGTCAAAGGACTA
The DNA here is from genome assembly GCF_027409185.1 of Cynocephalus volans. NCBI lineage: Eukaryota > Metazoa > Chordata > Mammalia > Dermoptera > Cynocephalidae > Cynocephalus > Cynocephalus volans. The sequence goes on from NC_084468.1 coordinate 138,440,457, forward strand.
TTTACAGAAGTGTGAGTACAGTGGCAGTCCAAAGGACAGAACATTCACCTGAGGATCAGAAGCAGCCACACCCCCACTAAATTGCAGGGGACAAGTGAAGGGACTGGGTATTTGAATTGGGAGGGGAGAAATTGCACAATGAGCTCAGGGGAACCTTCAGAGACAGAGGAAGGGTAATACAGTGGACTCCCTACTCTCGCCCTGCTCCCTGCCTCAGACCTCCTGAGGTCAGCAAGTGAGGAACCCATGGATGTACATTATTCATCCTCACCAGTTCACCAGTTAAAGAGGGGATGGCTCCATAGGGATCAAGGAGGCACGTGGAAAATATTCGGCCCACAGATAAGATCAAGAAATTCTTTAAGAATCTAGAGGAAAACTAAAAAAAAAAAAAAAAAAAAAAAATTGATATATTACATGAAACATAAACAGCAGATATAATCCAATCTAAAAGTGATGAGAAATCAAGGCTATAAAAGAAGTAGATGAAACAGATGGTAGAAGGGGGGGAAAAAAGAAAATAGAAATCTTTCCTAGGTCAGAAGAGCTGATTTGTAGCTAAGAAAGGTATACTTAATATATCTAAGTTCACTGATTCACTGAAAAGTAAAACAAAATAAAGAATTCAAGAATAGGGAATTGGCCTTTTAAAAGAACTGATGGTAGCATATAAATCAATAAACATGCTATTAAGTGTTATACTGTGTGGTAGACAGGAGAATGCTCTCACCACTCTCCCAAAAATGCTCATGTCCTAATCCCCAGTACCTATGAATATGTTACGTTACATGGCAAAGCAGATTTTGCAGATGTGATTAAATTATGGATCTTGAGATGGAGAGATTATTCTGGACTACCGAAGTTGTCCAAATGTAATCACAAAGGTTCTTCTAAGAGGGAAGCAAGAGAGTTAAAGTCAGACAGAGAGAGACTGATGAAAGCAGAAGTTGGAGTGACAGTCTTTGAAGACAGAGGAAGAAGCCACAAGCCAAGGAATGCAGGCATCCTCAAGAATCTGGAAAATTCAGGGAAACAGATTCTCCCCAGCAGTCTCCAGAGGGAACACAGTACTGCCCACTCAATGATTTTAGGCAGTAAGATTTATTCCAGACCTCTGATCTCTGGCACTGTAAGATAATAAATTTGTGTAATTTAAGCCACTAAATTTGTGGTAGTTTGTTACAGCAGCAATAGGGAACTAATACATGCTCTTATTTTATTTTTTAACATTAGAGAAAACACTGAATGATTATTAGAAAAATGCATAATATTATATACATATCTAATGCATAACCGTGTAAAATGGATTAGCTTATTCTTGCCTGGAAACCAGTCTTAGCAACATAGTTGCATTAAAAAATACTGCAACCAAAATAAGGTAAAAAAGGTAAGTTTAATCTTTAGTAAAGCTCTTCTAACAAAGCTAAAGAGAAATTCTATAAAACACAGCATAACTTTTTAAAAAATATTGTTTCTTTCTCTCCAAACAATCCTTCCCATTACTCTTTAAACTGAGTCCTATCAGGTTCTTGATACTCTAACCTCCTTCCTATCTCAGTTTGTGAAAACTATCTTCCTTTCACAAAGAAAAACCTATTTTATGTTTTCTCCGTCCCACACCCCAACATCCTCAATCATCACCCTATCAACATCATAATAAACCCAGACTGCTAAAGCTGCCCAAATAACAAAGTCTTCCTCCTTTTAGAATATGTGGGAAATATTTTTCTTTTTCTGTCTTATTTTTTAAAGAAAGTGTACTTGTAGAAGTCTATTAATTTTTTATCTGAAAATTTTGATTTGTGTCAGAAATATCAAATTTTAATGTATAGAACAAATATTGCCTTAGAGAAACAGATTTGTTATACATTGCCCAGCAGTATAAGAATTTTATTTTCTTCTATATGTAGAATAACCAGTATTCAAGTTACCATACATACATAACAAGCAAGAAATGCTGATTTACCATTACTGGTTTTTAGGAATTAAAATATAATGAGCTTGCCAGGCATAAAGTTCTGGGTTTGGTGAAGAGATAAAAGTACTCTTGCTGATGGGCTGTAAAATTTTACAGCCAAGTATTAAGCAGTAAATTGAAAATGTGGCCAGATGTTGATAAATAAAATTTTAATTTTTCTTGAGTAAATTTTAAAGCCTTCAGAATAGTGAATATATGCTTATCAGTTGCAGGTTATTTGTTTGATAGATGGTATGATAACACTGGCAATTAGAATGTTTGGGAAATATGTAAAATTTCACAAATCTTTTCTTTGGCAATATAAACTACCTTACATATATCTTTCAAAAACGAAAATGTTTCAATCTAAAAAGAAGGCAATTTAAAAAGTCTGGGGTACTGTAGAAATCATAAATCAATTTGATTTTTCAATCTTCAGTTCTTACTAAGCGGTTTGTGTAATACAGAGGTCTTTTGTTCTTTCTTCAATTATAATAATTATATATCAATCACATCATTTTATTTGTAGTTTTTTGGCAATACATCTTACTTTTATTCATCATGTTATATCATTACAATTTTGATGCAAGATTTTCTTCCACACAAGTCCTATACCTTACCTTCAATTTCTGACATTCATGTTATTAAACACACAAATTATTATTATAAATCTAAATTATAAATAAAAAATGTTTATTTTTTAAAAAAGCATATCTCTAAACTAATTTGCAATTTTGCAGTTTATAACTCATAAATATTAAACTACTCAAAAAGTAGCCTTTCAAAGAGGACCAAACTATTGTTTCTTTTTACTCCTGAAATGTGCATTTTCATTTGTAAGTCAAAGCACTATTAACTACAAACTACTGTACCTTGTAGTAAATCACTTTCTTTTGCATCAAGAAAAAATAAATCTGTCTACTCATATTCAATATAATTCATTCTGTGTATTCCCAATTTTCTGTAAATGGTAGATTTAAGACCATAAAGGAATATGACTTTACTTATCTATCTTAGTTAACCACATTGTAATATGTTAATATTAAGCTTGTCTTGTTTAAAATTTTAGGCCACTCAACCGGGCACACTGCCAGCACCTTGGGGCCTGCTCAAGGACCAGTGGCATGGAGCCAGGGACTGGACCCCTGTCCCACAAACAGGCACACTGCCAACACCTTAGGGCCCACCTGGGGACCTGAGGTATGGAGCTGGGGACTGAACCACCCCCACTCCCCCACAGCCAGGCATTCTGCCAGTGCCAAGGAGCATGCCAAAAACATGACCTCCTTGTGGTTGGCCCATCACAGCTACCACAATAACCACAGCTGTCATGAAAGCAGCTAGATGCCACAACCACCACTCAGATGGTCCACCAGCCACTGGAGTGCATCGACACAAGGAGAGTCACCAGCAAAGACCAAAGAAAAGAAGAGGATGTCTCTCTCCACAAAGCCTACTGCAGAGTGACAGAAGAAGCATCTGCTCTATGATAGTATTGGGCGACCTGATTATACGTCTCAGCATTGGACAGATCATCTAGACAACAAATCAACAGAGTAATCATTACTCTTTCAGAAGGAGAGAAGAAATCTGGGGTAATTAGGTGGGGAGGGCTAGGGAGAGGGGGATGGGGAGAGATTGGACAAGGGGCATAAAGAATAAGTATGATTTGTATCAATACATATGCTAGTAATATTGATTTGACCAAAATATGTCAATGTTGAACTCCAAAAATATGTAAAATCAATTATGACTCAATAAAAAGTAAAATAAATAAATAAATAAATAAAATAAAATTTTAGGCCACTAGTTGGTAACAGTGGATTTAATCTACATTTCAGACTCAGAATTTTCAACCACCACTCTCAACAATGATTTTTTCTAATGACTTAAAATTGTACCATTGGGTTTGCTAGCTCAAGAAAATAAACCATAGTGTGAAGTGAAGGTACCCAATTCATTTGTTAACGAATGAGCAAATGAATGACAAATGAATTAATTAAAAAAGAAATCAGAGAAGAAGGAAAATGATGAACAGAGAAAGGAGGGAAGGAAGGAAGAGAAGGGAAAAGGGAAGGAAGGAATAAGGGGAGAAAGAAAAGAGAAAAGGAGATCAGAAAGGGGGGAGAAAAAGGGAGGAGAGGACAAAGAAGAGACTGAGGTTTCCTGAAGAAAGAAATTCTCCCTAAAGCCACAACACATAGGCAGCCCTTACAGGGACTTAAACCAATAATGTTTGCTCCTGTTGAGCTCAGCATTGGCCTCTTAATTCTTCATTTTACTGGGCCTACTCAACCCCCACCACCAAGAAAGGTTATTTCCGAAGATCCTAAGATACCATTAAATTCCAAGAAATGGATGGTATAGGCTGAGTAACTGGACCAAATCAAGTAAATGTGAGTAGGAAAAAAAACAGGAGAAAGTAATAGGATCAAGGAAAGTATGCTATTAGTATAACTAATCAGATCAATCTTATTTACAACTAAAGGACAATCTCTGAAGATATTTAAAGTAGGAACTTTTTAAGCAAGAATTCTCAACAGGGATAGTACCCTTTTTGAATGTGATCTTATTTAAGAAATACATCTCTTTAATTAGCTTAAGTATGCCTTCTAGAAAAAGCCTTTGCTCCTGAACAGTCACATATCATTACAATCGTTAACAGATCGTTATAAATCTTGAAATCTTTTATGAATTTTCCACATCAATAATCAGTTTCTTTCAATATTGGCAATGGCATATTCCTCATCATAAATTCCCCCATGGATAAGCTAAATATTAAGAAATTATCCTTGTCATAATGTAATATTAAAAGATTTATATATCAGAAACAAAATATAACAGTAAGCTTCACATTAAGTGAGAAAATTGCATGTAGACATTTAGCTTTCATGGAAATCTCAGGCTGCAAATTACCTGACTTTTTGAGAAACACAAAGGAAGGAATGTTTAAAAACTCACAGGTAGAATTCTAATTTCAGAAAATAGAAAAACTAAACTGATCTAAATGCACAGGACTAATATGCTCTAATATGAGAGAGGTTTGAATAGACGGAATGAAACCTTTTTAATTAACTCCATATTGTGACTTTGAGTAAGATAGTTATCTTCCCAAACCTTAGCTATCTCAGCCGTAAAAATGGAGAGGGCATCTATAGTTTGAACACTTTCCCCAGGTAATTCTTGTGCCCAACAAAGGTTATGAACCACTAGAATAGAAACAGCAGGAGTAACACAAAGATATTACAATGATCCAAATGAAAACTGCAAGTGCTTGAAATAAGACAACTGGCAATAGGAATATACAGAAAGAAGTAGATATGAGAGACATTAAGGGTAAGTGATGTAGAGATATGAGACAGTAAATACTTGCAAGAATGGGAGTCATCTAGGAGGACTATGCAGATGGTAATAAGAGCATGTTAACCACAATAGGCAAAGCAAAAGGTGTAGATGATAAAAATGAAAGATGATAAATTCAGCTTTTATATTTTATTTAAGATACTTTGAAACATTAGATTAAAATATCTATTAAATAACCTGGAATGTTGGTCAGGAGTGCAAAAGAAAGATCTAAACCTGAGGTTAGCACTACAAAGTTAATTAAGAAGAAAGCAAGAAGGAGGAGGAGGACAAGAGACGGCAAAGAGGAAGAGGAAATGACAAAAGGGACTTGCAGAATATATGTAGTATTGTTTGGTATGTGTATGTTTATTTTTATATAAATAATATTACAACACAGGTCATACTAAGCATCTTTTTTTTTACTCAATAATATGTTTTGGATATTGTTCCATTTTAGAACATATAGATTGACCTCAATATGAGTAAATAGATATATAATAAAGAAGGTTCTAGAAGGATATACAACAAACTGATAACAGTGATTATCTCTTGGGAGAAGGGAGGTAATCAGGATTAGGATTATGGTCAAAGAGGCATTTATACTTATTTGTAAAGTTTTATTTATTTAATATGGAGAATAATGTATTTCCTATAAAATTAAGAATTCATTTTGTGACAAATCCACAAGTATCAGTCTAAATGGGGAAAAGCTCAAAGATTTTCCTTTAAGAACAGGAACAAGACAAGGATGCCCACTTTTACCATTCCTGTTTAATACAGTATTGGAAGTATTAGCCAGAGAAATCAGACAAGAGAAAGAAATAAAGGGTATCAAGATTGGAAAAGATGAAGTCAAACTGTCCCTGTTTGCAGATGACATGATCCTCTATATAGAAAAACTTAAAGATTACCAAAAAAACTCCTAGAGGTGATAAATAAATTCAGTAAAGTTGCCAGATACAAAATCAATATACAAAAATTAGTAGCATTTTTATGCTCCAACACCAAACTAGCAGAAAAAAGAAAGCAAGCCCATTTGCAATAACTACCAAAAAAAGAATAAAATACCTAGAAATCAGTTTAACCAAGGAGATGAAAGATCTCTACAATGACACTTACAAATCACTGCTGAAAGAAATTAAAGAGGGTACAAAAAGATGGAAAGACTTTCCATGTTCATGGTTTGGAAGAATGAACACTGAGAAAATGTCTATACTACCCAAATCAATGTAAAGATTCGATCTGATCCCCATCAAAATATCAATGACATTCTTCACAGAAACAGAAAAAAACAATTCTAACATTCACATGAAAAACAGCGAAAGACCTTCAATAGCCAGAGCAATCCTGAGTTAAAAAAATAAAGCTGGAGGCACTACACTACCTGACTTCAAACTATACTACAAAACAATAGTACCTAAAACAGCATGGTACTAGCATAAATATAGACACAGACCAATGGCTCAGAATAGAGAACCCAGAAATCAATCCACATTCTTACAGCCAATTGTTTTTTGACAAAGGAACCAAGAACATACATTGGGGAATGGACAAACTCTTCAATAAGTGTTGTTGGGAAAACTGGATATCCATCACAGAAGAATGAAACTACAGCTGTACCTCTTGCCAATACCAAAATCAACTTAAAATGGATTAAATTAGATATAAGACCGGAACTATAAAATCCTAGAAGTAAACATAGGGGAAACACTTCAAGATGTAGGACTGGAAAAGACTTTATGATTAAGATCTCAAAATAACACACAATGAAAGAAAAAAATAAACATGAGATTATATCAAACTTCAAAGTTTCTACACAGCAGTGGAAACAATCAACAGAGTGAAAAGACAACCCATGGAATGGGAGAAAATATTTTCAAGCTCTATGTCTGACAAGGGATTAATATCTGTAATATACAAAGAAGTCAAACAACTGAACAATAGAAAAATAAATAATCAGATTAAAAAATGAGCAATCATCTCAATAGACATTTCTCAAAAGAAGACATACGTACAAGTGGGCAACAGATATGTGAAAAAATGATCAACCTTATACCACAACCTTATAGTAGCAAATCATGCAGCTGCAATATTTTACATCTATAAATAATCTATCATTTAGACAAAGCCAGTTTGACTTTTTAAAACAGCAAATCATTTAAAATATGTGAAAGTGCTTTCTCAAAATTCACCATCAAATAGTACTTGAGAATACTTTCAGCAAAGTGAAAAAATGGAACACTTATGATGCATTTCTTTCCTTTTATGGAAAATTCACTCGTTTTTTCTCTGCCTGTTTCTCTCAATAATATCCAGTTAGCCACCCCCTCCATATCTAGCTATGATGATTTCCAAGGTTTAATCTGAGACCCTCTTCTCTTCTTTCTGTACAACTTTCTCAGATAATTGTATTAGTTTTTTTCCCCCACGACTTGAATGCCAATCAGGTATGATATCTCAAGTCCTAAACTTTTTCCCAATTTTCAGCTGTCTTCTCTCTCCTTCATACTTGACACACTGTGACCTCAAATAAACAGGCTTTGAACAAATATCATCATCTTTCCTTTCTCCTTTCACTTTGCAGTGAAAAGTGAAAATTTTTCATTGGATTTCATTGGATTTCATGATTGCATCCAAACTGACTTTCTCTCTTGACTTCTTTATTTATGCTAGTCATCAATGGTCACTTAGTGTGAGACTGTCGGAGCAAGAGTTGCAAATTCAAATACCTACTACCACCAGGCAGGAAACAGGAAGCCTACTGGATGGAGACCACAAGAAGCAATATTGACTGGCAGTTTGGGTGCACACAGCCCGTTAAAGGCTGTAACTGTTCCCGAGCCTGCATCAGCCTATTGTTGCCATGTGGGTATGTGTGCCCAGAGCTGCCAATTTGTAGTTGTTGTTGTTAAATCTTATATTTAAATGCCGGCAACAAATTCTATTTCTAAACTGATAAGAATAGATACTACACTTGATCTTAGCCAAAAGGCTGAGAAGCGATCACAAACAAATCTTACGTTTAAAAACTATGGCAATGGAAAAAATTTCAGAAGGGCTGACAGCCTGTACTGTCGGGATTTGGTTTGAAATCTATGGAAATGCAGCTATGCTTGCCTTTTGGGTAGTCACGCTTATCACAACAAATAATGCACATGTGTAAATGAGATGAACAAGAGAACAAAAAACAGAGTCTGTTTGGCTTTAGTCCCTAAAACAAATAAAAGCTTGAATATTTCCTTTAAGTTATTGACTCCCTCACAACAAATAACTTTATCACTGATTTCAACAGTGTTGATATGTAAAAATATGTCAACGTCTTTGAGAATATGATATCTGAAAAAACACTTTTTTTTGACCAAGAATATAATAAGTAACCTTGGTCATTGTGTGTGTGAGTATATGTGTGCTGTATTTTTTATGTGGTAAACTAGTGCTGTTAACACTTGGACTCTCCTATAAATGTTCCTTATGAGTAAACTTTATTCTTTACCAAATGTCTTTGTTTCCAATTTAAACCATAACGTTTAAGCCACTATTCCTGTACCTAAATTTTGATGATTCTTTTCTCAAATTGTTTCTTGAACCAATTGCCATTTTTAATTCCTGCAGCTACTATTTCATCTCAGGTTTGGAGCCCCTGTAGGGTGCATGCACAGTCTCCATGTCTGTTGAATTTTTACAACACATCATGCATGCTGTAATTTATAATCATATTTACTTCCCTAACAAATCCTCACATAATTACCTTTATCTTTGTGTGTGGTGAGAGCACTTGCAATCCACTCTTTTAGCAAATTTCTGATATGTAGGATAGTATTATTAAATATGGTTATTGTGCCGTAGAGCCACGTAGAAGAGACGCGTCCATGTAGAGGTGGAAGCAGACTTTGGAGTGCTGCAACCACAAGCCAAGGAAAGCCTGGTGCCATCAGAAGTTGGAAAAAGCAAGAAAGGATTCTCCTTTATGATTCTGCCCTTGGAAAGATCACAGAAGACAACTTAAGATTTCTGGCATCCCAGGTGTGAGAAAATAACTTTCTCTCATTTTAATCTGCAAAGTTTGCGGTAATTTCTTACAGCAGACCTAAAAGCCTCATACATGCCCAGTCCCCCACTCCCAACAGGTACCATCACATCTCCACTTCCCTAAAGAAACAAACTTTTCAAAACTTTTCTGCTGCCACTGCCCCAGATCCTCGCATCCCATTTTGTTCTCATCTCGCTACAATCAAGCTCTTGGTCCCAGCACTAAAACTTCCCTTATAAAGGTTTTCAGCAACGTTCATCCTGCCAAATCCAGTGGTCACTGTCTATTACCACCTGTCTCAGCATCTCAATGGCATTCAATCAAGTAGACTCAGGAGCTTCTGGAATCACAATCTCGCATTTCCCTCCACCTTGCTCGTGCTCCATCTGCCTCTTCTTTATTGGTTTCTCCTCCTTTAATTGACCTCTATGTATTTGGTGTTCTGAATTCGGTCATGGAACATCTTCTCTTTTTTATTTACTCTGTCAATATTCTGATAAGTTCAAATTCATTTCATGTCTCTTTTCTGAATTCCACTCAGACATCAAATTTTACTTTTTTTTTTTTCTTTAACAGAGAAGGATCGCTTAGTGTTGCAGTAATAAGGCCTTGGGAGGTGTCTGAGCACTCATTCTGTCTCTAGCATATTCTCAGAATGTAAACCTGAGCCAATGATTTAACTCTATGCCTGTTAGCTTTTCTGTATTATAGAGTTAATGAATCATACTTACCTCACTGAATGATTGTGAAGGAAAGAATTCACCTTTGAAAAACCTGGAACACTGTCTGGCATGTAGTAGTGATCAGTAATGTTAATCATTATGGCTATGATTATGATTACGATTATTTGGCATCTATACTTGGATAATTAACAGACATTTCAAGTATGTCCACTCTATTATTTAAAGCCAACCAATCACTTCCAATTAACAGTTAATATTATATTATACTGCTTTCCTATCTTAGTCTCTTCAGGCTACTACAACAAAATACTATAAACAACATAGTTTATAAACCACTAAGATTTATTTCCCACAGTTCTGGAAGCTGGGAAGTCCAAGATCAAGGCTCTGGAATATTTGGTGTCTACTGAGGGCCTGCTTCCTGGTTCATAAGCATCTGTTTCTTCACCATGTCCTCACATGGTGTGAGGGGCACAGGAGTTCACTGTGGCTCCTTTTATGGGGTACTAAGCTCGCTCATGAAAGCTCCACTCTCATGACTCAATCACCTCCCAAAGGCTCCACCTTCAAATGCCATCACACTGGAGGCTAGGATTTAACATGTGATTGGAGGAGGGGGACACAAACATTCAGCTTATAGCACTTCACATGGCCTTTACGTTATATCCACACTGGTCTCGTCTTACTTGATTCTTCTTCAACTCTCTTGTTTTAGCTAAAGCTGGCTTCCTGGCTTCCTCAAGAGCTTGGTCCCACCTCAGCGACCCTGCACATTTTCTCCTCTGCACTCTGACTTTCACATGGCTGGGTCCTTTCGTCATTCAGGTTTTCAACTTCGCTGTCACTTTTTCAACATATTCCATGGGTCTTCCTATCAAACATTGCCGATCCATTTGCAAGTAACGTTCTATCGTTTTACCCTGGCTATGTTCTTCACTGTAGTCCTTAGCATGCATGTAATGTCTTCTTTATTTGTGTTATTGTTTGCTTGTTTGTTTGCTTTTTTTTTTATTGCTTGATTCTACCAGGGAAATGTAGCTTTATGAGGTGAAGAATCTTATTTGTCTAGATCACTGTCACACCCAAATTTCCAGTGCCATAAATGAATAAAAGGAAATAAATAGTAACCAAAACAAAATATTGGTGCTTCACATTACTATGTTGGTCTTTTATTTTTTATTTTTTTTAATTTTTATTTATTTATTTATTTATTTTTAAATTTTATTTTGTCGATATACATTGTAGCTGATTAATGCTCCCCATCACCAAAACCTCCCTCCCTTCTCCCTCCCCCCCTCCCCCCCAACAATGTCCTTTCTGTTTGCTTGTTGTATCAACTTCAAATAATTGTGGTTGTTATATCTTCTTCCCTCCCCCCCGCCGATTTGTGTGTGTGTGTGTGTGTATGTGTGTGTGTGAATTTATATATATTAATGTTTAGCTCCCTCCAATAAGTGAGAACATGTGGTATTTCTCTTTCTGTGCCTGACTTGTTTCACTTAATATAATTCTCTCAAGGTCCATCCATGTTGTTGCAAATGGCAGTATTTCATTCGTTTTTATAGCTGAGTAGTATTCCATTGTGTAGATGTACCACATTTTCCGTATCCACTCATCTGATGATGGGCATTTGGGCTGGTTCCAACTCTTGGCTATTGTAAAGAGTGCTGCGATGAACATTGGGGAACAGGTATACCTTCGACTTGATGATTTCCATTCCTCTGGGTATATTCCCAACAGTGGGATGGCTGGGTCGTATGGTAGATCTATTTGCAATTGTTTAAGGAACCTCCATACCATTTTCCATAGAGGCTGCACCATTTTGCAGTCCCACCAACAATGTATGAGAGTTCCTTATGTTGGTCTTTTAAATGTTTTGTTCATATGCATGTCTGGCTTGTAACTTTGGAGAATTTATGCTTTTCATTCATTAATGCATTCATTCATTCAACAAATACATATCAAGTACCCGCTTTTGTGCCAAACCACCATTGGAGTTTAAGAACTCAAAGATAATTAAAATAGTCTTCTCACTCAGTGAACTAATAATGCAGACCAACCTAAGATACTAAAGTTCTGTACACGTAAATGGCTGCATATCTAACAAGATTTGGATTAATTATTCAATCAAAAAAGTAGAGAAAATATTTTGTAAACTTCTTAGTAGATAATTTCTACCTCATAAAAATAAGGAGAAAAATCAGTAATAATTTTTAACTTACTTACTAAAGATTTCTTTTTATTGTTTCTTTTGTGTGTGTGTTTGTATGCACATGTGCATACACAAGTTTTGTGCATCAGATTAGATATTGGCTACTATCCTTTAAAGGAATTTCTGGATGTGGTATGTGAATAGTAATATTTTATATAATTTTAAGAAGTGACTTAAAAATAAAATACTTTTAAAAATAAATACAGGCAGGAAATGGGATATTCCAGATTAATAAATATCCTTGAGAATTACAATATAAGTAATACATTTTTAGTATTATATAAATAAAAATATTTCAGAAATTGTGTTTCTTCTACATAAGTTTATTGATGCAATAAGAAACTACTTAAAGAATACAGTAACATTGCTGAGAAAAGAAATTCTCCATTTAAATTTATTGTCCACTAATTAAAGCTTATAGTGTTAAGTGTTCCAAATGCTTTTTTAAGTTTTTATTTTATTAAGTGGCCTCATTTACTGAAACAGCATGAGCTCTAAGCAGCATATAGAGGGGGCTTATGATATTTAGTCATTCACCACCTATGTGACCTTAAGCAAGTATCTTAAATATCTTGACATTTAATTCCATTATTATCCTTTAAAATAGAATAAAAATTACTTTTATCAGGTCATTGTAAGATTTGAGAAAAATACATTTAAAACACTTAGCACATCTAGTATGTACTTAATACTGCTTTTTACGAAAACATTTCTAAATTATCATTGGTATGCATTTACCTTCTCCTTAAATAAGTCACTGAGTGTAATAACCTAAGAATATCTGCATTGCAAGGTAGAATTAACTGACCAAATAAACATAAACATGAGATTGAGACTCACTCTGCCATTTATTCATCATGTTACATGGGCTCAGTCATTTCTTCTCCCTGGCACAGAATTTCTCCTTCTGTAAATTGTGGAAATTGGGATTGATATTTCATAAAGTTTCTTCAAGCATTAATATGCTAATATTCCAGTAAGCCAATGACTATTTTGTGGTGTGATGTGATATTGTGATGCTCTAGGGTCTCTTATGGACTGAATTGTTCCCCCCACCAAAAATATATTAAAGTCCCAACCCTTGGTACCTATGAATGTGACTTTCTGTGGAAATAGGATCTTTGCAGATTTTATCAAGTTAAGACAGGGTGTCCATGTAATTCAATATGACTGCTGTCCTTGTAGGAAGAGGAAAGCACCATGTAAAGACAAATGTACACAGTAAGAAAGTCATTGTAGACAAAGGTAGAGATTGGAGTTGATGCTGCTACAAGGCAAGGAATTCCAAGGAGTCACTGTCACCACCAGAAGGTGGGAAAAGTTAAGGAAGGATGCTACCCAGAGTCTCAGAGGGAACATGGCCCTGCTGGAACCATGGCTGAGGAATTCTAGCCTTGGGAACTATGAAAAAATAAAATTTCTATTTTAAGCTACCCAGTCTGTGATACTTTGTTACATCAGCCTTGGGAAACTAATACAGGGTCTCAAAAATGTGAAGACCTATATTGGTCCCTTCCATTAAAAAGCCTCAGTCCATCCATTCAAGCATTAGAGTAGCTTATAATGCTATTTACCAAAAATTTTGGCAACTACTTGACAAGGTACACTATATTCCATTTTCATGAGTGAGTTTTATAATTTGCTCTTAGTAGTTTCTTAAAAACATTTTAAAACAAGAGATCTGTTCTGGGATGATTATTTTCAATTTATGTGATAATTCCTAATATATTTCATTTTACTCTTTCACTAAGGTAAGAAATACATCTCACAATATTTTGTTTTCTTTATTATGTTTAAGATATAATAGTGACACCCTAGTTACTTCACTGCTTTATTTTTAGTATTTGTTTTTTAAATAATTTATAGATGTATTTTTTACAGAATGTTCTCTATCAGAAAGACAAAATTATTTTATTCCTGACATTACAATAGACCTATGGAAAACAAAAAAATTATTTCTCATTGCCAGAGCTTTCAAATGAACCATGAAAAAGGTGGTAAGTGACAAATTTTATCAGGTAAGCTTTTTTCTAATCAAACCCACTTACTTTTCCAAAAGCAAAAGAAATTGTAATAGTTATTTCTTCACTAGCTGTGTGCTATGGTTTGAAAGATGGCATCTCCTCCAAATTTCATGTTGAACTTAATCCCCAGTGCAACAGTATTAAGAGGTGTGGTCACTGGGAAGTGATTAAATCATAAGGGTTCCACTCTCAAGAGTGGGATTAGCACACTTATAAAAGGTCTTGAGTTTGAAGGAACCAATGTCTTGCCCTTTTGTCCCTTCCACTATGTTAGGACACAGTGCTCATCCCCTCTGGAAGATGGAGCAACAAGGTACCATCTTGGAAGCTGGGACTGGGTCCTTACCATACACCATTCCTGCCAGCACCTTGATCTTCAACTTCCCAAACTCCAGAAACATGAAAAATAAATCTCCATTGTTTATATTTATAAATTACCCAGTCTGTGGTATTTTGTTATAGCATCACAAATGGACTAAGACAGAAATTGGTACCAGAGAAATGGGTCTTGCTATAACAAATACCTAAAAACATGGAGGCATCTTTGGAATTTGGTAATGGGGTATAGGTGGAGCATTTTTGAAGTGAACACTGTTGAAAAAAGCCTGTATCACCATGAACATAGTGTTAAGGGCAATTCTGGTCAAGGCTAAGAAAAAAAGAGCTGTAGAGAAAGCCTCAGTCTTGGAGATTGTCCAAGTGGTTGTGAATAGGACATTGATAGAAATATGGGGAGTAAGACCATTCTGGTGAGGTCTTAGATGGAAATAGGAACATCTTATGGGAAACTGGAGGAAAGGCCATTCTTGTTACAAAATGGTGAAAAACGTGGCTAAATTGTGTCCATGTCTTACTGCTTTGTAAAAACAGAATTGAGTAATGAATTACGATATTTGATGGAAGAAATCTCTAAGCAAAGTGTTCAGGGTGCTGCATGGCTTCTCTGTACTGCCTATCATAAAATGTAAGAAAGAAATCATTTAAAAACAGACTTTATAATTTAAAGGGAAGCAGAATGTAAAAATTTGGAAAATTCTCAGCCTGACCATTTAAGAAATAAAAAACATGTTCAAGAGAGAAAATCAAGGGCATGGATGAGCAACCATTTGATAGGGAGATTAGTGTGGATAGATGGAAGCCAGATGCTGTTCATCAACATAACGGAAGAATGACCTTGAAGGCATTTTTGAGATCCTCGAGGTTGCCAGTCTCATCACAGGCCCAGAGTGCCAGGGCCTTCAGGGTGGAACAGTTTCAAGGGAGGGGACCAGGGCACCAGTGGGACTTCAGGGCTTGATACCTACTGCCATCTTAAGTCTCTGTATTCTCATCTTAAGCTCCCTGCATTCTGGTGCAGTGCTCCTTGGACACCAGCTGTGGTTCAAGTGGGCCCGGGTGCAGCTTGGGCAGCCACTCTGGTGCCTTAATCTTAAGTTTCCCAGCCTCCAGAACCATGAAAAATAAATCTCTATTCTTTATGAATTACCCAATCTGAAGTATTTTGTTATAGTACATAATAGACTAAGACACTATGTTTTACTATTTCTTCCTACCCAGAACAAAATAATTTTAATTTTTCATAAAACTAACTGAAAAATCACATATGAAAGCTATTGTCATTATAAAAGCCTTCCCAACAAAGTTAAAAGAACAATTTCCTGGAAAAATTTATTATAACTATTATTACCATTATTTTAGTTTTTGACTCTATGGTTTGTTTTTGCACCCAAAGAATAAATCACAGATCTATATCTGCCAATAGGTCCTAGCACTTCAATTCATTTTCATATTTTTGTGGCATCTTTCTTCCATAATGTAGAGCCCAGTCTAGTTGCCCAACTGGTGATGTTGCCAAAGTATATTTAAGGAAGTAGGAGAAGATGGGTTGCTATCCAGTTATGTCACCAGCTTAGTGACAGTCAGTACATTTCCTTCTAAGGGTTTTATACTCTGCATCCTAAGAACTTTTCTTTGGAGTGTTCGGGTTAGTAATGTTTATTATTTTTCATGGAATTGGAAGAAATATTTAGTTATTTTATAAAAACAAGTATATAAACAAATATGCACTTGAAAATGCATTTGGCAATAGAAGCAAGTACCAGCAGACATTAATATCCCTGAACTAGACATGTCCATCTGCATCTACAAAATGGAGAATATAGATCAGAATTTTTCCAGAGAAGGAAAAGTTGAATCATCAATGAAATGGCAGGGCTATTTCTCAACAATGATTTAAATAATAGTGAGTTTAATCTAAAAAAGTAAAGAAAAATCTAACCATTTTATCTGCTTAGGAAAAAACACTTGCAACATGAAAAAAATATTAACACCCCTCTTAGCTCAGAGGAATTGAGTTTATTTTTAAATGTATGTGTACTGGGCAGATTCTCAGCTGGAAACAACAGAAGCCTTTCTAATCCCCTTTAAGTAGAATAAGGATTTTGCGGAACATATTATGTAATAATTCACAGAATCATGGGAAGGAGTGCAGAGATGGACTAAGGTTTACTTCCAGGAACAATACCCAAACCAGGCCAAAGACTGATCTGACACTGGTGCCACTGAGTGCTCCATGCTAAGACCTTGACTTTTTTGCAACTGCCAGAACCATTACCACGTCTTTATCAGAAGCTAGACCTGTTGCTCCTGGAATCCAAATATGTCTGCTGCCCTGTGCCAGCCAAAAGGAAGCGCCATCAAAACTGTTTCCCTTGCATTGTTCATCTCAGAATCCGAATCTCATATGTACAAAATTAGTGGAAAATATGCCACTAACTGGAATGAGACATAAAAAAATGAGTTGTACATTCTAATTTGAGGGGTCTTTATTTACATTATGCACAGGTGCCTCGTTAGCGCAGTAGGTAGCGCATCAGTCTCATATTTACATTATGCATTAGCTTTCCTAATAACAGAAAAGCTACTCAAAAGATCATGTGCTATACCAAATATAATAATTATCAATACAGGTGGAATCTAAGAATTGGTAAATATTTTCGAAGTTTTGTAGTCTGTCAACTGTCAAAGGCATTTATTCATTTAAGAAACGTTATTTAAGAAATAAGTTCTGTGATCTTGAGCAAGTTCCTTAAATTCTCCTGAGCCTCAGTTCCCTAAGTGTAAAATGGACAAAATTATACCATTACAAAGTGCTTAGAACAAATATGGCACTTAGTAAGCATTCAATAAATTCTACTTGCTATTATTAATAAGTATTGTCTTGAGCAAAAATATTCCTTCTATAGAATTCCTAGCTAACTGGTATCCAGTCTCTTGACCCATGGGCCTTACATCCTTATACGACAGCTTATTCCAAACTACAGGATTTATTTTTAATTATATTCAGTACAAGAGTATTATTACACCATGCCATTTTAATTTTCTGGTTTTGGAGCCATCAGCATAAAATAAGCTCCATTAGAAAAATTTGTTGTGTTAATTCAACAGTTTCTCATAATAACAATATTTTAAAAGGTGGTTAGATTTCCACACCTCCGCAAAAATTCTTCAAGTAGTCATAATTCATCTATATTATTATGTCAGTAAAAATAACTATTATCTCAGGTTGGTATCCTCAAGTCTAACAACATCGAAGGTATCCATAGGGTAGTCACGCTATCCATCTATACTGAGGTAATGCAAAGCGGAGGATAACGATCTAGGCTCTGGAGCCAGATCACCAGGACTGAAATCCTAGTTCTGCTGCTTACAAGCTATGTGACCTTGGGTAGGTTATGCAAACTTCCCAGGTCATTTGTAAAGTTAGATGAGTATTAGTACCTATCTTATAACAATTGTATGAGAATTGAACATGTCAGTAAATAAAGTGACTAGAACAGGTTCTGGCCCAGAGGTAGTACTGTATGATTATAAGCTATTACTAATATTATATATCAGGGTCTATTCAATGTGTTGAGAGTACCGATGTCAAGGAAAGATACAACCCCGGCTCCTCAAGTCTCTTATAGTGTAGTGTGGGACACAGATGTATAAATTTATCCTTTGGTAAATAAATGTGTCTGGGTGCAGAAAAGGAGCATTTAACTCAACTGGGGAGTACACGAAGTAAAGAATTTGCAGAAGGCTTCGTGGAGAAGATGACGTGAGGGCTGAACAGCAATAATGAGCAAAGAGTAGCTAGGCTGATCGGAGCAGAAATCAAGTCATCTGTGGAAATGTGAATGAGAGAAGAAGAGCAAGGGGCTTGAATACAGTGGCAGTGAGATGAAGTCAACCAAGAACAACTACGCGTGAAGCTGCATCCTTTTGGTCAACCAGCACTTCACTGTTTTTAAGAAGTATCTAGTTAAAGAGCTGGGTAAGCACTAAAGTATCAGAACTTAATGAATCGGTATGTGTGTGCATTAAGGTGAATATCCAAATTGCTTTTCAAAGTGTAGTGCTTCCATTTTTTTTTTAATTCTATTTATTTATTTTATTTATTTATTATTATTATTTTTTTGTCTTTTTTGTGAACGGTCGAACCACTCAGCGCACCGGCCATCCCTATATAGGATCCGAACCCACAGCGGGAGCACTGCTGCACTCCCAGTGCCGCTCTCTCCCAACTGCGCCACGGGGCCGGCCCGTGCTTCCATTTTTGATGCAAGTAAATAATCAACCATCAGTACTCTTATGCTTATTAATTATACTATTTTTTTAGTTAATAAATGAAATAAGCACATGCATGAAACAGTATATGAATAAAAAGAGGGAACACAGTAAAGACAGTGGCAGTCAGGGAAGAGAAAAAAGATGAAAGGAACAATAGAGAAAAAATATTTTTTGTGATATTTGGCAAAAATTAATAGAAACAAGGAAAATATAAAGAGGATTAAAGAAGAAATGTATGTACATGATAAAATATGTTTGACACGTCAAGATAACCAACCAAATCCTCAGAAACCTACAAATGATTTCAAACGCATAGTAGAAGAATCTAGTTAATCAGACGGAAGCACAATTCAAAATCATTTAGTGCCTCAGAGGAGACTGCAGGAAAGATGTTTCACACTGAGACAGGTAACTGATGACCATCGCACCTATGCCTACTTTAGACTCGGTGGGCCACTACACTACTGTGGTGATTTAATGAGAAGTGTTGAGAGAGAAACAGAAAGAGGACCGTGCCGCAGGGACAACAAGCATGTGTAACCTGTACTGGACAAGGTCTTCAGTCTTCAGCTCTGTCTTTAATATCCAGCTTAAGCTTGAGCCTGCTTTTTTGTCCATGAGAAAGTCATGACTTTTGTTAGGTTTTCTTCTCTTAATGTTTCTAAAATTCCCAGGGAATGCTTGCCAGTTACTCACGTTACCTCTAATCACTCCCTGCTCTATGCCTCTCCTCCAGATACTTTTGGGAGGGAATCTAGGGGAGGTAGGAATAAATTATGTGTTTTGAAAGAGAAGGAGTCGTCAAAGATGATCTCCAGAAGATTTAGGCTACTAGGTAAGTTATTTGGCTGAGACAGGTAATATAGGCTGAAAGTAGGGGTTGGAGTGGGGAAGATGACACACTAAGTTGTAGACATGTTGGTTTTGAGATGCCTGAGAGACAGTGAATTTGAGTTGTTTATAAGACATCCAAGTGAAGATAGCAAGTCAATTCTATTAAAGTTATCTGAAAGTAAGGAGAGGAGTAAAGTTTGAGATCTTGATTCATTGGGCTATAAATTATGGATCTTGTTACATCAGGCTATGTACGCAATAGGACTCATATACATTCGATAAATTCTTTATCACTTCACTGAAGTAATAAAATCACCTCCTATCATCATAGCCAATATTAAGCTTATTTCAGAAATAATACTTAATACATTCCTAGGACAAGAATCATCACCACCCTTTTCTAACAATGTTCAGTAAGTTGTTTACAATAAAAATATCCGAGAGAATTAAACAAGAAGAGGAAATTTACAAGAAATACACAACCAATTCAAAACACTACACTAGTGGGCTTGAGCAACCATAACAAAATGTCATAGAGTGTGTGGCTTAAACAACAGAGATTTATCTTCTCACAATTCTGGAAGCCAGAAGTCCAAAATCAGGATTCTAGCCAGTTCAGTTTCTGCTGATGGCTCTCTTCCTGGCTTGTAGTCTGTCGGTGGGTGCACATGGAAGGAGAGACAGAGTAAAGAGAGAGATTTCTGGTCTCTCTTCTTCTTCCTATAAGGACAGCAGTTCTATCAGATTAATGCCCCACCCTCTGGCTTCATTTAATCTTAATTTCCTCCCTAAATGCCCTATTTCCAAATACAGTCACAGTATGTGTTGACACTTTAACATATAATTTGGGGGGGACCCAATTCACATGACAAACACTACCTTGAACTTTATCATAAAATATAAAATAAGACATAAATAATTGCAATTATATATCTTGTTTTTGGAGATAAATCTGTTTTGCAAAGATATCAATACTCCTCAAAATAAGATATGGGTACTCACGATTCCAATCAGAAGGTCAACTCAATATCATTATATAACGTATCTTTTTCTTTAGGTTTTTTGGATGAGTTTTTTGGTGAGGCTAAAAACAAAAGCAAAACAAAGTTGATTAATCATTTTCTTAAAGTATTCATGCCTTATAATTTATGTGATATTATAACATTTTTATAGCACTTTACAATTTATTAAGTGTTTATCACATTTATTATCTCACAAAATCCTGTGATACCAAACATAGGAAAATTACTCCTCAGCAAAATTATGAAGGAAAGCACCTATTAAATAGAATCCTCCAGTAATCCCCATATAATAAGTAATAAACAACAGCAAAATTAACCCAGAAGGAAATTACTTCATTCAATATATAAAAACTACAAGGTAATTTACTTTACCACTAGCTTATTATTCTAATACACATAAAAATTCTAGATGCAAATATTTTCCCTCTTCCAACGCTGGTCAATATTAATTATAACATTAACATGTTAAATGAAGTATCATATAAAATTTGTAAATAGCATTTACTTAGGTATTCTCACTAAATACCTCATAAAATATGAATAAATTAAAAGTGGTACTTTAGTTTACTAGTAAAATAAAAGAAGAGAAAAAATACAGAGAGCAAAGCATCTCAAGTCCTTTGGGGTCAGTGGCGGCACTTCCCTTTAGCACCAAGAAAACAAACATTTCCTGACATACTTTAATATTTTTCTAATTTACTTGTTTCTCCAATCACTCTTTTCCTATTATTTTATACGTTCCACACAATAAACATATGTGCAAACTGTAGCAGCTCAATTCATGACCATATTTCTGTTCAAAAATCTACTAGAAAAAATTCTAGATCTATGTAGCCAAGATACCATATAAAGTAAAGGGTTCCTCGGAGACCCACCACCATTGTAACTGCACTGAGCACGTCAAAACTCCTTCCACTTTGCAAACATCTCTGAATAAATTCCCGCTAACAATTCTATTCTAGGACCATATTCTCCCGGAACTACACAGACTTCACTAAAAAAAGGGGAGAAAGTATTCATAGTTATAACGCTTGGTAATAATTTTGAAGAATGCCATGCATGTATCAACTGGTAGAATGCTGCACAATCCAAGCCAAAGTAGTCTTTCTTTAAAGTAGCAGGTCTATGCCAATGATAGCCCAATTTGGGGGGTCATAGAGAGGGTACTAACATGCATGCTCAGTCACTGAGGATGCCAAGTGTTTCACTATGAAATTCTCCTAATATCCAACATTGAACAATTTGGGCCATTTTAAATAGCAGCAAATTATCTTGTCAAGCTTATTACAAACTTCCTCTCACTGCAAAATATACAGTGAGTGGGAGAGAAAAGAAAGGAAAAGAAATGAGTCAAATTACATAGTGAATTTAGAAAATGCAATAAATAAATATGCCCAAAATGCAAAGAAGATTTCAGACAGAAGTTAAAATAAGAGAACATTGTTACTAAAGAGTGCAGAAAGATTTCTAAAACTCTTTAGTTTACAATCTGTGTAATTAATCCAAATGTTCTTTTTCCCAGATACCCCTTTTCTTTTTACTTCCTTTTCAGAAAGATCTAGCTCAAATGTCATTACTTCCAGGAAGCTTCCCTGACTATTTCCTACCCCACCTCCAGCAGCAGCAGAATTAACTGTTTTCACTTTCGTATTTCCTCCCCCTCTTGGACTTAATGCTTCATTTCGGCACTTAATCATCTTTAAGCACATTCTATGTCGTGCTCAGTTGGGGATGCTCAGAGGAATGTTACAATCCATCACTAACATGTAATAAAGGTGGAAAGATAACACATAATAATGGTAGGAGTATTCTCCCCACACCCCGTCTTCCATCCTGACTTTGGAAAGAGGAATAAAAGCTGCCTTAGCAGCAGCAAAGTATAAGTTAGAATGAGTCTAATGATAAACAATGGTAAAGAACATTTCAGAGAGCTGAAAAAGGATGTGTGAAGTCAAGGACGGTGATGGGAAATGAAGACTTGAGGCCTCTCGTTGCATACACCTTTACAATGTATTTTACTCAAGGGTTGATGTGTCTGTTACCTGACTTGATTATGAGATCTTTGCATTCACATTTTTTACATCCCAGTACTTATTCCTATGCTCTCCATCCAAAGTGTTCAATCTAGTTTGAATGAATAAATCAATAGCAAGAGTACCACTTGAAAGATAGTCAAAAATGAGACATGCCAATATAATTAACGGGAATAATTTGATTTGTCTTGTATGGTATCATGCACAAAGTAGACAATTTTTAAACCTTCTTAAGTGAAGACAGGTCTATATGATGGAAAAAAAGTCCAGACCTTCAAGAAATTCCATTTTCTGTGAAGCCTGATCGGATGAATGATGATAAAAAAGGGGACATCTTTCCAGGAACAAAAACTCAATTTCTCTTTTCTAGACCTTCTAAAAAATTAATTCTAGCATTCAACAAAGTCATTCTAAGATTAATCACTGAATGACAAATGCACATTAAATATGAGGGTAGTAGGATAGTCAAGGATTTTGTATTTATAGTTAAACTGAAGTATGACTCTAAAAATGATCTTTTCAAAATTCTATTTCTTATAAACAAATCTCAGAGATCAAGTGCAGTGAATCTCATAGCTTTTTCTTTTTATTGTCACAAAAGATAAGTAAGGTTTATATTTTGCAACATTTTACTGTTTATTTTTAATGAGAGCAAAAGCCTCATTAATTGCTTTGGGGCAATTATTTTCAGTCCGTTATAGGAATGCAGACAATAATAATACCTCTATTTTAAAAAGTTAAGTCACAGAGTAAAGTGAAATTACATAAGTAGTTGTAGTCTGTAAAATAAAACCAGTAAATTATAAATATTATGATCATTACCACCAAAGGGATCAGGTTTAGTTTATCATTAATCATTGACTATGAATCCTCAAAGTGAAAAAGCAATTCAAAATTCACACCTACCAACATGTTAAAGCAGTTTATTACTCTGTAGCAAAAAAAAACCCCACAAAATTATCTAATCTTAAAAATTCTAAACTTGAACTAAAAGTCCTAGCCAGAGCAATTAGACAAGCAAAAGAATTAAAAGGCATCCAGATTAGAAAGGAAGAAGTAAAATTCTTGTTCACAGAGGACATGATCTTATATGTAGAAAATCATAAAGATTCCATGAAAGAACTGTTAGAACTTACAAACAAATTCAGTAGAGTTACAGGAGGCAAGATCAATGTACAATAATCAGTTGTGTTCTATACACTAACAATGAACAATACAAAAAGGAAATGAAGAAAAGAATCCCATTTAGAATAGTATGAAAAAAGAATAAAATACTTAGAGATAAACTCAACCAAGGCGACAAAAGTTTTTTGCTTTTTTTAAAAAAATTGAAACATTGCTGATTGCACATATCTGTGGGATATCATGTTGAATATCAATACCTGTGAGCAATATGTGATGCTCAAATCAGGGTCATTAGTATTTTCAACATTATAGGATATAATCGATTTTCATGGTCCCTTTACCAAATCCTCCCTTACCCTGCTCCTCTCACCCCCTTTCTTACCTCTGGTAAGGAGGAAAAATTTATAGATTGGCAGACTTAATATTATTAAAATGACCATCCTACCCAAAACAATCTACAAAGTCAATGCAATTGCTATCAAATCCCCAAGGCATTTTTTGCATAAATAAAAAAAAATTGTGCTAAAATTTATATGGAATCTCAAAGGACCTCTACTAGCCAAAATAACCTTGAGAAAGAAAAACAAACATGAAGGCCTCATACTCCCTGATTTCAAAAAAATATTACAGTTACAGTAACTAAGACAGTATGGTGCCAGCATAAAGACAGATATATAGACCAATGAAACAAAATAGAAAGCCTAGACATAAAACTTCATGTATATGGTCAAATGATCTTCAATGAGGATGTGAAGGTTACACAGTTGGGACAGTATGATCTCTTCAAGTGGTGTTGAGAGCACTGGATATCCACACACAAAAGAATAAAGTGGGACCCTACATTACACTGTATACCAAAATCAACTCAAAATGGATTGAAGACTTAAATGTAGGACCTGAGACTATAAAAATCCTAGAAGAAAACAGGGGGGAAGCTTCATGACTGTTTTAGCCTGTTTTGTGTTGCTATAACAGAAAAACCTGCGACTGGGTAATTTATAAAAGAAAGAGGTTTATTTGGCTTACGTTTCTGGGACAGCTGCATCTGGCATGGGCCTTAGGCTGCTTCTACTCATGGCGGAAAGTGGCAGGGAGCCAGCGGGTACAAGCAGATCACATGGTGAGAGGAAGCAAGAGAGAGGGAGAAGGTGCCTGGGTCTTTTTAAGCAACGAGCTCTCGTGAGAACTAATAGAGCGAGAACTCACTCATTACTCCCCCCTCCCCCAGGGAGAGCATTAATCCATTCATGAGGGATCCGCCCCCATGACTCAATCAGTGTCCAACACTGCCACATTGGGGATCAAATTTCCACATGAGTTTTGGAGGGGACAGCACATCCAAACTCCATCAATGACATTTGGCCATGATTTCTTAAATATGACACCACAATCACAGACAACAAAAGCAAAAATAATTAAGTGGTACAGTATTAAACTTAAAAACTGCTGCACAGCAAAGAAAACAATCAACAGAGTGAAAAGGTAACTTACAGAATGGGAGAAAATATTTGTAAATCATATACCTGATGAGAGATTAATATTCGTTATACATAAAAAAACCTCCTTCAACTTAACGACCAAAAAATCCCTGATTAAAAAATGGGCCAAGGGCTTGAATAAAGAAGATACACAAGCATTGTGAAAAGATGCTCAACATTATTACTCATCAGGGAATTGAAAATTAAAACCACAATATTATCTTACATCCATTATGATGGTTACTATAAAAAATTTAAGAACAGAAAATAACAAGTATTGACGAGAATGTGGAGAAATTGAAACCCTTGTGCACTGCTAATGGGAATGTAAAATGGTGCAGCCTCAACTGAAAACAGTACAAAGTTTCCTCAAAATATTAATATGCAATCACCGTATGATCAAGCAGTCCTACTGTTGCGTATATATCCATAAGAAATGAATCAGAATCTCAGCGAGATATTTGCATGCCCATGTTCATTACAACGTTATTCACAATTGCCGTGAGGGAGAAGCAATCCAAATGTGCATCAACAGATGGATGGATACAGAAAATGTGGTATACGCACCCGTACACACAATGGAATATTATTCAGCTTAAATAAAAAAGAAACGCTGTCATCCACTACAACATTGATGAGCTTTATGGACATTATGCTAAATGAAATAAGCCAATCACAAAGAGACAAATATTGCATGATGCCACTTATGAGGTATCTAAAGTAGTCAAACTCTTAGAAACAGAAAGTAGAATGGTGGTTGCCAGTGGCATGAGGAAGGGGAAAAGGGGACTTGGTCAATACATGCAGTTTCAGTCACAAAAGATGAAAATTCCAGAGAGCTGTTACACAAGAGTGTTCATATAGTTAACACTATTGTACACTTAAAAATTAAGATGGTAAATTTCATGTTTTTTTCCATAATTTTAAGAACTTCTAAACTTGCCTTTTGGAATAAAACTTGAAATTCTGTATGAAATGCCTTTAGCTATAGTAAGAAACAAAATAGCTCCCTGAATTATTTTACTTCTGCCTGCTATTCAAGTACACATTTCCTGAGATATTACTAAAAGCCAATAAGGAAGAATTATGCAGAGAAAAATAAATGCTTGTCTTTCTCTTTAAAATTTTGAGGAAAAGATTGGTTAGGAAAAAAATCCCTGGGTCCATGGAGGAAACACACATGCTAGTATATATTTTCAGATCACTGGGGCCTATCTAATTATTGCTTCCAGGACACACCAGGAAAACAAAAAGAAAATAATTGAAATACGAACAGTCAAGTAAATCTTACAGGTCCTGAGATTTTCAATTCATATTCAGTAATATTAACTGTTGGTCTCTTTCTCATCTGAAAGTATCACAGTGAGTTTGAGGGATTTTGTGACGGATCAAAGAAAAAAGATATGACCAGCAGGTGGCGCTAGCACACAACAACCTTTATTTGGACCATGCTTTGACAGGCTTGCAAGTGGCAGAAGTCCCTCACAGCATGAGACCCTTCAGAGGTCACCACTCAGAAGGGGAAGTGGGCAAAGGACTCCTGGGAGAGAGGGGGGGATCAGAGATGGGGTTTAGATGTCTAGATGATGTCGCTCAGAAGGAAAATGGAGACTCTGGGAGTTAGAGAGCTCTAAGAGGTTGTTTTATAGCGCTGGGCTTTATCTTACCTGTGGCTAGCAGATACTGGGGCAGTTTTATGGAGTACACAAAGCATCTAAATGGCTCTAAATGGCTAAAATTATGTTTGTGAGGCTACATTTAAAACAACTGCATGCATAAAATTTGAATTTGGCACCAGCAGGCTTTTGAGTTAATGGGTTCCAGCTTGTTGTGAAGAAGTAAACAATTTAAGACAATATATAATAGGCCATCTTTAACCCATTTATGGAATAAACATGTCACATAGCATGCTTACTTAACAATAGAGAACAGAAATATAAATCAATTAAAGGAGTTTAGCATCTAAGGAAAATAACTTTCTCTTAAGTATTTTTAAATAAAGCAATGTTATTTTCAAAGAAAGTAAATATGTTATTTAGTTATCTTTGATAAATAAAATTTTTTTTATGACATAAAAATGCTTTATGTCCATGATAGTGTGAATAGTTTATCTTAATGCCCTCTGGATTTGTTTTATTTGTTTGATGTACTGAAGTCAAATACATTTTATCATCATTTTGAGATTTTTGAAAGACATTTAGAAGACAAGTCTATGAAATGTGAAAATGGGTCAATGTACTATTCATTTTGAAAATTTGATTTTCATTGGAAACACTGTACTTGAATTAACTCAGTCTTTAATGTCTCTTTAATAAGACTATTTACTTGTAAATAAGATTAGTTTGTCATGAAATTGAAACACCTCTAGTTTTTAACGTGTGATTTGTTACGCATGTAAATGCATACTTAAAGACCAACACAATACACCTTTAAAATATACTATTCTTTTTTACATAATGGGTAATATTTATTAAGTAGCTTATAACTTTTATCTTTTATTTTTGCTATTCGCTGAACCCAGCTCAATTTGACTAATTACAAACTATGAACCATATTTGTTCCTGTACATAAATATGTACAGATGTGTAGTGTTTGTGAAAAAAATAGATGTACTGATTTATACTACATTCATGAATATTTAAGACATTTATTATGTGATGACACTTAAGAACTATATTAAATGTTATCATCATAGTGACTTTTTAATAATAATAATGTCATCAAATCTAGGCTACCCATCAAAATGCATAGGAAGCTATTAGACTATTTCAGATAATATCGTGCTTCCAAAGTACAGGAAAAGAAACCCTATTGCCTTTACATAAGCACAGACATGTATTGGAAACAAATGAGAAAAAGTTTTTCAAATTTCAATTTAAGGAAATTCCATATGTAGATAAACTGGAAAGGATGATCCTATCTAACAAAATGCCTTGGGTCCTTCCAGTGTCATATTTAGCACATCCCATCATTTCTAATAAGTATTTAGACAGCTGAAATTAGAGAATTCTGAAATCTTAAGCAAAAGCAGTTAACCTCGATCAAGTCTCAATAATTAATATCAGTAGCTGGCAGCTGAGCCTGGATATCATCATATATTATAGATGATGAGGCTACAGTGATTAAATCTTGCGATTGATGAGACTTTTCCCCCCATGGTTAGGAAACATATTTCTTACTTTATTTTACTATCAGATGTATGGCTTTCCCCACTACAGCAACTGGGCAACAGTTGAGATTTATAAAATGAGTAAAAGCTTGAGTCCGGAATGGCTGGCAATTTAAACTCTAGCCATTTCAAAGTGAAATTCCAAATCTAATTGAGCTCCAATGGCTGTGAGCAGCTTCTATGATCAAGTTTTTAAAAATCCCTCTTCCAGTGGGTGCTGCTACCTTTGTTCCGGCTCCCCTGTCTCACAGGGATCAGCCATGTACGTACTCCCAGTCCCATTACTTTGTGCATCTCTTGGCAGCCTTCAGTTTTAAATTGAAGACTATAGAAGGTCATGTTTTCTGTTGCTAGGCTTTTTATTTAGAAAATTTTTTTAATTGATTATGAGACTACCTTGGATGATAGATTATTTGTGTAAATTTACTGACACTAAAGACCTCGATGTACAGATTGAAACCCACAATTCTGTGAATCACTGAACATGACTGAATTTATTTTTATGGTTTTAGTATGGACCATCTCACTACATTTTTTACTTTTGTGAACTAAAAGTAGAGAGCAAAATGCCTGGTGGAAATATGAGCACTAATTGGGGTAGCCACGTAACTCACATATTCTATTATCTTCTTTCTCTCTTTCTTTACAATGATTTTTGTTGCTGTTGAGTTTTTGGTAGTTTTATTGTTTGTTTTGTTTTGTTTTCTTTTGTTTTCCAAAAGCCTTATTGGTACTGTGAACAAAGTATATCAGATGTAAAAATTAAGCATTTAACCCACTCCATCTATGGAAGCCCTTTAGACTGGCACTTAGTTTGCATTGAAAGTGTAATTAGAGCGAAATATGTTTAATTTTAAAGCAAGTATATGAATAACTTTTCAAGGTCTCTAACATCTGGATAATATAACCCAGGGGCTAGATTTAAAATGCTTGTTTTATAGGAGAAAGGGTGAAGTTCCAGCTTTGATTGCACAAGAAACTCTTAATTAGGAAGACAGTGCTCTCTTATAAAGTTTCGGAGGCATACAACTCCCTCGTGGTCTGACGTCCTCTGCTCCTCTCAGCTCTCTCATGCCTCCTTGACAGTAGCAGATACAGGCACAGCAGGGCAGAGAAAGATATATATCTTATTTGTACAAGATGCTGCTTCACCCTGACCCAAGGTAAACACTCAGGACCCTTGAGGAGTAAAAGCAAATATGGGTTTTCTTATAACAAATTAAATGCCATGATAGAAAGAATGGGATCATAAAGAATGACTTTTAAATTAAAACATTTTCTTCTTTCTAGTATAATATATTAAAATGTGTATAATTACATGTACATTCTTTTTGTAACATGCTTAAAACATGGGTGAAATACATTATATTCATTTATAACACAAAAATTTTACTCTGTCTTGTTATAATATTGAAATGTAAGTATACATTTAAACTATAAGGAAATACACAGGATCAAAAACAATTTGTATGTTAAACATATACATGTTAAATGTGAGAACATGTGTAAACAACTGTATTATAATTATTTCAGTCCTCCTTTCTGGATAATTTAGGGCCAAATTAAAGAAACACCTACTGTTCACAACCTGTTTTGAGCCCTGTATAGACCAGGAAAAGCAAACAATATGATTCTCATTCTCAGTGTTCATCTGGGAAGATGAACAGGTGGAAATTTAAATGACAAGAAATATTTAAGTGGGTTCAAGAAAAACATAATATTGTGTGACATCACAATGACTCACTGACACCTAAACCTCATAGAAAGTAATTCAATTAATGCAGAGAGTCAGAGATTCTCTCAGGCATTTGCAATGAATGAAGGTACAAAGGAGATAGCTGTTTACCAGTTTTGAAGGGAGGTAAGATTTGTAGAGACAGGAGGGGAAGAAAATGCTAGGAAGCAATGTCCCATCTCTGGCAGCAAAAAAAAAAGGTTTTAAAACAGAGAAGATATTTTAAATAACCAAATCTACAATGCGTGAATATGTAATTTCTAGTCTATTTTATTATAGCAGGGTCCCCCCCAAAAAACGATAGATTTTAAATCACTAAAACCTCAATGCAAAGTTTATTGCAATCCTTTTACTAGACAAAGGACTTGAAAATTTTTTTAAACCTCAGTTTCTATAATTGTAACAGAGATACTAACACAATGACTAGAGATTACTCAGTAGTGTCCTGAGGCTCTAGCTGTCCAGGGTAAGACAATAAAGATGAATCTGTGTCTCAGGTTGCAAATACAATGAAGTGTTATGAACTATTTTTAAGGGTAAAATTTCTACCTACTTGTGTAGTGAGTTGTTGCTGTATGTTATGATATACATTGACATAGTTCATAGATTGAGCTTCAAATATTGAAACATTTTCTTTATTCAAGCTAACCCTATCCATCCATTTCAAACACTGAAATGATTTTGCCTGTAAATTGTAAATAAATTGCATTTTATAATGACTATCTTTTCAAAAAGACAGAGGAAAATGACCAGCGAGCATTCTGCTATTGATATATCTAGCCACAGGGTGTCATTCTAGGAGTACAGATTAGTCTGGCTAGAAGCAATACTCTGGCAGCAGATACCAGGCACCATATCATATTTAGTATGTTGAATATATAATAAAAGCTCCCAACTCTTAGCAAAATTTAATACTTAATTATTATGATCAGCAATCTATGTCATTAGATATTTTCCTACATATGTTTCGTAACTTTTAAATTATGTTTAAAATGAAAGTATGACGAACCCAAACTAAAATTTCTCGAGTCATCCCAACCTTAGTGAATTGAATTAGTCATTGCTTGCCTTTGGAACATAGTGAAAGCCATATACAATAGGTACTGCTGTCTTATATTCAGAGAGAGTTATAAGAAAAAACATGAAAGTTGACTGCTAGTATATTTACAAAAGTATTTTTGCCTTTAAAAATTGTTTCCATTTATTAGATCCAACTATTAGACTTTGTTGTACCAACTCAAGGCTCAAGTAAAATCCATGCATGGCTGATATTGCTAATTTATGATGAATCTGCAAACCTTTTAAGCCTAAAGTTAATATCGACTCTGAACCTACAGTCATACCCAAATCTATTTAAACTTGGCACCAAGTAGCCCAACTTGCCCTCTCTCTTATTAGGTGCAACTTATTCATCCAAAAAAGGGTAGCTTTAAGCATTGTGGGGAAATAAGGTAAAAATGGACTAGAATGACCCCTGTGATCATTAAAGAAAGTGACAGATTAGAGTTAATAAGAGGTAACATTAGCCTGACACTTTGAATCTCCCTTCTTTAGTCACTAGTAATTTGGGGAAACAAGCCTCTATCAGAAACTTGAGACAGACACTACCTCGTGCCTACTTACATTACATACCCAGCCAATCACGTGTAGAAAACAGATCAAACTTTTATTCATTCAATTACCAAGCTTTTTTGAGTTATGTCACCACAATGGAGAGAAAACTAGACACGCTTCTGGACTCATGCAGCTTAGTCTGTGGTGGGTGAGAGACATGAATCAAAAAACCACACACGAAAGACATAAAGAGAAATATACCACATGGCTACAAATGCTCATATAATCGGGAATTTTACCTGGTCATAGAGATCACAGAACGATTTTCTGAGTAAGCCAGAGCAAGAGCTAGGGTGTGATTGATGAGTAATAGTTAATTGATCAGATAGGGAATAGAAAAAGATCAGGTATGAAGCTCTGTAGATAAGACAGCATCGTGAGCTCTAGGAACTGAGGAAATTCAGGTTACCGGTATTTAGACAGTGAAGACAATGTGTTGCAAGAAGACTGAGGTAGTCGTCAGTGAACCAAGTCATGAATTTTGGTCTTTGATCTTTGATCTTTATCCTAAGAGAAAGAAGAAGCTGATGAAAGTTTCTAAGCAAGAACAAGGATGCGAGAAGGAAAAGAGGTGACTATTCCAGGGTCAGATTTGCACGTTAAGGAAGATTATTCTGAGTTTAGGATGCAAAAGAAATGTTGGCAGACAAAGATGGTTCTAGAGAAACTAGTTATAAGATAGAAAATGGAAACTTGGATTAAGGAAGTAAGAGTTAAAAGTTAAAAGAAGATGGATTGAAGCATATAGAAATTTCATTTCTGTCTGGAGATTTCATGTGGGGATAGATCTTTGATTTCATCTCCATAATGGCTGGTGAGTCTCCGTCCTATAAAATAAATTGGCTCAAGGTTTTGATCCCTTCAATCATCACCCCAAGGAGGGTGAAAGATATCTTGACATCTAATCCTGTCTCTCAATTACTCATGCATATGTTTATATATATATATATATATATATATCACCACATATTCTCCCCAAAATTGTTATGCCAATTTAGACTTTCACAAAAAATGTATGGAAGTTCCAATTTTCCCACATTCTTGGTAATTTTGAGTACTGCCAATCTTTTTTGTATCTTGGCTTATAAAACTTAATAAAAAAAACCTCATTGTTTTGACATTTCTTCAATTATTAGGCATTGAACACATTTTCACATGTTTATTAGCTATCTTTATATCTTCTTTAATAAATTGTCTATTTGTATAATTTGTCCAGTGTTACTATAGTGTTTGACTTTTTCTGAAAGTTTTATAAGAGCAATAGTCTTTATGTATTTTGCAAATCATCTTCCTGTTTGTTTAATAAGAATGAGTTAAGGACCTCTGTTTACCCTCAAACTGTACTCCATCTTACAGTTTCTGCTTTTTCGAAATTTTTAATTTTCTTGTAACTTCAGCCAGTTCATGGCCACTGAGTCCCATTCTCACTTTCCTATGGGGTTTTTTAATTTAGCAAATAAAATCATAGGATAGTCAATCAAATTTGAAGTTCAGATAAATAACACATAATTTTTTAGTATAACTTCATCTCATGCGATATTTGGGGCATAATATACTATGAAATTAGTGTTCTTTATCTGAAATTCAAACTTAATTGGCTGTTCTGCATTCTCTGTGGCTAGCTTATCTTTGCTTTAATTTCTCTTGTCATTACAAGCTGCCTAATTCACTCCATATTAGTCCATGCATAGTCTAAAGAAAAAGAATAATATTATCCTATACTTTCTCAATTAGGACAAAGAATTTCCTTTTAAGTTAATGTACAAGCTGCTGACCTTCTAATGGATTGATTACTTTTGGGTGAGTTAACCAGGACAGCTCTGAGACTAAAGGGACTTCCATTAATAGAATGTATAATTTCTCAGAAAAGAATGGAAAAGTTGCAGACTCCATAATTATTAAGCTAAAAAAATATATATCACCTTCCTATTTGGAGTTTTTTCATAAATCGGCAATAATAATTTTAAAGTATAATCATACTGATTTTGATTTTTTTTAGTTTTAAAATAAAATTATTTGATAAAGGCCCTACTTCTTCATATATCTAAGTATTTCAGAAAAATCAAGCATCTAGATGGCAGAAGAAATAATAACTTACTAAAGATTTCAATCTCCTACCCCTGGAACCTGTGAATGTATTACTTTACATGTTACAGGTAATTTATAAATGAGATTTAATGAAGCATCTTCAGGTAGGGAGATAATCCTGAATTACTGAAATGGACTCCATGTACTACTCACAGGGGTATTTACAAGAGAAAGACAGTAGGGTTAGAGTCAGAAAAGGTAATATGATGATGGAAGCAGAGTTACAGAGAAAGAAACTGGAAGATTCTGCACCGCTGGCTTTGAAGACAAAGGATAGGGCCATAAGCTAAGGAATGCAGGCAGCCTCCAGAAGCTGGAAAAGGAAAGGAAATGACCTCCCCTAGACCCTCCGGGAAGAATGCAGCTCTGCCATCACCTTGATTTTAGCCCATAACATCCATTGTTTGGCTTCTGACCTCCAGAACAATAAGATAAAAAATAAATATGTGCTGTATTAAGTCACTAGATCTATGGTTATTTGTTACAGCTGCTGCTGTAACAAATGCAATGACAATGCATTTGTACAGCAGCAATAGGAACTTAATGCAATGACAATGTTCTGAATATTTTCATGTTTTCATGAATAGCAATACATTTCATTCAATATAAACATAAGTGAGATAGGATGAAATCCTTATATTATTCATTTTATTGCTTATATTATTTTAACAACCCCCCCTTTATTTTTTACCAATTTAAAGGTAACAAATATATAAAAATAGGCTTGCTACAAGAGAACTCAATGTTCTGTGCTCTCGCACTATATATCGACAAAGATGCACTTTTTCATTTTTGGTTTTGATTATTAAGTATTCCCCAAGAGTAAAGATTTTTGAAGTATTGTGAACTTTGTGTTATGTTGCCAGGATATGTTTCATAAATGTAAAAATAAGGAAAGAAAGACTAAAACAAAAACCATTATTATTCTGAAGATTGATGCATGCAGTATAAGTTTAGTTAGTTTGAATATACACAAAAACTTTTGAAAGTCAAGGTGGAAAAATATTAAAATACTCTATTTTGAAAGTCCTATGTTTTGTTTCTCACATACATAAAGACTATTCTCACATACATACACTTGACTATTCTGTTTCAGGAAATTGTTGAATTTTTTCTTCTTCATGCATTCATTTACAGTAACATACTTTAAAAACAGTTTCAGAGAAAAAAATTATATGCAACTTAACTATACTGTTGTGTTCCTAATAAAACAGAAAAATGACATGTTACAAAGCCATAACTACAGGGAGTTTCAGAAGATATATTTGAAAAGGTCTCATGGATTAGTACTTAAAATGGTCCAGCTGCTGTTGAGTTTGCCTTTAATGTTAGGTTGAACATATTTTCAAACACAACACATTAGGTTACCAACTGTACCATATTTGATCCAAGAAATGCCATGTTTATAATTTTATACACTTTGGAACTCTGGAATTTTTTTTAAAAAAACAACTATTTTCTTTATTGCAATCTGTTTCATTTGATTATAATTTATTTTACTAGAGTTTAAGAAATGAATATATGGTATGGATGGATTCTTTTTCACCCACTAAAGAACATGTTTCCATCATAAAAACTGAGGAATCTCCTAAAATATTTACTTGGTTAATGACTTAGTTTTTTTTTTTTTGTTTGTTTGTTTGTTTTGTTGTTAACATTGATATACATTGATATACATAGAAGAGACACTATGACAACACATATTGTGTAATTCTTGTAACAACCTTGTGGAATACATATTCATTGTACACATAAGGAAAATGAGTCTGAAATAATTTCACTTTCTCCAAAGGCTGTGATTTTAGCAAATATATATTTGTATCTTAGATCTCAATAATGTCTAAATTACACTTTTTGAGAGTATAGTTCAACCATGGTCCTTAAGTTGATTTATGTATAGTATAATTATGTATTGTAATGTATAGTATTTAAGCTATCAAATCTTGTGACTGAGAAGGATATTATCTACCTTACAATAATATGTCTGAGCCAGGAGATGCTAGGTTATGCTGTGTAAAAAGCATTCCCAAAAATTGCAGTGGGATTGTTTATTGCTTATTTATAACAATCTAATTTTGATTTTTATTATTCTCCAGGACAACTTTCCTCCATTTGTTTAGTATTCCAGTGTGTTCTATGTAAAATTGTGTTTTTTGTACCATAAACACATACACACACACCCCTAAAACAAACTATATAAGAGCCCATAAAGGGAAATAAAAAGAAAGGGGGATAGGAGAGATAAATATAAAAAGAGATTTTAAAATAGTTTCTTTTACAGCTGAAAAGTAAAGGTCAAGAAACAATGATAAAAATTTGTAAGAGCAAAAAAATAGTGGGCAGAAGTAACTAAAGATCCATTGCATAAATCACAAAATGCCCCTTAGGTTAAACAAAATATTTGAGATAAATAAACAATAAAAAGAAAACCTAAGAGGTTGCTACTGGTAAAAAAATATAACAGTATGTAAAATAAGATTGAGCAGGTTCTTGAATAACAGAGTCTTGAATAACTTCTGAAATATACTAGAATATGTCTAAGCTTAAAAACCAATTCCAGACAGGATAAGCAGGACTTCAAGAGCATGTCCCATGAAGTTGCTTTTGGCTAAAAAATGTAGGCTTGACAGACTGTGTCTGAGCCAGTGTGATAATTCTTCATTCCTGTATAATTAGCATTGAGAATGCTGATCTCATTTCCTTTTGCTACAACTTCTTTTTTTCTCTCTCTCTTAGACGTGAGTTTAACAGAAAAATCTATGGTCTGTACAATGTGTTGTTCATAGTTACAAGTCTGTCTTACTCCCACAAACATACACATAATAGCTGAACAGACTCAAAAAGAATTTAGAAATTTAAAGTTTTAACTCTCACACTTCCACAGATTTAGGATATCATTCACTCTCTTTTCGTGTTGTTTTGGTTCTTTCTCTTTTTCTTGTACTTGAAAGATTTCATTTTGAAGTTCAAAAAAAAAGAAAAGAAAAAATAAAGTAGCATTTGCTGTTTTGTCACTATTTCTTATCTCCAGTCATTTTTTCACCATTAGGATCAGCTCGGAGGAATTTTGCATCAAAGCAGAATGGCTAATTAGAGAGAAAGCATATTATACTCTTTATTGAGGTATGCACGTATAAAACTAATAAGAATTATTAAAACTTTGCCTTCTCCCTGCTTAGATTAAGTTCTCTTTATGTATATGACCAGTATTTTGTCAATCTGTAAAAAATTAAATCTCTTAATAAAAGTATAATAAAAGATGTAATATACATGCCCTTAATATTATATTTTAAGTTAATACATAAATGTTCATTAGTTCACAATCTTGTCCATTTGTCAAGGTGTTTTTGGGTATATATCCTCTCATTGAATGACCAGCTGCTTGTTAAGCAATATGAGTACAGAGTTCTTCTGTCTTCTTCCCCAATCTTTTCTGGTTACTTGTCCACACCGAATTCATGAGTTTTTTGTTTATTTGTTTGTTTATTTGGCAATTAGCCCATATATATATACTTAAGCAAAATTCTTTAGGTAATCACCAAACTCCTTTCTAAAATTCCTTATTTTATTATATAACAAAACTCGATTCATCATTATTCTTATTTTTTTTTAAATGCTTAAAATATATGTAGGTGTTATGATTTTCAAGTCATAAACAAATATGTAACTCTTAATTTGGGCTTATTTACTAATTGTTCTATTATTGGTAATGTTCT
The DNA here is from genome assembly GCF_027409185.1 of Cynocephalus volans. Taxonomy (NCBI): domain Eukaryota; kingdom Metazoa; phylum Chordata; class Mammalia; order Dermoptera; family Cynocephalidae; genus Cynocephalus; species Cynocephalus volans. The sequence continues at coordinate 138,478,136 of NC_084468.1, forward strand.
CCTCTCAAATATCCACAAGGCATTCCTCCTAACTTCCTTCTGGTCTCTGCTGAAATACTAACTCCATAAAAAGCCTTGCTTCTTTAGCCTGTCTGAAATAGCCCTACATTGCTGTCTGTTCCTTATCCTGATTTCATATTGCACATAGCATGTGACAACACCTGACATGTTCTTTGTGTATTTTCAATGAATCTCTTCCTATCCTAGATTCAAAGATCTATGTGTACTGGTTCTATGACTGTATGTGTGTTTTTTCTCCTACTGGATCCCAGTACCTAGAAAATTCACTGATTCATAGAACTTGCTCAAAGTATTGAGTGAATTAATGTATAAAATAATTTTGACCCCTATTTCTGCTTAATGATAGAATAAAAATCATTTAAATACTTCCAAGTAAATGCAGGCTAATTTAGTACCTTAACTGTCCTTTCTGATTTAAACTCAGTCAAAATCATCAGTTCCTATAATTTGTCACTTCTCCCCGGGATGGCATCTCAATTCTAGGTATGCATAAAGAGGATGGGCTTACCTGCCATCACAGTCTCAAAACCGGCACCTTGTCAACCACAATTCAGCATTGGAACCCACTGAAATGGAAAGATTCCACCTGCCATTAGGTCTCTTTGTCCTCTTTCTCCTCTGATGTTTCTGTTGATGTCTGAGGTCTGCCAGGGGCTTTGATTGACTAGTACTGACTGCCAAGTTCCATGAGACCCGTAGACCACTTCCATGGCCTTCCACTGAAGGCCACTTCTATGATTAGGGGTGAGGGGTGAGGTAGTGGAAACAATAACCAAAGGAATCTCACAGACACAGGAAGGAGGATGCTTTCCTAGGCTCTCTCATGAACAGACAATGTTGCCACTAACAATTTGATGCTCCTACACTATGGCACAGTAGGTCTATGAGAATGCTTATCCCAGTGTTTCAGAAAGGAAATGGGGCACAAGCTGTCTCAGCTCTTGCATCTGAGGACTGCTATCATTTCCCACTTTGGAACTTGGCTTAAAACCTCATCTCAGAACCACTTAGTAACCAGGATCCAGTCATGTCTTCTCCCATCATCTCTCTATCCCAGCTGCCCAGATAAGGATCTCCTGTGTTCTCTCATATCAATAGAAAATTTAAGACTTGAGTCCTTCAAGTTCTTGAGTCCTTCAAGTTCTTGAGTCCTTCAAGTTCTTAGTGTGTAGAATGTAATGTCTTTTTTTCTTTACTTCCAACATATCCATCATTTGCTTTCAAACCTTGGAAACATTATTTTCTATGTCACACATTTTTGGAAATTCTTTTCTTTTTAGCCCAACAACTAGGTCAATGAATTTCACTATCAGTGGGCTGATAGGCTGCAGGGGCAACTGCCTGGGGGAAGGTTAGGGAGGAGGCTTCTCAGGTCCAGAATTTCTTCCAACTGCATAAACTACACTCAACTTAAACACACAACACATGTAAACATGCATACACGCAAGGGTACTTCAAAAGCTCATGGAAAAATAGAATTAAGAGATAATACAAATCTTTCCGTGAACTTTTTGAAGTGTCCTAATTTACACATGCACACATTCTTACATACTCTTTAAAAAAAAAAAGTTACGAAAGCCCAGAATTGGCTATGCTAAATAATGTTTCAATGTAAAATTACACCTAAGAAAATATATTTATGTTTTTAGTTACAGTGCTTTAACTTAAGCACTATAACCAAGACAACTAAGAGAAGACTTTTAAAGTGAAGGGCTTTTAATGTTTAGGAGGAAAGAAGCATTTATTCTGAAGCATAAAGCACCACAACCAAGGACAGACAGATGTGAAGGGAGACGTATGGTAGAGAATTCAAATCAAGTTAGAGGCCATTTGAAGAGACAGAGCATCACACTGAGTATAAAACTTAAGAAATGGTAGAGGTGAGAAAAAAGAGAGATGGCAGTGTCAGAAGAATGCTCACCATTCTGCTCCAGAACACCCTCAGCTGTTAAATATTGCTTAGCATACCAGGAGGAAAAAAATCTGATACATTTGCATTTCAAAATATTCATTTCTAATTTCAATGACTGAAGTTATTTGGTAATTATAAAACTTTAAATTTGCCAAAATTTCAGAAAACAGAAAACTAAAGATCAAATGAAGAATATTTCTGTGCCACGAAGATGAGACACATTAAGGTAGCACTTAATTGTTTACGTGGGATTTTTAAAAATTACTATAAAGTTCTTTGGTCTATCTGCTTTGTACCATTGCAGTAATACTACATATTCACTAATAAATCTTGGGATTGTTTTCTTTTAATGTTGTAACATAAGACTGGTGTTATCTGCACTACACTCCAGCCAAGTGAGCTAACAGGCAAGCCCTATGTTATTATAAATTCTTTTTTAACATTTACTAACTACTTAAGATTCAAGACTGAAAATTATGTCCTGGCTAAGTAACAGGGATTTTAAAGATATAATTTTCAGTGATATAGGGATGACTTTTTTTTCCCCCAAACTCTTTTACTATTTTTTAGACAACTTCGAGAAGAGCCCTTCTGAAATGCAATCATATCTCTTAGAGTCTGAAATTTTTAAAATACGAATGTGTTAAGATCTGTCACCTAAACTGCTTAATGTCTGTTTGGGGTAGGGGGATACCTCAGACATGGCACAGACATGTATGCTTTCTAGCGCTTCAATGTACAGTTGATCCTCAAACATGGATTTGAGCTTCATATGTGGATTTTTTTCAACACATAGATCAAAAATTTTTGGTTAGGTATATTATAAATGCAGTAGGCTATTAGTGGCCTACTAGTAGTTACTACTTAAGTCATAAGCCCCACCCCCACTCCCACCCCACCCCTGCCAAGCACGGCCATGGGAAAAGCCAGCAAAATACTTGAGTAATAGTTAAGCAGTTAAAAACCCCTGCATTGTTCAAGGATCAACTGTAGCTCCCTCAGTAAGTATCTGCATCCATTTCACTTCCCCGGAAGCAGGGAACCTTGAGCATTTTCTAATTGTTAAACCTGCCTCCTTCTGCTGGAGAAACTTTTTTACAAATTTTATGCTTGGCTGTCTTAATCACAAACTTTGGCTTCTGTAACCTAGCTTGCTTCCTGCACCCTAAGGAAAGGTAACAGCGGTTTTGTGCCACCCTAAGGGCCGAATGCAAATTTGGCTCCAAAACTGGCCAATGAGCTTTGTCTTGTAGCCAACCAATCTGAATTAACAAACCTGCATCCCTCATTTGCATAAGAGGGCCTAAATGAGAACTTGGGTGGGAAGTTTTGGCTATATAATGCTGTCCCTTTCCTTCATTGGGGAGACACTAGCCTGATGCTCGTGTTCTCCTTGCTTACAAGCAATAAAGCGCTATAACACCAAAAAGAGCTGTAACACCAAAAAGAGCTGTAACACCAAAAAAGAGCTGTGATACCAACGTTGGTCTTGGATTCCTCTGTGCAAGCACCTCCCAACACCCCAAATGACAGAACAACCATTTCCTTTAAGTATTTCTTATTCTTTTTTTAAAATTTTAATTAATTATTTTTTAAAAATTGAAACATGGTTGATTGTACCTATTTGTGGGGTACCGTGTTGGATATCAGTACCTGTGCTCAATATGTATTGCTCAAATCAGGATAATTAGTATATTCAGCATTGTACAATGTAATTGTTTTTCATGGCTTTTTATTAGCTTACTTTTTAATAAATTAAATAATAATAATATTCTAATACCAGCTTTGAAGAGCAAAACAACATTAGAAATGATGGATCTATGCTTACTCATTGCTATAATGCGTCATTGAATTGAGAAAATGCTTAAGATTTAAGATTTGCCAACCATTTTTCAATCCATCTTGAAGGATTTACACCTAGACAATAGCTGTGTCCAGGACAAGCAATGTAACCTTGATGGAGGTATCAATTCTCATGCATATTCACAACCTTATCGCAGAACTATTTTAGGATCAGAATGCTGGGAATTGAGCCTCTGGCAAAGCAAATTCCTGTACAAAGTGGTGTAATACAGGGCTATGTCATTGCTCTTCTCCTTCCTCTTCCCTATTAGAATAATCAGATAAAGATTTTTAGATAATTAGGATGCATGTCCTCTTGACATAGCACATGGAACTTAGAGCACTTGTTAGTTGGTATTGAAATTATGTCCAAAAAAGATACGCTTATCTTTTCTATGTTCATCCAGTTTTGATGATGCTGAATATTAGCTTATTTTTTTTCTCTTTGCATTCCTGTTTTAACAATGAAAACTCTCAGTGAAGTGGATGGATACCTCACTTTGATTAGGAAAAAAGGTAAAATATACGTAAGTGTAGATGAGAAATACACGTTTTAAATGAAACAGTATTTTAAATACTGCGTATTACCCCACAATTATATGCTCCTTTTAATAATTCAGAGTGGTCTTATAATGACCATTTGCTATGATCCTGGAGTCCATCTCTTTCCAAGAACTTGAGAGCTAGGTCGTTAACCAAAATGTTTTTCTCCTTTTTACCAACCAATTTAATAGGCAACCCTGATTACTGGGCAGAAGCCTTACATCTCTTAATGGGCGATGTGTGATGCTTGGGGAGATCCAGTTCCCCTCACACATAGTTATTCTAAATTGTCAAATCCAAGTATAGAGGGTTTTTTCTACTTTATACATCTAAGAAATAAAATCATCACTTTCAACAGGGCCTTTAATTAATAATTGGCCAACTCCCTTAATAATTCTATTTACTGCTTAGTTATATTTCACTCCCAAACAGAACCTTTTCAAATATTCAAGTTATTTCTATTAATCTAATAAAGTAAACATATACATAAAGTTATATACACATTTTAATGTTTTTTATAAAATTAGTAAATTTATTTTTAATCTTTTAACATATTGACTTGGGTCTTTATTCAAATTCTGAATGTTACTTAAAATTGAAATTAGAGTTAGCAACTCAAATATGCCAAATTTTCTAAAACAGTTTATCACATTAAATAGCACTATGCAAAAATCATTTCCAAAATCAGCACAGAAATTTTTTTTAAAAGTCTGATTTACTTCTTTTTATTGTATTAGAAGACTCACCTAGAAAATAATTATTCTGAGGCTGCTCAGCTACTGCAGATGTTTACTGAATACCTCAGATTTGATTCAGTTTGGAACATGCCTCAACAGATGGAGGCCCTGTTCATAATCGATAACAAGAGGAACTCTGTGACCTTCAGAGGATTTGAAATACCTTTACATTATTCTTATTCTTACCTGACTGCCTCATTCTTTCTTCCACTAAAGAATTCTGTAGCCACACAGAGATGGTAACGAAGGGCTTTACTGCTTGCTTGAATACTGCAAATTTGAGTGCTTTCCTGTCTGGCTCTAAAAACAGTTTTAATGCCATTCCACTGGATCTATCATACACTTACTTATGTCATTCTTTCATGGGCTGTTAAATTTATTACCTGGTTTGGGTGGGCAGAATTCTGTATTCAGTATTCTTTTCGTATTTTCCCTGTCAGGCCACACTTTTTATAGACATTAAATGCCATCAGGTTGGATTCTGCACATTTCTCATATTGTTGGTTCCATGGTCATAACACCAAAGTCATACTGATGAGAACAGTGTCTAAGGATGAATGAGCTCATTGATGATTCCCGGGGCAGTGGCGAGCAGTGGGACTCCCTTGTTTACAGGCTTATTGGATTTTCTTCCTTCTACTTTGCTTTCTAGGAAATTCTAAGCAGTACCTTGCTCATCCTAGTGGTTTACCTTATCTTGAGTTAGACTAGTCCAAATTCCTTACTTTTCTCTTTACTATTAAAATGTACTATATCTATTATTTTCATCTCTTTTTTACTGTCAGTTTTCTCTAATCATTTTGGAAATAAAGGAGTTTTAAAAGAATGAATAAGTCACCTAAAAAGTCCATTATTAGAATCCAGTACTGTGGTAGGATTTGAAATCAAATTAAATTAGCCTAGTTATTAAGATATCTCACTAATCAAATTTCACCTTTTAATTTTTTTAACTTAATGCATAATCTTTGAAAGGTAAGTTTTTTAATATTATTCTTTAAAAATATAGTTTTCCAGTCAAAATGTTTCTAGGGAGTATATTGCAATATTCTTTTGGAATGAAAAAATGTATAGATTCTCAAATCAGACTCTCTGGTTTTGACTTATAACTTAGTTTCTTATTCTATGTCCTTGGAAAAGTCAGTTAAGGATTCTGAGCTTGTTTCCTCATCTACAAAATAGGTATAATTTAGAAATTACCAACATCACAGAGTTATTACAAGGATTGGGTTAATGTATGTACAGAAAAATAGTAAGCATTCAACCAAAGTAGTGGTTACATTTGCAGTTTTTTTGTTTTTTTTGTTTTTTTAATTCTCACAAAATAAAGATAGAAAAAAGCAATTTCACTATATTGAGAAGATTTTAAGGACAAATTACATTTTATTTATGTGTTTGCTTGTAATAAACACATAAGCTTTTCTGTTCTAATATGTTTAATAGGGTTTTGGAGATTGGCAGGGAGCTTGGAAAGGCTGTGAAGATTGCATCTTGGGATAATGGCAGAAAACAAGATGCAAAGTTATTGGGATAGATAAGGAAGGTTGTGGAATATACTATAAAGCATATGTACTTCACAGGGCCTGTTTTTCCAAAGTCTTGCAGTTTCAAATATTGACGTTGCAGAGGACTGGAAATTTTCCTCAGGCTATAAAGTCTCTGGTGTAAGATAAAGATTTGTGGCACAGCAAGGTTTCTGGCTCAAGGACAGACAGGTTACTGATTGTTATGTAAAGATACTGAGAAACTGCTGTAAGATCACTTAATTGTGTACTAGAATGTCATCTGGCTTGTTTCACTGAAAGTTACCAGCCTCTATTGTTAAACTATAATCCCACCTATGTTTTCTTCCTGTAACTTCCTGGTCTGGAAAATAAATGCAGGAAGAGAACCCCAATGCGGGGTTAATTTTCCCAAGGAAGGGATGCTTCTCACTGGAGGGTACCGAGAAGATTAACCGCTTTGGGGTCTCTCACTGCTCAGAAGAGATGGGCTTTGAGTAATCCTTTGCATCTCCATCACCCAGGGGGAGAGGGGAGTGAAGCAACATAAAGCAACAGAAGGTTTTAATGCAATATCCTAGGAAGTTTGAGATTTTATATTCTAAGAGGAGAGATACTCTTCCAGATTTTAAGGGGGAAAAAAAAGGATTATATGATTAAATTTACATTTGGAACCATTAGACTGCTGGCAATGGAGGCACTGCAATATAGAATCACAGTATTCAGTATAGCAAAAATCCAAGAATGGTATTCTAAATGTTACAATTAAATAGAGTTAAAGTAAATCATACTAAGGAATGTCTCTCTTCAGTAAAAATTATTTACCTATAGGCATTGAAATTTTCTCCCAGTTAGTAAAAAATATGTCCAGATTCCCTTTGAGAAATCTACAGAATTGGGGCCACAAATCTCTAAAGTGACTCTCAGAACTAATTAATAAAGATCAAAAGCAAACTTCTCACTAAATATCAAATTGAAACTGCATGTATTAGTAGGAAATATATACAAAAATGTTCATTCAAATTGAAACTTTTAAATAGGTTAAGTTGGCTTTCAGGGGCACTCTCGCCAGTCACTAATTCCAAATAGCACTTTATTTCATCTTTTTTACACACAGAAACTCAAACACTACGTGTATTAGGCACTCAAATGTTGACAAAAAGCACTCCACACTGAGTGAATTTCTAACTGACCTGTAAAAACAGTTATTTTTCCATTCTAGCACAGGTTACACAATATTATAAGGCTCAGTCACACATCTGATCTCTCAAGGCTAGAAGGATGCATCATGTCCCACATTCAATGGTATTATTGAGTGGAATGTTTTATTTCTGGATTGTTGGAAGCAAATTTGTACTAGGAGTCCATGGCTCAACTACTGAAGAGACAAACATTCATTCTTGGGCCAAGTGCTTTTTCAACTCATTTCAGGGGAATTCTGACTCAGTGAAGAAGCTCTGAATTATCTGATTCTCACTGGGCTAGAAAAAATGGCTTCCCCAATTCCATGTAATTCTAAGCATGTAATTCAGGTAAAAATAGATACTAACATTCACAGAATTGTCTTCTTTTTAATTTGACTGTAGCTTTACTAAATCATTTAAACCTCAATGTAATAAAAGTTCTGAAATTAATTTCTCCAATCATTGATCATTTATAAAAGTCATACATTTCTCAAATCATTCTAAACCTAAGAAGAAAAAAGTCATTAAATTATATTATCTGTGATTTTACAGTTTTCATTTTATTTTATCTTTCCAAACATTCCTTATTTTACAGAAGCTGAGGCTTAAAAGAGTTAATTTTATTCTTTCCAAGTAAATAACATTAGTAAAGCAGAGATATTCTAATTCTTTTCATAATAAAATCAATATTAAAGAAAATTACTCAATGTGATTTGTCACCATAATTGACATTTATAGCTATAGGTTGTGTTAAATGACTAATACATTTATTACACAAATGTTTATTAAAAAATTTAGCCTTATGACAGTGGGAAGAATGCAGAGATATATAAAATTGTCCCTATTTTCAAAGAGGGTTAAACCCATAGTGTGTTACGAAGAAAGAAGGGGGTATGTGTGAGTGTTTGTATGTTTCATTTTACTAAAACCTACTATCACAAAATAAACTAGATCAAATAGCTGTATCTTTCAACCTGCTTCATGAGCACAATGTTTCAGAATATTTGTTTCTTCCAAAGTTGGGAATTGCAAGCTTCTTAAAAACATGCTCACATACAGCATTAACTTTTTCCTCTGGAAATTCTAAAGAAAACAAGGTTTAAAAAATTGTCTAAATAGCTTCCCTTGTCTAAAAGATGCTATGGTACAATCAACAAACGTATTTAAAAACACAATTATCAATAGGAAAAAAAAAAAAGCATTTCTTCTATAAGAAATCTAATGTTTATATTCAATGCCTAATTTGAAGAAGATGAATTCATCTAGTTTTTTCTTTATAAATTATCCACCACGTTTCCCAGGAGATTTCTGTGAACCAGTTAGTATTTTGTGCTTTGGCAGGCAGATAACTTTTTAGTACAAGTTTGTAACTTCGCCACTATTGAACTTACTCTTTTAAAATTGCGTTTTTTCTTGTAGCCTCTGTGTGCCCTGGGATAGTCATCTTTCCACTTTCGTACAGTTTGACACACAGTATTCTTAATTGGTTTTCCTCTGAAAAGGCAACTTACTTTGAAATGCTTTTCAGCTCTGCATCATTTCCCCTATGTGCCTCATTTGTAAGGAACTCCTGTTGATACCCATACATGTGATTTCATTATTTAAATGCTGCCTAAGATTTGCTACCCATCTGCTATTTACCTGCACAGGGTAAAAAAAAAAAAAAAAAAAAAATAGTGATAAATACCTTTGAGTCAGGGAGTGCAGTACCACTGTTGTGAGTGATCAGGGCAACAATGTTCATATCTCCATGTGCTATCTGATAACTGTCTCTAAACATTTTTAACGTAGCAAAACTTTGCAAGACAATCAGAAGATGGGATGGTTGGCTGCGCCAGGTTTTGAAAAGAGGACTTATCCTTGCTAAACATGGGAGCTTAGCACTTAGCAGCACAATTTTAGCAACACTAATCTGCCAATTTTAGTGTTTTTGAATGTGGCTAAAAATTTCGCATTCATATTTCTTTTGGGCATGAAGCATTTTATTATGTATGAAATGACATAAGACATATACTTCCTGTCTGCCGATAAAAAATGAGACGTAGCAGTAGATCTAACCTTCTATTCTCTGTTGTGGTACAACCGTGCCTCTAAAACACTAGGCATTTATGGGAAATAGTGTTTACCTTTTCCTACTCAACTGGCATCTGGGAAATGGAGAAGGATGGAGGTTTTTATAACACGGTTATATCCGACTTTGTTCACAGTCTGCTGCAGTTCCACGTGATCCCGCATTGTCACAACAGGAAGCAAGTTAATAAACATGTAATTTGCCCTGAGGACTCTACCTGTGAAAATGCTAGTGACTTTCTTCTGTCAAGAAAAAAAGAAAAAGACTTCTACATTAACCTCAACTTCATCATTAACACAAACAGCAAAAAATCAATATAAATTTGGAAAATTCTAACCTTCATCTTTGTTTTATTTTTTAAATGTGTTAAAATTGATACCCCAAATGGAATATAACTTTCTTGAGGTTGTGTTGTGCATTTTTACCTCCACTTTATAGAAATTTGGCAACGAAATAATAATTAGCAATTGTTAGCATTGCTGAGGGGTCTTTACCTCACATCTTTTTATCGAGAAATCTTGAACATTTCTACCACCTGCTGTTTCTAATCTCATCCTGCTACCACAAGATACATAGATCAAGGAAAGGATGGCAAAGGTGAGGAAATAGTACTACTTTTCTTTTTTTTTTTTTAAACATTTTAACATTAAAAAGTTGTCATTTATACCTCAGTTTGTCAATACTCATGTAAGGTCAAGGAAAAAGAAACAAAGAGAAAAAAGAAACAGGCACTGGAGAAGGTTACGCTGACAGCAGGTATGGTAAATAAAGAAAATAGGAGATAGTTGGAAAAGAAGAAAGCTACAGCTGCCTCTGTTGCTGGGGTGAAGAGGAAAGCAATTTTGCTCCGATCTCTAAACCCAGTAGAATGTTCTGGTTATCCCCAGAGTAAGTATACTCCTTACATGATATCATTCTGAGCAAACTTTCCCCATTACTGCCACACTTGTTAAATTTTAGTTTACTGGATACCACTGAAATTCAGAAATCCACAAATATATTTTCTACAAGATCTAAGAAAGCTATTCATAGAGTCAAATTTGTTGCCACAAATTTGATGAAAACTTTTCTGGAACTCAAGATGAATGGTCTAAAAATGAATCTGCAGTGCTTTAATTCCAAAACCATAGATCTGGCTGACCTAAACTGACCCAGTCATGTTTTTCCTGGCCATCTCTTCAAATACTACTAGTTGCCTTGTGTCAGGGCCATTTCAAAAATATTGTCTTTCTTGTCCTCCACACATTTCTGGTTTCGGGGGGTGAGGGGAGGGTTGTTTGTTTTTTTGTTTCATTTCCCAAGTATTGCTATGAGGCTGAAGATTAAAAGTTATAAAATTAAATGAATGGTGGTATCATAAACTGATTTTCTTCAATTATTTTAAAAACAACTACTATATAATACTCTAAGTCCAGCCAGACTTTCAAATTCAGAAAAATCTAATATTCAATTTGTGGTTGCATTTTCAATATGTTCTTATTTTCCACTGTCCTGCATCCTCTTTTTTCCAGTTGAACATCTATTAAAAGACTTTATGAAATGCAGATGTTATTAACATATTCATGTGTAAAGTCTCTCACTCTGATTTGATGTTATTAACATATTCACATGAAAAGTGTCTCACTCTGATTTTGATTTGATGCCACCATAAAATCAAAACCTTAAGCCAAGTATTACAAATAAAGGACTTCTGGCTTCCCTTGTACTTTGAGTCACATAACACACTTGTCTTAGTCCATTTTGTGCTTTTATGACAGAATACCACAGACTGGGTAATTTATAAAAAAACAGAAATTTATTTCTCACAGTTCTGGATCTGGGAAGTCCAAGATCAAGTCACTGGCAGTTTTGTTGTCTGGCGAGGGTCCTGTTCTTGGCTTCCAAGATGGTGTCTTGAACATAGTGTCCTCCAGAAGGGAGGAACATTATGTCTTTACATGGCAGAAGGTGGAAGGGCAAGAAGAGGCAAAGTTCCCCCATCAAGCCCTTTAATAAGGGTACCTACGTCATTCACAAGGGAGGAGCCCTCATTGCTCAATCACCTCCCAAAGACCATGACTTCCTATGCTGTTGCATTGGGGATTAAGTTTCAACATGAATTTTTGGAGGGGACAAAAGCATCCAAACCACAGCAACAGTTTAGCATTTATTTTCTGATTGCTTCTCATGAGTCATTAATGTAGTCCCAAACTGTTCCTGTGGTCCTTAAAGACAAGGAGCTTCAACACCGCTATGGTTCCTAACAGAGTATTATAAGCTAAACATTCTGTAAGTGTTTTCTGAGTGGTTGTTGATTGCTATAATACTGAATATTTTTGAATAACTGAAATAATTTCCCAGTACAAGCCAAATGTCAGCTGGGTCATACTTCTCCTTTAAGAACAAGATACCATTGAAACAATGAACTGAATCTCTAGTTCATGGTTTGCAGGAAATCTCCCCTCCAGGGACTTAGAGTCTGATGATGAGGTTAAATATGGTAACTCCCGTTTCAGATACATAGTCCTGAATAGTTAGATTGCATGAAAACTGTCCCTTTTCTGTACTGAGGAAAGTGAAACATGGAATTCAGATCCTTACTTTGATTCACAAATGCATAAATATACAAAGTCTCAAAGTCTGTGCAAGATTGGATTTTATTAAAAATGAAAGGGGGAGGGGTGACTTAGACTGCAATAACACAAACTACTTGAAATTTAGACTAAGTTATCCCTCTCCCAAAAGTCATTTGGCCCTCTTACCATTGGGAACTTTTCACTGGCCACACCACCACACCAAGTCCTTTGGTTATCTTTTTTGTTTCCTCTTCCTCTCCCCTGATCTCTCTTCTCTTCTCTTGTTCCCTACATGATTATTCCTACAGCTACGACTTTTCAATATTCTATGTTCAAGAGAAATTAAGCTGTCCATGTTCCATGTGAGAAAATGAATTCCAGTCTGTAGCAACAGAAAGTTTGAGTAGCACATCTTCAGATAGTTTTAACCAGCAATGTATTTTTTTCTTCCACTCCAGAATTTCTGTCACTAGCTCTAATTGCTAGAAAAATGTAGAGGAAATCTTAAATAACATTTCTTCATGCTATATGAAATGATACCAGATTCAAAGAATATATTTTTAACCACTGAAAAATAAAATGGAAGCAAATTATCCCAAAACCAGAGAAGAAATCATAGACTGTGTAATAGCTTTCAGAATATGTTCATAATACGTTCAAAATAATGAAATCATAATAATTAAAGAACCATTTAGGTGTATTCAGGACAAACTTTGCTGCAAGAGAAGGGAAATGAAAACCAACATTTTTTGAGCATCCACCATGTGCCAGGCACTATCTTTTACCACTGAGAGCGATGAGTAACCCACAAGGTCAAATGAGACTCTGAGTAAAGCAGGGATTCAAACAAATTCAGGTCTCATTAAATAACAGAACTAATGAGATGTATGGCTTTCTTAGTCAATAATCATTTAGTGAGTACTTATTGAGTTTCCAGTTCTACACTATTACATATTTCCGTTATACTACTTTGTTTCGGTGTATCTTGCTGCTATATACAAATAATTTAAAATGGGTTATGATAAAACAGAAAATAAAATCAGAGCCATGGAAATTTGACTAGATGAGAGCAATATTACCACAAGTAAACATACAGAAATACAGGCCAAAAGATGCTATACAATTACCAAATATTGATACAGAATTGGCACCAGAGCCTCTTGGCTAAAAAAGTAATGAGAAGATCAGTTAGTCATAAAATTCACATCTTGCATTACTTAAAAAAATGAAGCATGCATAAAAGAAATAAAGATTTTCTTCCATTTATTTCTGCAAAAGCTATTTTTATGGATAATGTAGTGTATAGCCTCCTCAAAAACCTTACAGCAGATGATGTATAGAACGTATTTCATCAACAAATGAGAACATAATTCAGTGGCAGAAATTCAAGGGGATAACAAGAAAATGAGGTTGAAATATGCAGATATCTGTTGCCAAAATAAATGAGAATAAAATAAAAAGATAAATAGATTCCATGTCTTTTAAAATACTTTTCCTTTACAGCCACTCTTTTGGTAGACAATGGATTGGATGACTTTGAGGATATAGTCTCTAGCAAGAATTTAAAATGTTTGTATTGGCTCTAGCTTACAAGGATAGAGGCATATGCATTTTACAGGAATGAATGCAATTGGAAGGATATAATAATATAAAGTATCAGTAGTTGTTGCTCAGGGAGGCATAACGATGAGTATATTTTGTTTTTTGCATTTTTGTTCTAATTTCTTTAAGATTTGATGTGAAGGGGATTACCTAGAGGTATGCCAGAGACCTCCACCTTGTCCTCCTGTTTAAGATTTTTATCATTCTTCAAGAAGCATCATCAACACAGATATCAGTTATGTGGACAACATGTAACTACATGCTATAGGTGAGTGTGCTGTACATGTTGTAGCTACACACTATAGGTATTTATAGAGGAGTCAAAAGTTCCTGGCTCAGCTGAATGGTAGGCCTTAGGTGACAAACAAATAAACAAACATGTAATAGGAATAAAAAGGTACACAAATGTAGAGGGAAAAAGTAAAGGCTAAGATTAGGATGGCCCTGCAGAAGAGAAATATTTGCTTTAAAAAAAAGATGGAGAGAAAGACAAAGGTTTGTGAGATTTAATTAACTTTATGGTCAAAATGAGTCAGTAGTATAGAAAAGTAGCTGAAAATGTTAATATGAACAGAGACTACATCCACAGTATTCAAAATAAAAGAGAGGAGTATCCTGCTCTGTTTGATACCTAGCAGATCACAAATGGAAAATGGACTCCTGGCGGGGGATCTATAAATTACGAGGGACACAGACAAACTGGAGAGAGTCCAAAGGTAAATGACTAGGATATTGATGAAAGTAAGCTAAGTAGGTGTTGGAATTGGAAATTTTAAGTTTGAAGAAGTGAAAATTTAGGGACTTGGAAGAAAAGCAAGATCTCCAAATATTAGTGAGGGGGACTTGAGGAAGAGGGATCACATATTCTTACTCTATTTTACCCAATTGTAACATACCTAGGGGATGACAGCAATTGTTTTCTCAATGAAAAAAAAAAAAAAACCTTTCTCCTCATGACCTTGGGCAGGATTCAAGATATTCTTTCTCTACGAACTTCTTCACTTTCCACTCTTTACAAATTATTTAGCGTTATTTTTGTCATTATTATTATGGCAAACTAGTTCTTGATAGGACATTCAGGTGAATGAATCTGAGAGATATATTTCAGGAGTTATTGTGCTTAGTTTCGGCACATTCAACTCTGTCAACCACTTCCTTCATCTTGGTACAACCACTTTCTATGTCTTCCTGTGAAACCACACTATCCTTATTTTCCTCTGAGTGCTCCAGTTGCCTTAATGAAAGCAAAAGTGTAAGAAGCTGTTTAAAGTGGTGATAAAAGCAGAATAGGGGCTAGAGGTGGGAAGTTTACCACAATCACACACAGAGCCACAGGTGCCTAGAGAGGCAAGGAGACTTTACCAAAAAGACTGCATGACTGAGCCCATGGGAGAGAGGAGAAATGGAAGGGACCAGCTGGAGAAGAGGCTTTTACGTGTCCAGAAAATTACAGAGCAGAGATTGTCAGTGATGGGGAATCTCCAAGTGTCTATGAGAGAGCTCATTTTTACAATGTGCCACAATCAGCAAAACCACTTTCAGCTTGAAATCAGCTTGAAAACTGTCTAATAAGCCTTTTGCCTCCCTGACCCAAACTTGGATGGGCTGAAGCTGGAGCTAGCAATGGGGAAGGGGGAGATGGGGGGAATATGGGGGAATGGAGGGAGGGGGGAGGTGTTGGCAGACCTGAGAAAGAAGGCACAGATTACGTCTACCTTTTCCACTTCAAAAAGGAGCCCATTACAGGCCAAATAGGGATGTGGGGGGTGGGGGGGGGGGGAGAAAAAAACATTTTGGAAAGAAATTTCAAATTTTATCAAATAAATTAAAGTGAAAATTTCCTAAGGACTAAAGTGACAAGAGGTTTTCTAAAAATTATCTAATAGTAAACAAACAAATTAAACTGTTAACCATTTAGTACAGGGAAGGGGGAAACTCCACATAGAGAGAAGATGTGAGAAAAAATTAAAATTATTTTAAAATTATATTCTGTGAATCTTTTTCTTTCAATGCTCTTGGTACCTGTTCAAGGTGCATAAGCTACTACATCTTTAAATATATACATCTATATTAATACGAGCATTTCTAAAACACTAAAAAAAGCTAAAAAATATATGCAAGTTGAAATGAGTGCTCAATTTCTAAGCAAAGAGCAGGAAAAAGGATGGTAATTCTTTTGCTTAATTAGTTTCCGTTTTTGCAAAGTAAAGCATATTTCAAAGACAAAAATTCATATGGTATTTAACTCTTGCTTTTGTGTTAATACATAAAAGCATCCTAATAAGACAGTGAAAAGAAACATCTGACATCCGGGTGCTTTTTTTCTTAAGAAATATGTCTAAGAGTTAGGTAATTTCCACATTTGGACTTGCATGTTCTCCACAGGAAAGACAGAAATCTCAATTCAACTTGAGAGTCCCAGAACCTTCTGGAGGTGCTGAGAGAGTAACTCTCAGAGGCAAGAAGCACAAATACTGTCTTTCTTGAGCACAGCCATTCAATATGACTACCCAGAGATTGGCCAATATGAAATTATGCCACTTGGCCACTTGATTTGTTTCAGGGTGGAATTTAACAAAAGATAATTGCTTTGTTATTTTTTTTATATATTGCCCAATATCAGGCAGCCACAAAGTCTAAATTCCTCTTTTATCATAAATCAAGAATTTGAATACTGATTAAATTACTGAAATAAAGAGTTCCAAAGAGTTAACATACCTTCATAATCAGAGATGAGCAATCTCTCTCTCTCTCTCTTTTTTTATCATTACCCATAGACTGCCCACTTTCCTGCCTATTTTGCAGTTTAAAAATCTCAACAATCTAGTGTCATTGTACAACAAAATTTGAAGGTGGGATCATTTGTTTGTGCATTTATATGCAGATGTCTGCAAATCCAAAAATTCTATTAATACATATGCATCAAAGTACAGATTAAGTAAAACATTCACAAGAAAGTAGATTGATAATTACAAAATTAAACTAATAATAATGTATAGTGGAAGTAAAAATAAAATTAAAGCCACCACATACTTGAAGCAAGTTTCAGGACTCACCGTGTGAAGATTTCTCTATGCAAAACAGACATGCCAGTTGACCGCATCTGCGCATGCGCAATAGCCACTTTGTAACATTACCAAGTATCACACATTACAGGACTTCCAAGATACTGAACTGAGCTTTTGGAAAATTCTATAAACAAGTTAACTTTGGTTCACACTCAAAATTGTTAATTCTCAATTGCTTATTACTATACTAATAAATCACTCGTTCAAGTTAAATTTTTAAAATGTATAGAATGGTAATTTATCAGTAGAGAGGAATTCCTTTAATTTTTAGAAGTCCATATTAGAAAAACAGTTTAATTACTCAAATTCCGGTATCCCATGTCCATTAATAAAAGGAGAAATGCACAGCGGTAGGTCCTCACTGTACGAGGCCTCCCCGTGAAACCATTACTGAGCCTTAAACACGCATGCCCAAATTAAGAATTCCATAAGTGCTGCTGCCATGAATAAACTTTCTGTTCCTTTTTGTCTCCTGAGTGAAATCCTTCTGAAGTATCAGTTTGAGTCAAAAACTATATCTTTGCCCCTATTGAAAATGTAGTGTATATTTGTGTGGACTCACTCAGGTAACGAACAGAATTAGCAAAATATGAATTAAAATCATGACATGCGAACTTTAAAAGATAGGCAAAAATTTGCTTTTTAATTAATTACTTAACTGTAGTATTATCTGACCAATTTAAAGAAATTTAAGTTTATGTTTGAAATATTTTGAAAGGACACTGGGTAGCTTATAAACTTAACGTGTCATGGGAAATTTTAAAAGATAAAAAATATCATCCACATTCCCATCTGCCATATGTACATTGTTTTCACCTCTCAAATTATTGTCTTTGTCCATAAGCACTCATAATTTGTTGATAGTTTGCTTCTTTTACTTATATCAGGAAAAATCATAATTTATTTAATCTATTTATTCACTCCAAATAGACTGGATTTAAGTGTGGTAACATTTAACTCTGTAATGTTAACAGTTTAAGACTACAAAGTTTCATTTCTCATTCATTCTGCATACCCTGTGGGGTCTGTGGCCTCTGTTTCAGAACTTTTCACTTGGAAACCCAGGCTGAGAAAGGAAACTCACAAACAGGTGTGAAGCGTCTGTCTGCAAGGGAAGCCATCCACATTTATTTGGCCCACTCACTTCAAGGAAATGCAGTTCTACTTAAGGCCTGGGAAGGAGGAAGAACATGTTTTTTTCAACAGTGCTAATGACTATCCTACCTATCATTAGACATTGAATTTGTTTTTAATCTTTCTGCAGATGTAAGTGGTGCTGTAATGAATATTTTCATATACATTTTGCCTGTTACTATTTCTTCGGTACAAATTCAGTGGAATAATAGGGTGGGTCAAGAATATGACTATTATAATGACCCAATACATATTGCCATACTGATTTTTAATATTCTAGTTAATAAATGTCTCTATCTTGTTTTGTTAGGAGACATTTGTTTTTCATGTTGGTATTCCCAATCCTATCAGTGTCTTAGGGTATAGGCAATCAGATCTTCATTGAGTAAATGAATAAAACATCATATTCTAGCCTATGATGCTGCACGTAAATTTTCTTTGTTTTGAAATATTGTGATTTAAATTGAAATTTTTAAATTATTTTTATTGAGAAAAATTATTTTGGAGAGTCATAATAGTTTAGAAATCTACCATTATTTTATTTACAAATCAATTTACAATGTCAGCCACAGAATGTTGCTATAGGAGTTTCAACACAATTTTATTAGTACTAGGTATACCATATAAACACACACACACACACACACACACACACACACACACACTCTCTTAGCCAAGAATAGGTAGAAGGTCAAGAATAGGTCATTTAAATATATAAATGCTGTTATTTTAAGAGCAAAAAAATTGTATCTAGATTTACCTAGAATTTCTTTGATAAAGACGGAGTTCTTACTTGCATTCAACAGAAACAGACTCTGGCTAATTGAAAGAAATACTTTGAAAGGAAGTTGGATAGCTTACTGAATCACCAGGAAGACTGAAAAAATCAGGTTCAAAGAAATAAGCAGAAAACCTTATAGTCAAAATCTGCCCATGTAAACACCTTGGTGAGAACTCTGCTGTGCCCACTTCACCCTTGATGTTGCTGTTGGCACAAATACCTCTCTTGCCACCTGACATGGGTACAGTTGCTACCCCTCTTCCACCACTGCCTTTGGAGACTGGCAGGCAATGCCATTGCCTCTGCACTGTCTCTAGGATCGTTTCTTCTAGATGCAAACATCTATGCGGGAACATGTGATTGGTCAAGAGTAGGTAAAGTGTCCAAAACCTGGCTGCAAGAGAAAGGAACATGGTATCTGGGATTTTCAGCTTCTGTAGACAGAAATGGGACCTGTCCCATCAAGGTAAACCCAGGGAGGTATTTCCCAGACAGAATAAGGGAGTTTAGAAGCAAGGCAGCACAAACAACTAATTAAAAAAATAACAACAAAACTGAAAACAAATATTTACTAAAATTAGCAACATTAAACATTTCCAACAATTTCCTTTAGTGCATTCTACTTTCTCTCATCCAAGTCCCATCGAGATTGCTCTGTTCACTTTACCTGCCTTTTAAACTTTAGGGTTTAAAAGTTTTGCCATATTTTGTTTTCTTCTTATAAAGGGATTATTCATTTTAATTTTCCTTTGATGGGTCACATACCACTGCTTTTAGAGTCTCTGAATCACTTCCTTTTTTACATGTGGTTATGTCATTCCCAACGTTTGCTTCAGAAATGACATAACCAAAATCTATACGATGCATTCAGAAATGCATTGCAAGTCATTCAAGATGGCTGCTTTCTCTGGTTTGGGGGAAGAGGAACATGTCAGGTGTAATTGCCAATATGCCAGAAATGAAGATAAAAAAGGAACAGGTCTTTTTTCCTACAAGTTGTCCAGTGGAAAAGACAAACTAAAAATTTCAATACAAACATATATGCAATATAAAAGAAGTAGGTACAGAATGCTCTAGTATTAGGAACACATACAAAAAATACAGAGGCCAGACCTACGTAGGAAAAGTTTCAGAGAGATGATATTTGAGCTGAACGTTTCCATTACTATAAAATTTTTCATGCGTAGCAAGGAATAAGCACTTAAAAGAAATTTTGCCACACTGATTTCCTTAAGAAGGCCTTTCTGAGATATTAATTTTATAAAGAAAAAGAGTAACTTAATGAAGAACAGTCATTGCATTCAAAGACATCTCTTTAGCAGAGTCATCTAATATTGAATAATTTTCTAAGCTTTTGGTACAAACTCATCATTATTCCAGATAATTATGTTTAAATAAAACTTTGTAGAAAGGAAAGATCTGACTCAAATTAGACACACATACTTCAACCTCTGCCCCTTCTAAGGCCGGATGAACCCACCTTTAACTTAACATGCCTTTTTTATCATTGAAATATTGAGCAGTTTATTTTCAATACAAATATCTTAATATCGTATAAGTCACCAAAGTAGTGTTAAATGACCCCAAGATAGAATATACAAAATCACAAAATTTTAGAACTAGAAGTGATCCTCCCTCTAGTCTAAGGACAGACAAGTTAAGCTATTAACACCTGTACTCAGATCTTTCTCCACTTACTTCTCCAGTATCTCCCCATACTTTTCCACATTTATTACTGTTGATAATTACTTTGCAATACAATTTGGAATGGGAAACGTTGATCTGATCCAACTGTCTCACTTTTCAGAGAATAAAATTCTAACTGACAGACATTAAATAATTCATATCTACTTAGTTGCAAAGACAAGCCTAAAGCTAAGATGGTGAAAACCATGAAAAATATCTCACACTGAGATTAGTTGAAAGTGCAGTGGGGTATTTAATTAGAAGTTTAATAAATTTTTTAGATATGTGTTAGGCAAGTAAAATTGGACTCAAATGTATGACTCTTTCAGGAACGTATTTTCAGCTCAACTTTTCAAATAATTTTAAAAGCTAGAGCTCCCCAACAATGGAATGAATTACCTAATGTGACAGTGAACCACTATATATGTGGAGTATTCTTGTAGAGAATAAATTATGAATGAAGACCAAGGGTGCCTTAGAAGTGATAATTGCTTTGAAATGAAGATTCTCCTGGAAGACTCCAAGGTCTGGAGATAACATCTCCTGAATCCTGATCAGATGACCCTGGAGAAGCTTCCGTTTTTGCCACTGTCTAATTCTTTTACTTAGGGATAATCACTTATTTGTCCTCACTAGATTATTGGGGTGATCATTTGAGGTTTTACACGTAAAATCACAAGGATATGTGTACTGTCCTTAAAAATTTGCAATTTTTACTGTCAGTCATCCAACACTCTATCAAATAGATTATTATTTTAAAATAATTGTTATGGAACTTAAAATACCTTGAGTGTTTGGGCCACTCTAAGAAGATGACAATAGCAAAAACAGCAATAAGAGTATCCCTCATGCTCTCCTTGAAAGTGAATTCTCAGGGCATGTATTGAGCTATTCTCTTGCAACCCCTAGAAGTCTGTTTAACTCAAATTTCCTGTAGCTTTATCGAAAGGTTAACCTGTGCAACTAATGAAAAAAAAATAATAAGATGACAGAGTGTTTGTCATTAAAGTCAACTCCTGCCTTTATTACTTTGAGTTAGTGTGGGTACAGCCTCAAGAACTAATCAGCACAGCACTCTGTTTTTCTGGAGAGGCAGGCACCTTGACCTATATGTAAACATGATCCTATCCTTTAGAAATAATAGGAGGAACAGAGCAAGAAAAGGCAGAAACCTGTTTAAAAGCCAGAAACCTGGCTCTTAAATCCAGAAATAAGGATGAGAGAGAGAGAAGAGAGATAAAGAAACAAACAGAAAAGCATCTGGCAAAAGAGAGAACTTGAAGGGGCTCATTTTCATAAAGATATGAAATTCAGTGTTTATTTTTCCTTAGTGTGCAATAACGGAATCCAGCATGTAAGGATTAGCTAAAATTTATTTGAAGGCACCAATCTCTTTATACATGATCTCTCAAGGGAAAAACACGATGTGTCTTGGCATCAGGAAGGCATTGCCAGGAAGCATATTTAGCAATTTATTTTCAAAGTAGGAAACATTCATTGGATCTAAATACCAGGTTGTTTGTAGAACACGTTCATGCACAGACTTGTTCCTAACACTACAAACATTATCTCTGTCTGGTTTTATTTCAGATACTGCTTACAATATTGTCTTTCAGGTTACCCCTGATAAATATTAACTCAATATATTAGTACAGTGCAATTAAACTTGTTAACTTGTCTTTTAAGAATAGGAACATAGGAAAACTATAGACAGAAAAAAAATCAATAATTTATTTAATTATAAACTCTCAGTGTAATGTGGAAAAATAAATAAAATTTCCATGGGTGACACTAAAAGGAACATTAAAATATGTACAGGTGAATTTTATAAAAGAGTAGTAAAGAACTTTATCTTTATAAAAATGCCTAGAACAGTTTAAACTTAACTTGATTTCTTGCTTAAAGAAAGTGTGATAATAAAATTGAAAAAAAATAAAATAATTGGATCAATCTTACAGAGAAATATTTATGAATCTCATTATTATAAAACATTACATATACTGTCTCAATGACTTATTAATAATTGGTTACCTATTAAAATTAAATTTCTAAATATTTAAAAATATTTGCCACCCTCAGTACAGCACACTTACCGCTTTCCAATGCATTATCAACCCCAAAATCAAGATCTCAGAATTAGGCTTCCTGCTTTGGAATACCCAAAGGCATGATTATCTAATACAACACGCACCACACCCTGTTTTATGTGTGGCTGTTGCTCACTTGAGACAGATTTCTGTTCTGTTTCCTCCTACAGTTATCAGAGCAATGATAAGAACCAGACTACATGATATCCAAGGGAAGGAAAGGGACCTGTCCCACAGGAAAATAAATATAAAGTTATACATGTATGTATAACTGATAGGAACACTGGTAATATCAGAACATTAAATCAACAGCTTAATGTGGTTAAAAATTTTTCCCTTCTTTGCACCAATTCTCTACTCTAGAAACAGATACCCAAACACAATATGGACCAGTTCACACAGATTCTTATAATTAATACCATGGTAACATACACCACCATCGAGTCATCCTTAGAGGGGATTAAATGGGGCAAGATACTGAGTGTTTGTAGTTTCACATTGTTTAGAATGTGCCTTAAACTCAGCATTGCTAATGTGTTCTTACCCATCATTATCTTCACTTCATCCCTTACTGTTCCCTCTTCCAATTGGAATCAACATAAAGCAGCAGAACACTAACAATTGCATAAACTTTCCTGAGACATTCATTGATTCATCCACAGAAAACATTTATTGGCCACCAACTATGTGCTAAACACTGTTCTAAGTGCATTGTAATCATCGGTGGAAAAAGCAAAGATTTCTGCCCCTGTGGAGCTCACATTCTGAAGGAAATCTGCAATAAACAACAAACAATTACAATAGGTAAATGATAGAGTAAGCTAGAAAGTTATCTCTTACTGGGAAAAAAAAGCAGAAATCAATAACAGCAAGAGAGATCAAGAGTACTTGCAGTATGGATACGGTTTGTAATTCTGAATAGTATGTTTAGGATAGCTTTCATTAAGGAAATAGTCATTAATTAGGTGACATTTGATCAATGACTTGAAGAAGATTAGTGGTTTATTATGTGGATTAATTGGTGGAAGAGCATTTTGGGCAGAGGAAGCAGTCAGTGCAAAAGCCTTAAGTAGGTCACTGTACAAAATTTGGCATTTACTATGGGGGAAAGAGCAAATCATTGCAGGGTTTTGTGCATGGGAGGAACATGATCTGATATATATTTTTAAATGATCATCCAGGCTGCTGTAATGAGATTCTAGAGGGGAAAAGTAGAAGCAAAATGACAAGGTAGAAGCTGTTAAGTAAAGCAGGTGGAAAATAAAAATGGTTAAACTCAGATGGTAGAAGTGGAGATGGTGAGAAATAGCTTTATTCCAGGAAACAGTGGTCATGGGAACAAATTGTTAGAATTTTGTCTTTGTGCTCCATAAAGAGGACCCTAATATACACAAAGTGGAGCCTTGAGTT
The DNA here is from genome assembly GCF_027409185.1 of Cynocephalus volans. NCBI lineage: Eukaryota > Metazoa > Chordata > Mammalia > Dermoptera > Cynocephalidae > Cynocephalus > Cynocephalus volans. The sequence continues at coordinate 138,502,268 of NC_084468.1, forward strand.
ACTAATTTTATTTTCCTGGTCAATAGCATGAACGTAGTTGGAAAAATCAAAGCCAATGTCATTTGTGCTCTGTTCTTATCTTTAAACATTCAGAATCAAATAGAAATTCCTTATCATCAGAATGTGGAATAGTTTTTCATTTTAACCAATTTCCCAGTAGCTACTATGTGACAGGCATAATGCTACCCAGAGTACAAAATGACAAACCAGAAGTAGTCCCTAAGGGTTTCAATAAAGAGAAAAAGTCATCTTAACAAGAAGGGCAATAGAGCAATGCCACTGCTGTGCTCTGATGAGGGTATTTTGTGACACAAAGACGGGTAGTGTGGTTAGTGATAGAGGGGCAGATGTAAAGGAAGGGGGGAATTTAAGAATAATTTTGGGGGTTATATTCCCTTGAAAAGAGTCTTGACAGATGAAAAATATCCTTCACAATGATCAGCGTATTTCAGAAATAAAGGGGGATAAGAACACAGCACAGATACATAAACCAGGAGGTATTTTAGAACAAATATAGGTGGTTTGGTGACTGAAGCATGGGAGACAGTTCTCCATGTGTTTCTCATGTTTCTGCTCATTATGCAAAAGAGGCATTAACTGCCTTTTGTTCAGAACTACCTTTTTAAAGATCCTTCTATAGCAAATAACACTGTAAACTAGAAATAGAGATTCCTTCCTGAGCAAATTGCAGGTTTGTGTATAGCACTGGAAGTAAAGGTAGTGTCTTCTGGATAAAAGATTCGTGTCCCCCAAAATGAGGTTTCTCTACTATGCTGCGAGCTTACTCTGTGTGCAGCATCCACCTGGTTCCCCTCCATGATGCACCATGGGACATGAAAAACAAGAGGAACTGAAGAAAACTTGAAATTCGTACTGTTTACTGTGCCCTTAGTTTTAATAAAGTCCTTCATCTTACTGTAAAGTTAGGGAAGAGTCTATATGAGCACCCTCACTTACGACACCAACTGTAAAGTTTAGATGTTCCCCAGACCACCCTAAATTTCGATAATTTGCTAAAGGACTCACAGAACTCACTGAACATTGTTAGACTTATACCTGGGGTTTATTACAGCCAAAGAATACAGATTAAAATTAGCCAAGGGAAGAGATGCATGGTACAGAGTCCAGGAGAGTTTCAAACATGAAGTCTCCAGTTGTTCATTCCCAGTGGAGTCATAGGCAGCATTCATTCTTCCCAGTATTAATGTGCAATAATACACACAGAGTATTGCCAATCATGGACATTCACCTGAGCCTTGATGTCCCAAGCTGTTATTTTGGCTCCATCATGCAGATATGGTTTACTATCCATGTGATTGACCTCAGTCTCTAGACCCTTCGGAAATCTAGCTGAAACAACATGAGCAAAACTCCCACTATAAATCATGTTGTTCCTCTGTCCAGCATCGTCCATGGCCCTAAGGTAAACAAAGACACTTTAATCTGGCAGTACATTCCAAGAGCTTAGAGATTACTTCCCAGGAACTGAGGGCAAAATCCAGACCTCCCTTTGAGCAAGGTTAAATTCTTTACTACATACTCTAGCCCAGGGGTCTCGTGTTTTCTGTCAACACTCATGAAACTGTGGCAGGCTAATTTCTTAGCTTGCAATTAGGGTAAAATCTCAGAGCCTTCACAGTTCTTGAAAGAAACATGAAGAAGGATTTTCCAAACAATAAGCCTAGAAAATAAGGTAAGCAAGGACCACATCATGTATTTTTTTATGTTTTGTTAAGAGATGAAACTTTATCCTTTTCCAATTAAAATTATATGTTTTTAGAGATAGCAGTTCACATTAGAAACATGGTTTATCTTAAGCATTATTTAATACCCCATATGTAGAGGCAGAGACTGCATGTGCTTAGAACAATTCAAGTTTGAGAATTTTCAGAGAAATTGTTGTAGAAAACTAGAGGGTGAAAGAATTAAAGATGTGGCAAGAAAAGGGTTGATTAATGATCCAGACTGTATCAGCTGTATCACTGAATCATGAAGGGAAACTGCTTACTAATATTAGTGGAGAAAAAGAAGAGTCCAGGGTAAAAGAAGACAAAAGGTATCAAAGGAATACAGGAGAATGAACTGTAATGACAGAAGAATATGATAAATAACTGATTTACTACAGTTTAAAACTTCATCAATGGGTCAGGTAAACTAATAAGAGAAGAGTGGGCTGTTAACCTTGACCATGAGCAAAATTTTAGGCTCAAAAAGCACAGCAATTTGGAACTAGGTGAACCATATGCGAAGATTCAACAGTCTTAACTTGAGTGGGCTTCAAGGAAAATACTTGAAACTACAAAGAATCCATGTCTCAAAATAGAAAAGGAATCAGCGAGGAGATAGGAAATTGCACATTCTCTGAAGAAACTGAAGACATCGTAATGTAGGAATGTTTGCTAACAGTGAACCTGGCTTAAAGAATATACACTGGCCATCAAATGGTGTTGTGGTTAATTTCAGGTGTCCACTTGACTGGGCCACAGGGTGCCCAAATATTTGGTTAAACATTATTCTGGATGTTCTTATGAGGGTGTTTTGGGGCGAGATTAAGATTTGAACCAGTAGACTGAGTGAAGATTACCCTCCCTAATGTGGCTTGTCCTCATCCAACCTGTTGAAGGCCTGAATAGAACAGTAGACTCAATAAGGGAGAAGTCACCTCTTTACTTGTTTGTGTTTGTCCTGGGACAGCTGTCATCTCACACCTCCAGACTCAGATTCAGACTAGAACTCTAACATTAGCTCTCTTGGGTCTCCATCTTGCTGAATGCAGATTGTAAAACTTCTATTGGTCTGTTTCTCTGAAGAACCCAGACTAATGCAAATGGCGGGATGTCATCCACAAAAGGAACAATGAAAAAGAGACTGGAAAAAGCAGCTCAGCAAAGAAAACGTGTGTAAGATTACGTGACTATGTGGACCCAAGAAAGAGAGGCCTGGTGGGACTGACATTCTGTGTTTCTAAGCTCATGAAGCCCGCGGTTCTAGTTGAAGACTAAATCCTACCGAGTTGTCAGTTTAATCTTTGCCGAAGTTCCAAACATAAAACTTTTACTTAGAAGATGCTAAAAGGATGAGCCGGTTTCCTAGATGCTGTCCCCTGGTAAAATCATCGGACACAGAACTGTGGTTGTCTTAAGCATCAACAGGAAAATTAAAGGCACCTGGTATGAGAGGCCAAACATTTCTTGTGGCAAAGGCGAAAGAAATATATTCTTTAAAATAGAATCACTTCAATTAGAAGCGCAAATATTACCTAATGTATTGAAGAACTCAGGAACATGATCACATGCACCTGACATAATCAGACTAAAGAGGAATTAAAGGCATTAAGTGGAGAAACAGAGATTAAAATAGGAGAGTTTTCTTAAGTGGGCTGTTACTAAGGAAACCGAACAATGCATCTTTCTAAGTCCTTCATGTTTTCCTTCCATGTCTACCTATATTTGAGAGCCATAATGGTGTTCTTTGAATTATGTGACTGTGTTACTCACATATTAGGAAGTGTGATTCCTAAGGAGATCTGGGCGTAAGCAAAAGCAGATAGTTAAGCATCAAGCTAACAACAGACTGGCAATGCTTCATTTTTCAATTAACAAATTGTCTCTACAGACTTGACACCCCTGAGTACATTAACGAGGTTCAAGTAAGTCTTGCCAGGGAGAGAAAAGAGCAAAGGGAAGGATTAAGAACTCACATGTAATGAAGTTCTTAAACTTTTTTGTGGTATAAGCCTCTGGTGAATATTATGATCTTCTTATCAGGATAATGCATAAAAACACAGAGGATTACAAAAGAATTCAAGTATATTAAAATATGGTTTTCAAAATATATTTTTAAACTGTGATGCTTAATTTTTAAAATGTGTACTTCTTTATTAGAACTTAAATAATAAGATATAGGGCAGCTCTAATAAATGCCATAATTTTAAAGTTGTAGTAACTATAAGAGATATTTTGAGACATCCACAACAGCTATAATGTGACATGAAAATAACTGTGACTTCTGGTGTTGACAAAAATCACAGGTACTATTAATCCAGCTTGGAGGAGTATTTAATCTATATTTATGATCAAAATAAATTATTGATTCCACTTATAGATTAGGAAATAGATATATATACTTTTTCCCATGCAACACATGAACCTCCTAAATTCTATCCACTAACACCCCAGAAGTAAAAAAGAAAACTGACTTATTGGAGCCTATTCTGAGACAGATATTGTGCTATAAATGATACAAAAATGATTGAGAACTTAACCTTGATTTCAAAGAGGCTGAAATCTAGTAAACTAACTACACCACAGTGATCTAGGCAACAAGGAATAAAATACTTATCTTGTAAAGTTAACAACAGGGATATTATATGGCCCAGATATTCTATTTGCATATATATTCATGACTCTGGACCTAAAGAAACTATCATACGTGTACATCAGAGACAATTATGTTACTATAGTATTCTTAGGAAAATTATAAAACAGTAAACAACCTAATGATCCATAAATAAATTTTAAAAATTATATAAAGTGGAATTTATTAATAAGATAAAATATTGCAAAGCAGTTAAATGGTGTAATATTGGTTATGATAGTGGCATAATAGTGATACTGGTATTGACATAAATGGTCAAAGCTACACTATTCACATACAGATCAACATTAATAGTAAGAGCTATGAACTGATGAAGGAAATAATCAAAATGAAACAGGTTTACCAAAACTCACTGCCTTGGGATAAGTTTCATGAACTCCATGTCGACATCTTGTTCTTAAGAAAAACAATGTATGTGGTTAGAGCTGCTGATTTATTGATTAATGTATAACCTGCTGGTTCAGAATAAGCCATTTAGATATTGTTAAAAATAGCTGAAGCATGAATCTTCTGCTTCAGGCTGCATGGAGACAGTTTTGGTTCCCATGTTGCAATCACTAACCAATGATTGTGTTCTGTTAAGAAAAGGACAACTGTACTAGGAACGTTTCCCCCCCCTTTTGAAACTCCCTTGAAACTCTCTTTAAAAAATGCCTTTGCTTGTGGTGACTTCGGAGCACTTTCTAACTCTGTTGGCTTGTGTTTCGCTGGTGAATCCTCAAGTTCAGCTTTCAATAAATCTTTATAAAATTATTTCTGCCTTGACAGCCTTGATTTTGGTCCCAAAACCCCTGGGGAAACTTCTAAGACATAACATGACTTTGGAAAGCATCAAGTGAGAGGAAAGTGTTTACAGTATGGTTCATTCACATAAGTTAAAAAATCAAAATGAAAACGATGCTATTCATTCCCTATGAAATCCATTCCCATGCACACACAGAAATCAGAATGGAAGAATATACACGAACTTAAGATAGATGCTCTCCTGTGGAAAGATGGGGCTAAGGAGGCTGTGGTAAAGGGGCCTTTAGCAATGTTTGTTAAACAGTATAACAAAATATTGATAAGTGTTTTTTCTGAGATGTGGGAATTGGATGCCCGTTATAAGATCTCAGGATTAGATTAAAACGAACAATGTCAAAAATTGGATGATTAAAATTAACGTTGTAACCTACATGTAGGTCCAATAAAATAAATAAATAAATAAATAAATAAATAAATAAATAAATAAATAAATAAATTTGATGATTAGAAAAAAATAATAAAGAGAAAAGAAATTTTTCCCACCAGAGCTTCCCAGTGGTGGGTGGGGGACTTTCAGAGGCAGATTCCATAACACAGTAGGCTGTTTTCACAGACAACTAGGATTTAGAGGAATCACTATACTTGCCCAAATGCGATCACTAATGGTATTTGAATGCTTTATTTTCATAGAATTTGAATGTGATTAAAAATTACAGTTTTGGATAATAAAGTATAATAGTTTTATTTATTATTTTTGAATTATTACTGCATGCACAGGGCTTTATAATCAATTTAATCCTGACAGAAACCCTATGAAGGTTATTTTGTAGATTAAGATATTTAGTTTAGGTAGGTTCAATGACTTGCCAAGGTTCACATGCTGAATAAGCAGGAGAGTTAAGATGTAAATTCATGCAGTCAGACTCCGAAGCCCACGCTCCCAAGCACAGCCCTGTGGATGTCCGTGCACCACCAGACAGGCACCTGGGGCTTCAGACAAAGCAATCAGTAATTCTTCTAAAGCCTGGGGTAGTATTTTTTTTTTTCCAAAAAAAATATTTATTGAATGCCTATTACATACTAAGTTCCATCTTAAAAGGTTTTACGTATATGCATCATTTCTTAATCTTTAAAAAAAATTTGAAAAACTACCATTGGCAAGATACAGTGAAAAATACTGAGATACGTAAAGATAGATAAAGTATGAGACCTGAGCTAAAAAAGATTATAATATAGTGAAGAAACCAACATACAAACAGCTAACAATATTACGTGTTTTAGTCAGTTGACTGGAAATTTGCCTGACAAAATGAGTTTAAAATAAAATTTAAGGTGGAGGTGAAAAACCTTGCCATAGTAAAATGAAATCCAATACTTGGGAAAAAATGTTATGTTATATAAAAATAAGAAGTACAGTAAGAGTTGCCTAATAATTCTTACAAAAATGGTGATATCTAGAAGCCATTTTTTTTTTTTTAAGGAAAAGGTGGTCTTAACAGAATTATGTAATATAGACAACATGTATTTTGATTTAACCAAGCAAGTTAATCAAATTGAATTTAAGGACCAATGGAGTGTCAGATGTCACAACCAGTCACAAGGGATAGCCTTCTTACAGAGTCTCTTGCACCTTCAGTTTCTAAAACAAAAATGAAGTTCCCCAAACAATTCAGATTCAAGTAGATAAGCAAATACATTCCCATTGAAATTTGAATATGACATTTAAAATGTACACAGGTGGTTTGAAGAGTTACTGCTATTTCATAAAGAACTAAAAAATCAGAATGTTTTTTAGGAGACTCAGTGGATTTTTCTATTACAGTGTTTTCCTAAAAGGAATAATGGTGATTGATAAACAGATTTAAACATTATTTTTAAAAATGCATTTTAACATAGTGTACTCTAATGTTTAACTGAAAGTGAATTACTAAAATTACATTTTCTAAGACAGCTTTAGAGGAAAATTTGCAGGTCCTTTACTAAGACATTTGCACACTAACGTTTCTAATTTTATGATCCATATTTTATATATTTTAAATTCCAGCCTAAGACATTATACAGTTTGGTGGTTATTGATCTTTAAGCCCTGCCTCCAAAGGCTATGAATGTAGAAATACTGAACATGACCGCTTTGATTATATCAAAGGGGACTTTCTTAAAGAATGGTTAAGACTCATAATATTTCTTTCATTTTTCAATTTGGTGATTTTTGATTTTCATTATAGTCTTCAACAGAAAAAATAATTTAAAAAAAATGAAGTTTTTCTACCTTACCAGTAACGTGGAAACATGTCTATTATATGAAAAGTGGGTAAGATCATGATATTATAATATTTATGCCTTTACTCATTTGCTAATTCATTTAACAACAATTTGAGAAGTACCTACTGCTAGCAAAGTAATGAGTTGTGGGAGTACAAAAAAGACCACGAATAGCCAAAGCAATGCTCAGCAAAAAAAATAAAGCTGGAGGCATAACACTACCTGACTTTAAGCTATACTATAAAGCTATAATAACCAAAACTGTATGGTACTGGCATAAAAACAGACACACTGACCAATGGAATAGAATAGAGAATCCAGAAATCAACCCACACACTTACTGCCATCTGATCTTTGACAAAGGCACCAAGCCTATTCACTGGGGAAGGGACTGCCTCTTCAGCAAGTAGTGCTGGGATAACTGGATATCGATATGCAGGAGAATGAAACTAGATCCATACCTCTCACCATATACTAAAATCAACTCAAAATGGATTAAGGATTTAAATATACACCCTGAGACAATAAAACTTCTTAAAGAAAACATAGGAGAAACACTTCAGGAAATAGGACTGGGCACAGACTTCATGAATACGAGCCCAAAAGCACGGGCAACCAAAGGAAAAATAAACAAATGGGATTATATCAAACTAAAAAGCTTCTGCACAGCAAAAGAAACAATTAAAAGAGTTAAAAGACAACCAACAGAGTGGGAGAAAATATTTTGCAAAATATACATCTGACAAAGGATTAATATCCAGAATATATAAGGAACTCAAACAACTGTACAAGAAGAAAACAAGCAACCCAATTAAAAAATGGGCAAAAGAGCTAAGTAGGCATTTCTCTAAGGAAGATATCCAAATGGCCAACAGACATATGAAAAAATGCTCAACATCACTCAGCATCCGGGAAATGCAAATCAAAACCACATTGAGATACCATCTAACCCCAGTTAGGATGGCTAAAATCCAAAAGACTCTGAACGATAAATGCTGGCGAGGCTGCGGAGAAAAAGGAACTCTCATACATTGTTGGTGGGACTGCAAAATGGTGCAGCCTCTATGGAAAATGGTATGGAGATTCCTTAAACAATTGCAAATAGATCTACCATACGACCCAGCCATCCCACTGTTGGGAATATACCCAGAGGAATGGAAATCATCAAGTCGAAGGTATACCTGTTCCCCAATGTTCATCGCAGCACTCTTTACAATAGCCAAGAGTTGGAACCAGCCCAAATGTCCATCATCAGATGAGTGGATACGGAAAATGTGGTACATCTACACAATGGAATACTACTCAGCTATAAAAACGAATGAAATACTGCCATTTGCAACAACATGGATGGACCTTGAGAGAATTATATTAAGTGAAACAAGTCAGGCACAGAAAGAGAAATACCACATGTTCTCACTTATTGGAGGGAGCTAAAAATTAATATATAAATTCACACACACACATACACACACACACACACAAACCGGGGGGGGGGGGAAGAAGATATAACAACCACAATTATTTGAAGTTGATACAACAAGCAAACAGAAAGGACATTGTTGGGGGGGAGGGGGGGAGGGAGAAGGGAGGGAGGTTTTGGTGATGGGGAGCAATAATCAGCTACAATGTATATCGACAAAATAAAATTAAAAAAAAAAAATTTAAACTTTGCAGACCAAAAATAAAAAAATTAAAAAAATAAATAGTTCCAGCCCTCATGGAAAGTTTCATTTTCTAATATGTTTTACACTCCTTCTGTTCATGCCTATTGCTATTTCCATGATAATTAATAATAAACTGCTTTTATAAAATTGGGGGTATTATTCATTCTTAACTCAGTACTAAAAATGTCAATTCAGCACAATAAATTCAGGTAAAAAAGAGCAAAACCAAAATTTATTCTTAATATGGAACTATTTATTCTTAAAATTTATATATCTAAGTTCTGAGATATTTTCATAATTCAAACTATTTCTGCTTATTTTCCACACACTTTTAAAGACCACAGGAAATAGTTTTTCAACATCTGAGGCTGTGTTAACATTCTTCCTCATAAGAATTTACAAATTTTACTAAAGTTTTTTTCCACCAAAGTTTCTGGATAATAATAATATAAGAAGAAAAGGAGGTGCTATTGTCAAATAACATGGGGAAAGAATGTGTTGAATTCACTTAAATGGGTATATATACTGTACAATTTCTCAAATCCTTTAATATGCAAATGTATATTATAAATCCAAAATAATATAAGGAATGCAGAATGCAGCATTTCTTCAAACTATTTGACTTTGGAACCCTTTATTCAAGGATCTAGAAACACAGTTTTTCCAAGAAATACATTTGGGAGGTAAAAAATGGGCTGTCCAGGCACTTAGAAAGGAAAACAATGAATTTTAAGAGCAAACATGGGCTTACTAAGAAGTCACGCCAGTTGATCCATTTCTAGTTTTAGAGCTACTGAACTGGTCTGCCTGCGAGTATAGCAGAGTGAGTATATCTGAATTTCAGCAAGGTATTCCATCATGATAGCAAGAAATGTGGTCTGCCTGACAGTTTAATAATTTGGGCTCACCTCAGGTGAAATAAATTAATACAAAAACAAGTATTATTTATTTTCCATTCGATTTTTGCCTCTTGTGATCCTACTCAGTCCACCTTTTATTTCACAATCTTCTTCAGGGCATAGGTACATTATCACTGCATCTGCAGAAACAGGAAAAGACAGCTGATGTCTTAATTCAGGGCTGGAGCAACCTTTTCTATAAGTGGCAAAATAGTAAGCGTTTTCTGTTTTTTGGGTCATATAGTGTTTGTCGTAACTAACTCTGCTGTTATAGCACAAAAGCAGCCATGGACAATGCATAAACAGATGAGCACGGTTCTGTTACAAGGAAATTTATTTGCAGAACAAACAGTGAGATAGATTTGACCCACAGCCCAAAGTTTGCTAACCATTTTATTAGTTGTTGGAGAAGGACAAAATAATTCAATAGTTTGGTACAATTGCTAAATCTAGGAAATTGGAATTTAATTGTGTTAAAACATACCCTACCAGATAAATCAAGATGGTCTTTATGGCTACAAAGAGACAGTCTAAAACTAACAACAGAACCAAACAGCCATAGCAGAGTGAGGGGTGAGTCACATATTCCCATGTTTACAAAATAAATATGTTATTAACTATCACAAGGGTTTTTTTTGATTGTTTTGTTTTGTTTCCCTCTAATCAAGCAGAAACCGGATCCTGTAAGATAATATGATATCAGCTAAAGCAGGAAAATTTTCACTCTGGCCATCACCAGTCCACCTGGCACCAGCCACTGACCCTCATTCTTGGGGGCCTCACTGCAGCACCAACTGGACAGACGTTTGTCTTCTGATAAGCCCTGCAGTCCCCAAACCGGCTTTGGCTGCTTTATGGAGACTACTCAGTAAGTATCTTCTGTGCCCTACAGTATCAGGAGCCAAATTCTACCTCATTTTAAGGCTGAATATCCCCAAAATGAACATGGGACATATTTTACATGCATGTTTACCCACTGCACACACACGTGACTTCCCTCATAAATATTCATAGATTCCCCCGAATCTGATGAAGATATATGTAATACTGACCCTCTGAGGTATATATATATATATATATATATATATATATATATTTTTTTTTTTTTTAAATTGTTTCTCCTACCCATCTCCAGAGCATATACTTTCAGTTTTCCCCAGAGGTTGCATTTCTGCAATCTGCAGATTGCCTTTTTCCTGGAAAATAGTTTCCTCCTTTTCTTCCTCCGCAGACATCATGGTCATTTGTTAGCAATAAGTATAACATTTCAGCATTGCAAGTCAACAGTGTAACCTCATAAGTATTAGAAGGCAGAGATGTGGCTAAATAAGATGATAGGAAGCTCAAGATTCTTCCATTTAATGTATCTTCCAAGGAAGAGACTGCTGCATCTGTAGCTGTGTCCAGAGAAGCACCAAATTAAACATTGCCTGGGTGAAACCACACTTGGAGTGTTGCATCAAATTCTAAAATCTTTCATTTGAAAAATGCCTTGAAAACAGGAAAGCGTACACAAGAGCATGGTTGGTGTGGTGAGATAACTGGGACCATGTTATAAGAGAAATAGCTTCAAAGAAAGGGGCAATTTATCCTAGAGAAAGAATGAAAGACTTCAATACACAATACAGCTGTCTTCAGACTTACTAACAATTGTCTGAGAGATGGATGATATTCCTCCTCTTCAATTGTTCCTGAAGTCAGACTTGAAATCTTTACATGGTGAAAAAGTAAGGCAAAATTTAGGTTCAACAGATATAATTTTTTTCAACAAATGTAGCTGGTCCCCAGGGAAATCTATTGCTTTAGCAGTCAGAGGTATTCTCCCTGTGGAGGAAACCTTCAGGCTTCAGAGTTTCTCTTTCAACTTGTTGAAACAGCACAGAGAGATGCATTTACTAACTAGGAGACTAGGTATTCCAGGTTTCTATTTAACTCTAAAATTCCCTGACTTTATAAGCTGGTGAGACTGAAGTCACCAATCTCAATCATGTATGTCTTTGCCACTTATGTAAACTAAGCTTTAATTTCTAGACTGAGTACCACTAGATTCCTTTGTTAATTATGATTCTGATTTTATCTTATTAATTATTTTGCACTTGTTACCTTTGCAGAACAATGTCTAATCAGATTTCAGTACAAAGTGTTTATAAGGGAGCCTAAGAAACAAAGTATTTGGACATTGACTTTGGTATTTATCACAGTAACCCTGTGATTGATTAAGGAGGCCAGCATGTCCTTGGTTTGTCTTTTTGGTTTTAGTATTTTAAAACGCAATTTGATGTTTTTAAAGGAAACTCAGAAAATGTGCAAATTTTTGATGTATAATGTGTAAATGATGAGAAATTGCTATCTCATCATCAAATTCCAATTAAGCAAAGCTGCAAATAGCATTAATTATAGTAAGATTTTAGTGAATCTTCTTCTTACCACACTGCAAAGTACTGTAAAGTACTATAAAGTTTAAGATGGATTTACTTTCAGGATTAGCCATTTAAATTATGAATCAATTTTAACTTATGGATTCAAAGATATTAGAGGTGTAAAAGTTCACAGAAAAAGAAAAGTCTCAGAAAAAGCCTGTAAAATACAGGAAAAATCATGTTATCTTAGAAAGGAAAGGCAAGAGGATTTTTTTTAAGTTAAAATACTGTCATTTCCTGAATCTTCAATCGGAGAACCATCCCATTGCGGGAAATTTACAAGGTAACATATTTTTTTCCTTCTCTAGCTCGGTGTCAGTAAGCAATAAAGAGATTAAATGAATTTGCATATTTTTCAGCTGTTTGCATTAAAACTCCATATGGTCTATTACTGAAATGGAGGGAATTGTCTCCCTTAATTGGCTGGGTGGTTCTTTTTTCTCTTACTCAAGTGTCAGATTGTGGCAGTGGGCCACATTCAGAGGCATAGGGTTGAATGTAGCAATGGCATTACTACTCTCGCTGTCCAAAGGATAAATCAGGAAAATCACAGAATTAAAAATTGAAAGTGTGGTTGTATTATCTTTTGTCTGTTTTCTCTCTCATAACTGAGAAATAAAATTATTCAACGCTAGAAATGTCTTGAATAATAAAAGGAATACATGAAGATATGAGTGGTCTTCAGGTGGATTTTGTCACCTCTGACTGCTTATTTCACTTTTGGATTCTAACATGCTTCTTGAGGTCTTACTATCATTGGTTTGTATTTAGATTTTAACATCTGTCTGCATTGTATACAATTTATTTAAAGGAGTCTTCATATTTGAGTATTGTGCATAATCAATAGGCATAAACAAATATTCTCAATAGAATTTTTATTTCCAAAATAATGTCAGAAACGTATATTTAGTATAATTCAATACTATGCTCCATTCAGAACATCAACCTTTGGGTAATATTGCCTAGCAAAATTATTTATCACCATTTTCTTAGTTCAAACTGTTTTCTGGGCAATAATGTTCTGATAGATATTAATAAAGTCACCTTTACATCAAAGAGTTCCATGGGCAAATATTATTAGTAAGATTGAAACATTTTCTTCTTAAAGATTTATAATTCCAAGAGGTCTAATAATGAAAAAATATGTTTAACTTTGTTTTTCCCATCATTTTCAAGCTTATTTTAGGAGCGAACAGTATTAAACATGCTCAGTTTAGGAAAGCTGATCTACAAGATAAGGAAGTTCTTTTTCTGTAAGAAACTGAAATAGTTTGAGATATTCCATATTAGTCAAGTTAAGTAATGCTAGCTACCATAATAAACAACTCTGAAATTGCAGCATCTCTTTTAGGTGGCTCTGCTCCAAGCATTGTATCAGAGATTTGATATCCTTCCATTTTTTCATCTATAACACCTTAGCATTCTTTGCTTCCAGCCCAGCCAACTAGAAAGAAAGCATGGACAAGTACATAGGACATTTTATGGCTGGGCCTAGAAATGCAGGAGTATGTCACTTTTCCTCATATTATATGGGCCAAAGCTTAATCGTATTATTTTACTTAGATTCAAGAAAAACTGAGGAATAAAGATTACTGTGACTTAAGGCGTTGAAGGTAACTGGATATCTGTAAACATTAGCAAAGATTATTTGTTCTGATCCTTTAAATTATGGTTCAATCAGTCTTTAAAGTTTAAATTTTGTCTTTGGAAAGTACAAGAGTATCAAAACATTTGCCACTCAAAGGCCAAGAAAGAAAATTTTCTTTAGGTCTAACTGAATATATCTTGTCCTCAAATTTTAAGATATTGTGTGTATACACATGAGCACACCTATGTGTAGTAATTTCAGATGTCCACATTTTAAGACCTTTTTAGTAGAGTCTCTCTACTCTAACATATCTAATAGCATTTCCATACAAGTACATTGTAAATCATAATTATAGTTTTGATTATAGCAATTAATTGATTTTGAAAAAAAATAGTTTAGATTTAGTATATACAATTTAAATTGATAATTAAGATACATTGGTTATATATGTTCAAGGTTGTGTCGTATATGGATATACGTACACATGGACCATATATTTAAATGGATAAACATAATATGTTATATGGCTAATTGTTTTAATGTTGCTAATATGAGACTTCATCTATTCAAAGAATTAAGTAAGTACACAAAGAACAAATGCACAAAGCAAACTGAAGTGAAAAATACTTTTAAAGTCTGATGAAAATTGCCGAAACAAAAATATCAGTTTTATCAGTAAATATACATGATCTCTTTTATCAGTAAATATACATGGGGTTCACTAAGACGTTAGTTATTTCAATGTTGTGGCATTATCAGAAACTTGTAATGAAGTGGGAAAATACTAATGATCAAATCAATAACAGAGGTATACGTTCAGTGTAGCCCTAGACTGATGGTTTTTATATCCCCTTTAATAATTCCAGATTCCAATAATCTCTGAAGGACTTCATGCCCTACTCTACACACAACTCTTCATATTCACTCTCCCTCTGTAGTTTCTGGAAGAAATGGTGCTCTGATATAGAGTTTATCTACTTGTACCCTGCATCTCTCCCTCTTTAGAGACTTTGTTATTCAATTACACTTCTTCTTGCATAGTCTAACTCTGGCTTTCTTATGTATTGCCGTCCCACACATTCAGGTCTCCCCATCCAGTAAACGGATTTCTACAATTCTTCAACCCTGCTTTTTCTTCGCGTTGTCACTCAGTCTCTTCTTTCCTCCATGGTCAAATCACCTGAAAGGTATCCACATCCAGTTCTTCCAGCAGCACACCCCACTCTTTCCATTCCTTCCTATGGTCTGTCTTCGCTACTCATGCAGTGAAACCCCTCTTACTAATGTATCCATGGCCTCCTAATCTCCAAGGGCATAGGGATTTTTCCAGTTCTCTTCAACCTTGTTCTCTCCGTAGTTGATCTTTCCTTGACCTCCACGACAGACTCATTTGATTTTTTTCCTCTGTGCAATTTTGACATTTTTCTGATTGCTGTGTAGCTCCACTTTCTTTCATCTCACCTCCATTTAAACCTATTTTTCGAGGTTTGCTCTCTCAGTCTGCACATCTTTCACCCTGTACTCTACCTATCGCTTTCTCATCTATTCTTATAGTTTTAGCAATCCTTTCTATGGAAATGTCTTCTTCATCCATATCTCCAGTCTGATGTCCTCCTTCCCAAGCTCTAGCCCTGTGGTTTCAGCAGAGTGCTAAGCATTGTCTTCTGGATGCCGCCCCTGCAAACACAAGCTTAACCAAAGAAAGCTCCACTTTCTCCCTCAGAGCTAACTCCTCCTTTTACCTAACTATTTACTTCAAAGATGCCTCTATTTGCTCATTCACCCAGGTACAAAACTTTATCATTTATGACTTTTCATTGTGGGCAATATTCACACAATCAAAAAGCCTGTAGAGTTATATCCACAATGCTTTTCAATCTTAATTAAACTGCAGTATATTTTGCAAATCCTCACAAATTGCCTTTTTGCCTGCAGGCCTTTCTGCTCTAATCCATGGAAAGCACCAATGCCCAGTTTTTGTTTTTGTTTTTTTTTAAGGTACGAGGTCTCTCTTTAAAGATACTCACTCAGCTACTTCTTTGAGTACATATAATCAGATATTAAGTCCTCCATAAGGTGGACTTTACCTTCCTTTACAGCTTTATATCCCACTGCCCTCCAGTGAAATCCAATCATCCAGTTATGCTCAACTGCCAGTTTGCCCCGTCATTTTCCTCTTCCAAGATATTACTCATGCTTCATGAACCCCCAGGAATCCCTGCTGCCTCTTTCTCCTTCCCAGACAACATGTCAAAATTTTACTCATCTCTAATGACTGCCAGTTCAAATTTCACCTCCTTCAGATTTGTCTTTTCTAATCCTCTTAACCCTCTTAAGACCCTTTCATATTGGCAGTTAGTTTATTCTGACTTATATTTCAGATACAATGCCCCAACTTCCCAACTGCATGCATTATAAGCTCTTGAGTGACTATTTTTCTGTTTGCACCTATGGCATTAAAGAACCTTGAATAGAGAAGCTATTCAGTAAATGTTGGTTGAATTTATAAATCGTTCACTTTATTCACTCAAATTATGATATCCAGAGCTAGAATTTAGCTTCAGAAACTTTGGGTAATAAAACTGTGATGGATTTAGTTAAGCAAATGCTAGAAACTTTCTCAGTGCATTTAAATCACATAAAGAATGGTTAAGAATCAAAAAATAGAATGACCAAAATGAATTGAAAGATATGACCAAAAGAAGTATTAATACCTAAATGGCAGAAAATGTGCATAACAAAAGAAAAATTTAGAAGTGAGGAAAAACATCTTTTCTTTTTAAATGTTAGTGGAAATGTGCTGCCTCTAACAGTTTTCAATATTATTGAGAGAGATTAAAAATTTTTTTTAAAATGTGCAAAAGTCAGACACCCTACTTCTGATTTTATTTATTTCCTTTTACAGTCTTTATATTAGATTTGCTGCCAAGAAAGCTGTGCTGCTTAGGGTCAGGAATTTATTTAGAATCTTAAAACTTTATAACCAATCTTAGATAAATTCCCTGCATTAACATTCATGACTAAGTTTCCAGTGACTAGAAGCAAAATACCATGCTTCAGTTCAAAAGTTCTGGAAGCTCCAAGGGGTTGAAAATTTTAAGTAATTATAATAATGACCAGCAATGGAGATAAGTGAGGGCAGCTAGAGGTTAGAGTTTATAGATGACTTCTTCATTAAACTTTGGCGTATTTGAAGCAAAGTTTTTGGTTCTTCTTAACAACATTTGGGTTTGAATAATTCATCCTGTATTGGCAAGATTCTGCTACACAATACACATTTTAGTGATTGGAACGAGATTCACATCTGAGTCCTGTAAACCACTGCTCGAAAGCGACAACTATGCAGCAATGACATTGTCTAAAATTTCAGAGCAAAAACACTCTAGGTAAAAGTATGAAATCTATTACAAAAATCATTCTTGAAGCTCCACAGAATTAACTCTTCTACATCTGAGATCTCATTCCCATGAAAATATAAAACTTAGATTTCACAGATAGTCAATATTATAGCAAATAGTTACAGCCAAATAATAGATACTATTATAGCAAAATATATTTTAAAAAAATTAAGAACATCGCTCTGCTGAAGCAAACAAATCTCTAGTTCTCACTGCACTTGTATTGGACAAAGAAACCAGAGTTTTAAAATTATTCTTGTTTTCAAAAATTCAAGAGATTCAATAAAGCTAAGTAGTATCTAACCTTTGACATAACCTACTTCTTACCATAAATTGTCTATGGTATTAACATCTCATTTCATTCCTTTTAAAGAAAAAAAATTTTTTGAGTTTCTATCTGTTTTTTCTATATTAGATTGCTTCAAAATTTTCGTGGAAAAATAGAATTAAAAGATAATATGTATCTTTCCATGAACATTTTGAAGACCCCTCATATTATTTGAATTTTTTCAAAGCTCATATTTTTTTGATTTTTAATTTATGCATATTTTAATCACTTTCGTGAAACTTTTCTCTCTTATGTTATATGCTAAAGCACAGAATAGTTTATATCGTGGCCTTTTTTTTCTTCTCAAGTCACACACAACAGAGAACTGTCAGAATTTATGAAGTGTATATTTACAGCACGGATTTTGAATCACGCCTTCTAAAGTCCTTTCTCCAAAAGTAGATTTTTAAAGGTCTCTAATATAGTACTTTCTTTGACATATGGCATAAATCAAAGCAAAAATGTTAACTAATTGCTAATTCTCTTTCCTTCTCTATAAAATCAGATTAATAATTCAAGGTTCGGGCACTGTACAAAATACATTATGTAGAGAATTGAAGATCAGAATATTTCATAAATAATGATCCAACAAATATTGTTTTTTCTCAGCGTTGAAATAGCTCATTTATAAATTGCCTGTTTTTAAAAGATGGGCTGAACCAAGAACTTGATCTATCTATCAATTTTGAAACATACCCTGAAGCACAAACACAAAGACAGCAATCTCAGCAAGAAGAATGAGGTCTGTATCACACCTGGCTGTGGGCCTGACTGAAGCTTCAAAGAGTGAAAGAAGTGGCTGTCAGGTTGCAAAGAGGAGGAGCCAACTTTATAAAGCTATTTTCTAAGCTTTAAAAAATGTTTCACCAAAGTTCTAAAGATTTCCATGATTCTCTCAGGTGCCGGAGGCCTGAGAGAACATTTTTTACTTGATTTTAATTAAAACCTTGTATGCTTTATGAGCAAAATGGGAAAATATGATGGGAAGTTTCCTTTCCTTTTTCTGCCCTTATCTTCTCTGACTGATATGTCTGTGCCTACATTGTATAGATTTCTTAACACAGAAAATCTCTCTCTGGGCAGAGAGTAAAGACGTTTGTTGAGTTCTCATTGAGAAAAATCTCAAATTCTTAAATCAAAAGCTGAGTATAAATCAAGAAGATAAAATCTTCTAAGTATTTATCAAAGAAATACTTAGCTATAAAGAACTGATATATTTTTAGTAAAGTACAGGGGTGGGGGTGTTATCAATTACACACTTAGCTGCTTAAGGCCATGCTAAAATTTCTTACATCAGACATACTTGGAGATCTTGCCTTTCTCTGCAGCTACCGGTCAAGCATTAAGAACTGTTGTGATCCTCCTAAAAATACGTCGTTCTGTGAGATAATGTCACTTGTCCTCTCACAAAAGAATAACCATGCTAGAATAGCACGGGTCACCAAAAAATTCCTCACTGCAGCCAGGAAAGGAATCAGAAATTATATTAAAATATGACTATACTCTTACAGTTTTTGTCTTGAAGCCTGTGAATCATGTAGCCTATGGTATTCCAATTTCTGCTACTCCCACAAGTCTATTACGTTTTTCTCTTTTCATCAAAATTTTTTCAAATGGTAGCATGTATTTGCACTTTTACTTAAACTATAACCCCACATAATCTTTTTTCCGCTGCACTTCAGTGAATCTGACATGTGAAACATCACCAAATGTCCAGATGTATAAGTCATGTCTTAATCTTTATCCTCCAACTGCTAGGATTGACAAACCCTTTCCTTTCCATAGGGTTCCACACCTTTGGTTCACTTCCGTCATACTGCATTCTCATGGTTTTCATCCTAACTCTAATTTTTTCACCTTCTCTTTACTATAAGCATTCCCAAAGTTGGTTTTTTTTTTTTTTTTTTGTCTTTTTGTCTGTTTGCTTGTTGTTCTCTATTTCCTGAACAACCGTTAGCACTACCTTCTTACCAATTTTGATATCACCTTCTTTCATAATCGAGTCGTCTCTAAAACTTCAACCATGTGTCAGTGCAGTTTACCATCATATTTTCATGTGTTTTCCTAATCTCTTTCTTAAGCTCCAGGTTTGCTTTTATAACTGCAGGCTGGAGAGATCTCCTTGAATGTTTCACGAGCAAATCAAACTTAGCATGTCTAAAAGGACATCTGAAAGGATATCCTCTTAACCATAAATTCCTTCTGACTTGTCACGTCTGTAATTAACATCAATATCTTCTCAAGCCTTAAGGCTATACATTGCCCTACCCTGATGTCTTTGCTCATGCTATTCTATGATCCCCACCTCAGAAGTAAGCCACTGAATTCCCAGGAATCTTTCTGAATCTGTTTGTGATGCTTATCGAGTTTTGATTTACTGTTTGCTATTTGGCTCCATCTTACATAGTTTAGTATAATGAAAACTCTCTAAATCCAATATTATGTCTTCCTAACACAGTTCTCTCCCCAGGAAATGTTCAGATGGTGCTTGTTACTCAACTAAATGAATTTGATAATTAAGTTAATTCTGTTTACTCAGAAAGCCACTCGTAGAAGGAATAATTAATTCTGAACTCATCTACAAGCACATTTCTTTACTAAAATATTTATGACCATGTTGACCCTGCAGTAAGAACTAGCTGGGAAAAAAGGTGCAGGACTCACATTCCATGAGATTCACTCCAGGGCAGATACAAGGTAAGAAGTAAGACTTTGAAAAAGAACAGATTTGCTGACCCAGGTTGAAAATATGAATCTATGTCTTTGGTCACATAATTGATTTTAAACAAAAGGCCCTGCAGGTATTAATCCTTACTGATTCCTCTGAGTGGTGAAAACTCATATTTCAACACAACTGCTACCAGTCAGGATTCTTCACATCTAATCTTTGGCTATTTCTTCTATGCATTTTACCTGGTGATGATGACATACTCTTAGTCTGAAAGGAAAATAAACAGCTAAGTCAATGTCTTTATGAAAGGGATTAAGAACATAATTACAAGGCAGAAAGGGATGGATTCGGTCATCTCATTGTGTGGGTGAAAAGCACAAAGACTATAATAGGAATTCAAGGAAGAGTGAAGGCCCTTTACAGAACTGACATTACTTGAAGGGGCAATTATTTACATGAGTAAATCTAAAAGACAAGTGTAAATTCACAAGTCCCTTCAACATTATAAAATACTAACTTTGATTTTCATAAGTAGTAAAGATGTCTGTAACTTTTTTGTGTGTATATGTGTTATCATTATATATAGCATGATAGCAGATGTGACATGGACAAAACATCTGAAACTGCTTCCATGGCCACATTTTATAAAAAAGGATACAGGAACTTAATAAGCTAAGACAACTGTAAATTCAAAGGAAGTGTATTTGGTTTTTAGTTGCTAAATTTAAAAAAAAAAAAATTCTTTCTGTAAAAATTATTCTTTGAAATAAATAAGGGAAAGCTTGCTGCTGTTACATTTAGTGACCTATAGCAGAAATTTCCTAATTCATATCTAGAAGAATAAAAGTAAAATGCTTTTGACTCTGCCTCCTTCTCACCAGATGGTCTGTAGCACAATAATTTCATGTTCATTAGGCACAGACATTTGCAACGCCCCTTTGTGTTTCAAAGTGCAAGCCACATTTTTAACTTATCTTCTTGAAATGCAAATCAATATTCAGTTCAATAAATGCATAAGGCATTCAATTAGATAATGAGTAATATACAGAGATTAGTGCTTATCAAGTAAGGGAGAAAAGACAAAGACTACAAATAGTACAAAAAAACTCAAAAGGTATTAAGGGATAGAAGAAAGTGCCTAGCAATGTGCTATCACAATGGAAGTATAAAGAGATTACTTTGGACTCATAATCAAATCATCCTGATGGTTACAGTTAATCTGAACCTTAGCAGTTGTGATGAATTTGAAGAGTTAGAGAAGCAGGTAAGCATATTTTGAGAATGGTCTTGTAGTAGAGACAAAAAACACACACATTTGAAACGTGGTTCAATTGGAGGAAATAACAGAAAGCAATAGAAAAGAGAATTAAGCCTTGAAGATTGTAGACACACCATAAATCTTGGCTAAATTGAGTGTGATTACATTGAATCTAATTAAACAGCATTGAAACGAATTAATGGTTAGGGTAGTGCTTATTCATAGAGGATCTTGAAAGTCAAAGTACAGATTTTAGAATTTATTTTGTTAGAAGGTCATTTACTTGTTTAATACATATTTACTAACTGCTTAATACAAATGAAGCATTTCAAGAGTTTTTAGGCATTCAAAGATAAACATGATAGTTTGCGGACTTTAGGAAGTTGTTGCCTGGCCATCTTGATCCAGGATTGTGAAGGTTACTTATTGCAGTGCTGCCTGACATAGTTTTAAATGATCAGGAAGGCTTAGACAGACAAAGAAGGGCAGAAATAGAATTCCAGGGAATGGTGACTTGTAGCCTAAAGGCACTAGAGGCTAGAAACTGCCTAGAGTATGTTAGAGTAGTCCTGGTTTTCTCCAGACTTTGCCACTTTAGCACTGAAAAGTCTGTATCCTGGGAACCCACTCAGTCCTGGACAAACTGAGACAGTTGGTCACACTAGGGGACAGAATGGACAGAAGAAAGACTATGAATTGAATAAGGCAGAATATAAAGTTAAGCAGAGAGTGGGCAAAATATGATACTGCAAAAATAAGCACAGGCTGGATCATGGCGAGTTTCGATGGCAGGCTAACAGTCCAGACCTCTATCCCCAGGAACCTTCGTGGGTTCTAAACAGAGAAGTGCCATGGCTATAGCTACTCATCAGATAAAACATTATTTGGTAGGAAGGTTATTAACACATACCTCAGGCAAGAAACAATGAGAGCTGAGCCGACTGGTGGTAGGAGGCACAGAGAGGAGAAAATAGACACATTTGGGGAATAAAATATACAAAACTTAGTGACTGTGATTAGAGATAGAAGGCCATATTCATTTATTCATTCATTCAAGATGTACTTACTAGTGGCTACTAGATGATAAATATTATTCTAGGAGGTAAGGATACAGCAAAGAAGAAAGCAAACATCTAGCTTACGTTCTTTTGGGAACGTTGTCACATCAAGTGGAGAATGTAAGAGGAAGAACTAGTCATTGGAGAGAGATAATGAATCCAATTCGGTGTGTTGCTTGTTATTCCTGCAGAGTGGTAGGAAAGAATTTCTGATCTAGTCAGAATCATACTGTACAAAGATCATTCTGGTTACAGTGGCTAAGATCTATTTGACAGGATAAATTCAGGGAAAAAATGGAAAAGGGTAAAAAGATAGAGCCCTGTTCATGCATACTGAGGCCATGACCAACAGAGATTTAGTGGGACAACAAAGGGAAAGATAAATGTGAGAGATACCGCAGAGGATCTTTGGACTCAGCAATTTATTGGGGACCACATAATAATGGAGGTGGTGGTGATGAAGAAAGAGAATTCAAAAGAAGACGGGTTTGGGGGGATAAGGAGAGAGAACTGACTTCAGGGATTCTGTGTCACTCATGGATGTTCTGATGAAGATTTTGAGCAGAGAATAAAAAATGCGAAGCTGGACGTCAAGGAAATGCTTACATGTGGACTGTGAGCTAACCTTCGAGATATACCCAGCTCCATCAGAATGAACCCCAGCCATTACCAGAAATAGAAGAGAAAGAAGGGTTGAAATTTAGGCAATATCCACATTAAAAAGGCAATAGAAGGGGAAATGTGTGAATAACAAAGAAAATAAAAAGTTAGAAAAAAAATTAAGTGTTTCATGTCATGAAAGCCGTAAGAAGCATCATAATCCAATTTTTCATGATAATATGATTACGTATTATTTATGACACTAAGAATTCATTTTTAATGATCGATTATTTTATTTAGAATCATAAACTAACTTCTCCCTGTTCTTCACCTTCTACTTCTGCTCATTCACCAAAATTTGCTAAATATACTTTTGAAATAGAGTACATTTCATCAAATACTCTTGGATACATGCATTCTGACAAAAGTAACCTGGGAATAGAACTTGTAATAAAAAATGGATTAAATACTTTGGTTTTTCTAAAACAAAGAAAATTCTAAAATTTTCATTAAAACTGATTTTTAAATGTGCAATTTTATCTAAACAGCCTTAACATAGCATACTAATTAAAACTAGCTTGGCTACATGAGTTTTTGTAAATGAAGCTTAGAAATATGAATTTTCAACCAAACTAGCCTAAACACTATTGTACTCTAAAACAAAACTAGATAACTGAGATTTTCATTGAAACTAATTGTAAACATAAGTTTATATCAAAATCTGTCAGAAATGAGGTCTTTACAAGATTAGATAAATTTGTTTTCAAAAAATTATAAAAAAGTTTTTCCTCTCAACTAGCCCAGTTTAGTTTAAAGAGCAGCAGTTGTCTAAAAAAAGAGTTAGCATGTATGAGTTTTCATAAAAATAAGTTTTAAGTATGATTTTTTCATCCATACTAGCTTAAAAACGGCAGCGTTCTTAAGATCTAATTGAATATAAAGTTTACATAAAAATGAGCTAACTAACATGATTTTTTCTCAAAAATAGCTTATAAACATGGCTTTATAAAAGCAGTAGCTTAAATCAGATTTAGAAAAAATAAATTTTATCTAAACTAACTTAAATAAAGCTAATCATATGCATTTGTTTCTTTCCTTTCATATCACCATTGTCAAAGTTTACCCCAGTGTCTAACATATTGCCTGGTACATAGTAAGTGCTCAATAAATGCTCATTGAATCAGTGGTTCCACTGTTTTCCTTTCCTTGTATTTACTCTCACATACTGCTCTACTCTGTGCCTTGGTTTGATGGGCTCAAAATATATCTGATATATCTGATAACTTCTTTATTTGATGACTGCTTAGAATTTATCTAATTTTCCATTATGATATCTTCATTGCGATATGCAGATATGTTGCTTCTCAACTGCTTTATGCGCTTTATTGTTTGTCATCTCAGCAAAGTAAACTAATTTGAAGGCAAGGACCTCTTTTGCCTTTGTATGAGTAGCTTCAGAGTAAACTTTTCATGCACTCAATTCCCACTCGGTAAACATCTGTCAGTTACAAAATTATTCAAATATAAGCATCACAGTTTTCAACCTTCCATAATTCAACTTTTATTTACCTTGAACAATTAGGCACATCATTATCTGTAAGGCTGCATTTTAGGCTATGTACCCCTTAGACTTTACACTTACTGAAACTGTACTCACAGCCTCATGGATATTTTCCAATAAAAATATCACAGTCAGCATCATAATATTCCCATATTAGCCTTGCCTTTTTAATATTTCTTGTACCTTTAGATGTCCCTGTTGCACTAAACTAGAGGAAAAATATGCTGGTAAAAATTTTAGCATTTGTGTGATGTGCGAAATTCCCTTTTAGGTATTTATTTATTTAATCAGTAACTCACTTATTCATTTATTCAAGAAACATGAGTATCTACTCTGTGCCAAGTACTATTGTTGTCACTAAAGAATGAGATATAACAATAAAGAATAAAGAATGACGTTTCTGCTATGCTAATGCTTACATTCCAGTGAGGAGATGTAAAATAATCAAACAAAATACACACATAAAACATAGGGTGATAATAAACACTACAAAGAAAAATAAAACAGAGTAAGGGAAAAGAATATGTAAAGGGAAGGGAAGGTATTGCAGTTTCCTTAAGGGTGTTCAGTGAAGGTCTTAGATGAGATGACATTTGAGCAGACAGCGAAAGAGGTGAGGGAGTGAGGTACCTGTATACCTGGAAAAAAATAGTCTAAGCAGTGAGAATAGGAAAGACTTGACAGGGGCATTTGCTTGGCGTGTCCAAGGAACAGGAAGAAACCTGGAGGATGGAGGTAAGTGGGATGGTACAAGCCAGGAGAAAGTATGGGGTGATGAGATCAGTAAAGCATGGTAGAAGGAGCAATGGTGGAATCGCATAGGGCCTTTAGGCCACAGTAAGAACTTGGATTTTACTTTGAGTGAGATAGAATGTCTTGGACAATTCTGAGCAAAAGGCTTACATGATGTGACCTATGTGGTAAAGTGACTCTGCTTTTAAGGTGACAAAAAGACTGTAGGGGGTATGAATAGACACATAGAAACAAGTCAGAAGGTATCAGTAGCTTAGATGAGGATAATGGTGACTTAGAACAGGGTGGTTAATGCTGGATTTGCTTATACATCCAAAAAGAAAAAGAAAAAAAAAAAAACAGAGAGAGAGAGTGAGCAAGCTGAGAGTTGTTGAATTATAAATGAGTTATGATAGAACGAAAGGAGTCTAGGATGACTGTAAGGCTCACGGCCTGAGAAAATGGAAGAATGAATTTGCAAGGTTATGAAGGAGACAACTTATGGGAAATTTTTAAGTTTTAGAAGGGTTAAGTTTGTGAAGGCTTTATTAACCATCCAAATGAGAATGTCAAGGAGGGAGTTGGATAAAAAAAGCTTCACTAATCTCACCTTTTCTTTCCAGAATTAAGCTCAAGTATCCTATTGCAAAATTACCAATAAGCTACTGATAAGACTAAAGATTGTTCAATAAAAGCCTATATTTGAAAGGCTGTTATAAAAATATTTTATATAAAACTATGTTTAGAAATGAAATGTCTTCATCTCTTCTATTTTAGGAAAGGATTTTCTATCAGAAGTTAGTTGCCTACGTTCTTGAAGCAAACTCCTTTCTAAGAGCCAAAATATCAACTAAACACATCTTTATGAACTGGAAACACAGATTAATCCCCTTCACAGATATGAGAATTTATGTTGTGTTATCGAGTGCCAGATGTAAGACTGGCACACTTTGCATGTCAACAAGGATTACTGTCATTTAATTTGGTATTTTTTCTAGGACTTGCTCTATGAGCAGCCCTCCCAGGGAAAACCCTTAATTCCACAGATCTGGTGCTCTAATGGTATAAACTTCCTGAAAATTCAGATGGGGCTAGGCCCTGGGTTTTACTCTTAATCCCCTTATGCTAGGACGAAAGAGTATTTTTGCAGAAACTGCTTATGAGGTCCGTGACTTCTGTGACTGTGCTTCTCAAGCTTACGTTTCTTAGAGTGCCTTTGTTTCAACATTTTTGGACTTGAGCTTCCTCTCTCTTAGAGCTGCATGCTGATGTGGTTGTCTTACATTTGTAGTCTTGCTGTCAGCAACAATATCAGAGGGCTGGAGGTCTCAAGACAAAATGCTGCTATAGCATTCTTCCACGTTCCATCTCTGCAAATGTTCTCCTTCCACTTGACACAGTGCGATCATGCTGTTCTCATGGTTTCATTCATGGTTCCATATGAATGACCCGGTTGCTGTAGCTGTTTTCAATACAATAGGGTAGTCTACATAAGGCACGTCATCAAGCCAGTATGCTATTTAATTCTTATTGCAGCCATTAGAATAAAGACATGTCTGTAGCCCAGAAGAAATCAACAAACATACAATAGGAAGGCAAATGCAAAAGGGAACAAGCTATATCTTTTCTCTTTTCTCTTTACTTATAAACAGAAAAGGAGGTTATAACATGCTAGGCTCTGTGGCTTTTTTGCAACAACTGACTCACTCCCTGGAGAGCTGCCAGGGAGACTCCCCTTTGAGAAACACTGTTAGAATCAACTGTTTAAATGTCCTAGCTGACTGAAATGAGAAGCAATCAGCCATTTTGACTTTGCTGTTTCTTGAAGGTGTTTTTCTTCTAGTTCCTTAGTGCTTTTGCAATTGAAATCACCATGAAGAAGTCTGCATCCCTCCTTCACCACTCTACATCATTATTGTTGGGTTTGTTCAAGAATCAACCCAAGTATCATCTACTCTGGGACATTTTTCCTTTCTCCAGCCTCTCCTCTTCTCTTCATCCTCCTACACACACACACACACACACACACACACACACACACACACAGACCTTAACCTGCATACCCCTACCCCCCACATACACAGACTGCACATGCACTTTATATTGGATGCCCCACTGCTATGCTCCAATCCAGATTTATTGAATAAGCTGGAACTGAGACAGCCTGCCACACACATACCTTCATCTACACCTCCTGCACACAGACACTAGTCCTTCATGGTCACATTCCAGACTATATGGCTGTAATGCACTTTTTCCCAAACCAGTTGTATATTTAGACCAGAAGTGGGCAGAGAGCTCAAGTGCAGCAAAAGCACAGGCTTTGCAAGGGTCTTTGATGCTGCTTCCCACTGTAAAAACATCTGATGGGACTATCAGACTCTTGTTTCCAATTTTAAATATAAGAAATACAGAGAAGTGAGGTGATCAGCAAAGCTGGCTCAAGTGACACATGATGTTATGAAAAAGAGCCAGAAGAGCCTTGATGGGCCACAGTAAACTCAAGTTTTAAAGAAGCAGAAAGAAGGAGAAGAAGCTTATTTGAAGAGGAGAGCAGTCCCAATGCACAGAAAGTAGCAAGAGCAAGCTAAGAGTACGCATAGCTCATAGTGCAGAGATGGAGAAACGAAGGTCACCAATTGCAATTGCACTTCTAGGAGGTGTGTTTGACAGCAAATGGCAATTGCCTGAGATAGCTGGGCAGGCTATTTTCCTCACGCGTGTGAGTGCCTGTTGAAAATTCCATGAATATCTTGTTTGCTGTGCTTGTCCTGCTGTATTGCTAACTTACTTGTCAGTGTCTCCCAGAAGACCAGGAACTTTGTGAGGAAGGGATCTCAATCATTCTGACTTTATCTCTTCATTTAGCAGTCTCTCAATAAACGTTTGGTGACTGTACCGGGGCTAATACAAAAATGTCAGGACAAACTAGAACTTGCAAGTCTTTCTGCCTATATTGACAGACTTTTCAGTATAAGAAAGGCATTGATTGATGTTAAGAACATCCCAATTCATAGAGCATTGTGTTACATCTAGCTCACGCTAGAACTTAAGGTCTCCCTTTCCCAATATACTAGACCCAATTAATCACCAAGTCTGATTGATTCTTTCTCTGGCTTCACCCTGTCCCGTTCTCCTTGGGCCTCAACATTTGCTCTACTTGCAGGCACTATTTTAACCCAGATGAATCATTATCCTCTCCTTACTTGTCTTGCTGCCTCAGTTGTAACTTACTACAGTTAATTTTTCCATTCTGCCACCAGAAGTTTCTGAAAACAAGTCTGATTGTTTCACTTCAATACATAAAATCTTTCAAGGCCAATCCCCTTTGTTTGTAGGATAAAATCCCAATTTCTTCACATGGCATACAAGGTCCTTCATGATCAGATACTGGTCCTTTCCTGCCTCATTTCTTTTCTTATCTTTTTCTCCTCTCTGCCCTTCTCTGCTCCAGCTAAAGTAGTTCTTTTGGTTCCTTGAGCATACCATGTTCTCTCAGTTCTTCAACCACAAGCATGCTATTTACTTGGACTGGAACATTCCCTACCACAAACTCTAGTGCTTTTAAAACACACACAACCTCTCATTTGAGTCATGCTGAGTCATTCTTAAAATATCGCTCAGTATACAACATCCTCAAATATTTCAGTGACTACCCTCTTCATTTCCAAGTTTAGGTTGGGCTTTGCTCCTGCGTGGTCCTGTAACCCCCAATATTCACATTATTATATTTGCTGGGGTCAACCACCCACTATATTGTAAACTCTTTATAGCCAAGAACTTCATATAGCGCCTATAGTGATAACCATGTTAACTGCACTATTGTGGGTAAAATAGGATAATTTAGTCAGGCTCCTTTGCCTCAGGTCTGGTTGGGAGGTCGAGCAGCACATTTCTTATAAACAAGTTGTATGTCGGTGGAGTTAGTGCACATGTGCACCAATGTATCTTTTTAGTTAGTTGCTTTTGTGTGTTCTTGAGTTTGTGAAGCAGGACTGGCAGCAGAGCTCCAGTCTAAACATAGAGCATGTTTACTCTGCTGACAGCTGCTCAGTTTTTCTTTGGACTTGCCCATAGCAGTTGAGTTTCTGAGTTTCTCCTCTGGACTGTTTAGCTCCTAGACATGTGTGTGCTGAATAAAGACTATTCTTACTTCAGCCAAGGCTCCAAGGACCTTTTTGCCGGTTACCTAGATCATAGACCTGCATGTGAAGGGTTTGTGAATGGGCTCGAGGGGTCTATGAGATCCAGACCCTAGCTCTAGCTCTACAGCCATCTAATGCAAAGTGTAGGCACAGGGTGGGCACTCGTAAATATTTTGTGATTGAATGAGGTAGATCACAGGGATTTATTTCTGTAGAGAACTGGCATAGGACAGAATGATAAGTAGACATGTACTAAGAATTTGATGTTTTTGTTTGCAAAACAAGAAGTACAGTAACATTTGTCTCCACAAGTGGGAGAGGCACAGAGAGGAAGGATGGAGAAGAAGGATCCTATCTACTGTACAAGGCTGACCCAACTTCAGGCTTATTTCACTCAGTCTATGGGCCAGTAAACGGACTGTATTCAAAGGAGATCCTTGTAATGTTTTAAAGTATAGATAGAAATCTAAATGAAGAAAAGACAGAATGATTATACTAGTATTGGAAAGGTCCCTTTTTTCACCGCTACCTTTGTCTAAACACTACAGACTCACAATTAATTGAAGAATAAGTTTTGGCCTCCCTGTGTTCTGAAATAAGGTGGGTAAGTATTCATAAAGGGAATTCTGTCTGAAGATTTTAATTACTCTGCTGCTTCCACAGTATATGCCATTGTATTTTCAAAACATACATACCACTTTTCTAAATTGTAATAATAGCATCTAATCTTGCAGACAGAGAGAGTATGTGAACAATCTCATGACACTACTTACTAGCTAGGCTGTGGGGTAGAAAGGGCATGCATTAATACTAATCCTCATTTCTGAGTTTGAGATTTAAGATAATGCTAATGTTATCTTCATCATTATAAAAACTGAGATTTATTGAGCCTCTTTGTCTGCATTATCTCATTTAATGACCACAGCAATCCAATCAGTCAGTACTATTATTACGTCATTTGTGGATGAAAAAACTCAGATTCAGAAAAGGTATGTAATGTTCCCAAGGTCACACAGCTCATAGAGGGAAGGGTTGAAATTCAGATCTAATGTCATGTTCTAATCTGATACTGTTTTACACAATTGCTGAGAATTTCCTAGTAGTATAATTTTGTTGTTTTTGTTTTTTTAAATTACCTTTTAGATGCTCTGTCATGCAACTCAAAATAGAAAAACTCTTTTGTATTATAATAATTGTTTATTGAAGTTACTACCCTCTTTTTTCAATTTTCTATACTAAGAAGATCTCATTCCCCTTCAACCTCCCCTTTTTTTCCCCTTCCTTTTTAAGATTATGAGAGGAAAAACCTATTCATATGTTGCTAGGTCATTTCTAAGAATAAGTGAAGATAAACCCAAGGCCTAATTTTGTAATCAAAGCCTAAGACTAATGTTTATACTCCTTTTCTTTCTTCAAAGGTATTTTGTGTTTGCAATACAGATATCAGTCTTCTCATCCAAGAAGTGTTTCTGTTGTCACTCCACCTAGTGAGGTTGTCCTTTTATAGTCTTTGGAATGTGAGGGTATATTGTTTATATGCTTAGAAAAGAACATTAAATTGCTGAGTCATCAGGATTTTTAGTTTCAAAGGTAAGCATTTGAAACAACTTCATATACATTTTTATGCTACCTTATTCCTTTCTAAACAAGATTAATTGTTCTTAAATGTTCTATTAGGGAAGTCTAGATTAAATAGTTAGCATCTATTTGTGCATATTTTTACTAACTAAGCTGCAATACTTATTAGAGACAAACTAAAGAATAAAACATCCATTATTATCATAGTATGTGACCAGAATTTGAAGCCAATAAAAGTCAAACTGATATTTTGGGTAATCATGAATTTACTTCCTTTTTCAGGTGATAGAAGATTTTTAACTTTGTCATTCTTTATAGCTGTATTAATTCCATTTTAAGTATAGTAGCAACGATAGAATTTGACTAATGAGTTTATATTAGCAGCCAAATGATTTTTAAATGGCTATAAATACTGCAGTTATACGTATTTGGTTATCCAATATTAAATAGTCACTGTATGGCATTTAGATTCCATCAATCAGTATTACATGTTAAATACACTGAATCCAAATAGAGAAAAATTTTATTTGCTTATATATATTGGAGTTCATTACATATATATATATATATATATATATATATATATATATATATCATATATGATATTTTCACCTTATCTGATGTATGGTTTGCAAATCTTTTCTCCCATTTCGTAGTTTGGAAAAGAGAAATCAGAGCAGAATAAAATAAGGGAGCTAATCATTTTCACTTGCTGCCTTTAAGTCTTTTTTCTTTTAATTGTAGTAAACAAAACAAAACAAAACAAAAGCATACAATACTTTAGATCTACCCCCTTAATTTTTTAAATGTATAATATAGATTGTTAACTACAGGCACATTGCTGTAAAGCAGACCTCTAGAACATTTTCATCTTACATGACTTAAACTTTATATCCATTGAAAAGCAATTCCCCATCTGCCCTCCCCCCAGACACTGACCATCATTATTCTTCTATGAGTGCAGCTGCTTTAGATATCTCATAACAGTGGGATCATGCAGTATCTGTCCTTCTGTAACTGGCTTATTTCATACAGCTTACTGTTCTCAAGATTCATGCATTTTGTAGCATATGACAGGATTTCCTTCTTTTTTGAAGTTGAATAATATTCCATTGTACATATATACCATATTGTCTTTATTCATTTATCCTTCTGTGGAAATCTGGGTTGTTTCTGCCTCTTGACTACTATGAATAATGCTACAATGAACGAGGTAGTGCAAATATTTTTGAGAGATACATTTTCAGTCTTTTTGGATAAATGCCCAGATGTGGGGTTGCTGGGTCATATCATAATTCTATTTCTTAGTTTTTGAGGGAGCTCCATACTGCGTTTTTTTTTTAATATATTTTTATTTTCTCAGAATGTGATTTAATAAATTGATTATACATTGGTTACATGTCCTGTCCATTTTACAATAATGTATGCAATAACCACAGAAAGAGCAAAGGCAAGAATGACTTTTCGATTTCTCATAATTTCAGATATGGGCAGTTTGCATGTGGGTGACACCCACAAAGTCAATTTTGAGCATTTTTAGAAATAAAATTTACACGAAAATTTCCACAGAGATCACTGAATATTGAAAATATTGACTAGAAAGTGCTCTCCTGAATTATAAAATTCAATTACTATTGCTATGGTTTCTTATGAGTTTTTAAACTGGACTTAAGTATGTCTGGAAAAGTTAGAAATTTCCTATTTGACTGGTTAGAGAGTCAAACCCGAAAATTCACGTTAAAAATAATAATAATAATAATAAGCACACTACCAGTACTTGAATTATCCAACATGTTTGTCTATACTATACAAATAAAGTGAAGTCACTTTATTTGTCCTAAATGACGATAAATCTCAATTAATCAAAGGCTGGGAAATTCCAAGAACCTGTGGCACAGGAGGAACCCAAGACTAAAATAACACAGTGATTACTCTGTTTTCCATGGCAGCTGCACCATTTTACATTCCCACCAACAGTGCACAAGGGTTCTAATTCTCCACATCCTCACCAACACTTGTTACTTTATTTTGTTTTGTCTTGTTTTGATAGTGACTATCCCAGTGGGTAGGAGGTTATATTGTGGTTTTGATTTGCATTTCCCTGATGGTCAGTGATGATGAGCATTTTTTCATATACCTGTTAATGATTTGTATGTCTTCTTTGGAGAAATGTCTCTTCAAGTTCTTTGCCCATTTTCCAATTATGACTATTTTTTTCATTTTTTTTTTTCTTTTTTGCTACTGAGTTGTAGGAGTTCCTTATGTATATAATTGATATTACCCCTTTCTCCGATATGTGGTTTGCAAATATTTTCTCTCATTCTCTAGGTTGTCTTTTCCACTTTGTTGATTGATTCCTTTGCTGCGCAGAGCTTTCTAGTTTGATGTATTGCCACTTACCTATTTTTGCTTTTGTTGCCCATGCTTTTGGTGTCATATGCAAAAATCAATGCCAACATTAATGCCATGAATCTTTTCCCCTGTGTTTCCTTTTAGTTTTGTAGATTTAAGTATTACATTTGAGTCTTTAATTTATACATAACATAAGGGTTTACTTTCATTCTTTTTTTGCATGTGTATAACCAGTTTTTTCAATACCAGGTCTTGAAGAGACAATCCTTTCCCCATTGTGTATTCTTGGCACCTTTGTCAAAGATCAGAAAATATTTATCAGGGATATCATCCTGTTGTTTTCTTTTATTCTAATGTCATTGCCTGGAATAGGCATTAGGGTAATACTGGCCTCATAAAGATGAGTTTGGAAGTGTTTCTTCCTCTTTAATTTTTTGTAAGAGTTTGAGAAGGATTGGGGTTAATTCTTTAAATGTTAGGTAGAATTCTCCAGTGAAGCCATCTGTCCTGGGCTTTTTCTGTTGTTGGAAGGTTTTGGGGTACTGATTCAATCTCCTTACTATTTATAGGTCTGTTCCAATTTTCTATTTCCTTATGATTATCTCGGTAGGTTGTATGCTTTTCAGAATTTATCCACTTCTAGGTTATCCAATTTGTTAGCATATAATTGTTCATAGTATTTTCTTATAATTCTTTTCATTTCTGTGGCATCAGCTGTAATAGATCTTCTTCTAGTTCTATTGTATGTATTCAAGCCCTCTTTTTCTTTTTCTTAGTTTATTTAACTAAAGATTTGTTAAATTTTATCTTTTAAAAATATTCTTAGTTTTGTTGACTGTTTCTATGTTTTTTTATTCTTTATTTCATTTATTTCTGCCCTAATCTTTATTATTTTCTTTCCTCTGCAAACTTTGGGTTTAATTTGTTCTTATTTTTCTAGTTCCTTGAGTCTAAAGTTAGGTTGTTTATGTGGGATCTTTTTTCTTTTTTCATGTAAGCATTTACCACAATAAACTTCCCTGTTAGTATTGCTTTTGCTGTATCTCATTTTGCTTTGGAATGTTGTGTTTTCATTTTAATTTCTCTGAAGATATTTTTTAAAATTTCCCCTTTGATTTCTTGTTCAAGAGTGTATTAATTTCTACGTATTTGTGAATTTCTGGTTTGCCTTCTGCTATTGATTTTAGTTTCATCTTATTGTGATTAGAAAAGATATTTGGAATTATTTCAGTATTAAATTTCTTAAGACATGTTTTGTGACCTAACATGTGATCTGTCCTAGAGAATGATCTATGTGTTCTTGAGAAGAATCTATATTCTGTTGCTGTTGGATACAATGTTCTGTGTGTTTGTTAGGTCCATTTGGTCTCTAGTGTTGTTCAAGTTCTCTGTTTCCTTTTAATGTTCTATCTGGATATTCTATCCATTATTGAAAAATGGTATTGAAATCCCCTGCTATTATTATGTTGCCATTTATTCCTCCCTTCAGTTCTGTCAATTTGCTTCATATATTTGGGTCCTCTGATGTTGGGTGTGCACATATTTATAATTGTTACATCTTCCTGGTGAATTGACTCTTTCATCATTATATAATGTTCTTCTTTGTCTCTTTTGACCATTTTTGACCTAAAGTTTACACTTCTGCTCTCTTTTGTTTACCATTTGCAAGGAATTTCTTTCTTCATCCTTTCACTTTCAGCCTACGTGCATCCTTAAATCTAAAGTGAGTCTCTTATAGACTGCTTATATTAGATCTTTTTTTATCCATTCAGTTGCTCTGTTTCTTGATTGGGGGAGTATTACCCATTTACATTTAAAGAACTGATAGAGAAAGACTTACTATTGCCACCTTTTAATTGTTTTCTGTCTTTCTTGTCTCTTTTCTTCTTGCTGTCTTCCTTTGTGTATCATTGATTTTTGTTTTGTTTTGTTTTGTTTGTGACATGCTTTGATTCCTTTCTCATTTTCTTTTGTCTATCTTCTATAGCATCTATAGATTATTTTGTGGTTACCCTGGGGCTTACAGAAAACATCTTTGGCTTTGGAATGTTGTGTTTACCATAAAATGGTACACAAGATCTACTCAATTTCCACTCTTCCAAGTATACAACCTATTTTATAGTTATAACAACCTATTTTATGCTGAAAACAACTAGCTTAAATTGTATACAAAAACTCTTCACTTTTACTTATCCCCACACTTTGTTATTGATGTCGCAAATTACATCTTTCTGTATTGTGTATTCATTAATATATTTTTGTAGTTATATTTATTTTTATATATTTTAACTTTTATACCAGAATTTAAAGTGATTATACACTACTGTTACAGTCTTACTGTATTCTGTATTTGTTTACACATTTACCCTTTACCAAGGAGCTTTAACACTTTCATATACTTTTATGTTACTATTGATCATCTTTTTGTTTCAACTTGAAGGATTAATTTTAGCATTTCTCATAAGACAGGTCGAGAGTTGATGAATTCCTTCAGCTTGTGTTTATACTAGAAAGATTTTATCTATCATTCATTTCTGAAGGACATCTTTAAGTCTTAATCATATATAGTTAAACCATCTATAGTATTTTTTTTTTTTGGCTTTTATTCTTTAGCCACTAACATATTGCAATGATAACCCTTCTTTTCCATTTATTCAATTTTCAAACACTGTAGTATATAGCATTATTCCATCTCATAATACATTAGCTATGTCAAATCAAATGATCATTACACTGATTATATCCTAATAGTTAAATATAAACCTCACTTATTTTTATAAAATAACATATTAAATTAAATAAACAGCTAAATGTCCCTATCCCAATTTAAGTTCTCCCATTCTGACCCATTATGTGTCCAAGTCCTCACAAAGAAGGCAACTAAAGGATCGTATGGTATATTGGAGTAGCCTTTAGAAGAAGACAGCCAGATAAAATACAGAACATACTTACACCAAAAAGTATTTTGTTGTTTATCTGAAATTCAGTTTGAACTTAGCATTCTCTGATTGTACTACTAAATATGGCAGTCCTACTTCTGGAAAGCTCCTGATATTAGCTCATCCCTTGGGAATTAAGAGAAACAAGCCCTAAAAACAACTCAGCTACTTCTTACTGGGGATGTGAGATACTCCCACTAGAACCAAGTCAGAGGATAAAATAAAATTTATAACAAAATAGGCACCATTGAAAATTTGTAACATTCCAGACACAATGCTTAGCTTTTAATGTACATTTCAGTACATAATCCTTCCAACTACTCTGCCTTAAAGACAGGAAAAATTAAGGCTTAGAGAGGACAGTTTGCAAAGGCTAAATCTCTAGGAAGTGAGACAACTGAGATCCTAAATCAGACTGACACTACCCAGAGCCTTTGGGCTTACTCAAAGTGCTATGCTGCAGGGATAAGAGCTCAATGTCTCTGAGAGTTTCTGATATATATATATATATGTGTGTATATTATATGCATAGAGTAGAAAATTTTCCATCCTTTATGTTCAAGAAAAGTCATACCCAAGAAACTTCATTTTATTAATACGTATTGTGACAACTTTTTGAGATGCTTATATTTACATTTCTTGTCTCCTAAATAACTTCAAGCTCAAAGATGATAAAAATGTGTATCTGTTGAAAGGAATTTTTATTTATATCTCTGATCCACAATTTTTTTCCTTTTTATTTTAACAATGGTTTGTTTCATAATCTGTGGTGACTTGCTTTATGATCTGAAGTAAACAACTATTTAGGGTTTATACACATACATAAATAAATCAAAACTGAGTATTCAAATTATTAGAATATACCATAAATCATTAGAAACTATTTAATGCATATTTTTATTGTTCAACTAATGTGCATATTTTGTAATACCTCTGAGAGTGAAAGAAGGATCTATTAATTATTATGCCTGTTCAACAGGCATAACTGAGCTGTCACAGACAAGCCATACTGGTAATTCATTCATTTCCATCTCAAAGACTTCAAAGAATTCCTCGGTGTTTGGCTGTCATTAGCAATAGTGGTGGGAAAAGGAGAGGCATGGTACCAAATGCATCAGGATTTGTCACAACAGGTTTATGGTGCCATTGGCAGTGATCAGAGCTAAAAATATAGCAAAAGCAAAAATCCTTCCTCACAGTTGTAAACATTTATCCTCCTCAGTGGAGACAGAACAAAATGCATGTGCAAGTTTAAAAGATGGGATAAAAAAGGAGAAAAATAGTCATTGTTGAACAGTTACTAATAAAATATGTAAAACTTGTCATCTGTTGTTACTGCTTACCTCATTCTTTTCATCTGCACATTTATTTGTGCAATGATTTTAATGACTGGAAATCCCTCGGTAGAGAATTTTTCCATATTGCGCTAATAGCGGCCTATTTCTAGGCCATTTCTCTCTCTTTGTCATGGTTGAGTTTAATGTTGTCCACTTGTTTCATTCTTTCTCATATCTACAGGGAAACTGGCTGTTAGAGAGAAATGACTATTAACATTAAAACTACATATCTTGACTACCCTTTAAATGACACATTGGCACACTGTCCTGGAAATAATGCAGAGAATTATCCTTGAGTTCTACCTTTGTGGCTGCTTTTTCTTCCTTTATTTAAGGAGTTCTACAGGAAATTATCATTTTTTTCGTACACTTAAACCTGCAATTGTGGATACATATACTAAAGTAAGAGTTAACTTTAAATTTCAAAGAACTATCATGTGCAAGACTGCCCACAGCTAATTTGCAAAGACAGTTGTTCTTTAAAAGAAATGAAACTAAGTTGCATTTGATAAAAATTGTTCCATTCTATCTTGGCAAAGTAATAAACCCAAGACAAAGTAAAAATGATTGCCAGTTACGGAAAGAAGCTTTTATCTACTTCACTATCTGCTTATTAATAGACTTTTACATTAGGTTATTGGGAGAAATGGGATAAAGCAAAAGCCATATAAAAGGAGAGAAAGTTTTTAAAGTTAAATTCACTGTACACTATAATAGCTGAAATTTAACTTGTGTATATTTTATCTACTAAACAACACTAATTTCAGAACCATTAGCTGTTTCTATACCTACACACATTTAAAAGCCATTGGCCTTTCTACATATTTTCCTCTATGAGCAATAGACAATGTGAAAATTTTCTTTAACATTTCAACAAACATATTGGAAATCTGCACAGATTCAAGAGGCATATTGATTAGGCTGAACTTTGGAAAAAAACACGAGTAGTAATAATAAGCCGTATTTAAATAAAATCTCTTTCCAAGACACCAGAAGTGTTTTAAGAACTTAGAAAAATCAATGACACTTCACAGTATTTCTGCAAGGTGAGTAGACATGATTAATGATGATATAGCAATGGGAAAATAAAGATGGGGTACTAAGAAGAGATACAGGTCAGTAAAATAAGGTGGGGAATAAAAAGATTGTATAGAGAACCAAGAAACAGCCACAGCTACACAGCTATATCCTATATCAAAATTTTAGCATTCAGTACAAAAATTAGCAAAGTAATTCTGCATGCAGTGTTATAAGTGGTTTAATAAATGTTCAGGTTTTCTGCTAAAACAAATGTATTTCTACTGCCATATCTAAGAAAAATATTAATCCATTTTAAACCCTAAAAAGTGAACCACAAATGCTGAATAAAAATGACTGCACTTAAAAATAGATATATTCTTCCCCTGTAACATCACAGGAATTGCAGTTTTAAAAATCACTTCCCTGTGACTAACAACCATACGGAAAAGAGGGAATGTGAAAATTAAGCAGTTAATTCAATCAATAGCTAGAGAGTGTGGTACTCTGTAGACAGGAGACTTCCTAAGGGAAAGGGGGTTTAAGGAGTCAAGTTCAGAGCACCTGGTTTCTCTTGGTGAACTCTCCTAAAACTATCTCCTTGAGATTTGGTCTGCCCTACTCATTGCTGAGAATGGCCCTTTTTCCACTTTATAATAGAAAGGAGGTGTACACTTCCCACTCTTCTCAGCATGCTGCATCCTCCAAAGTTATAAAACCTCCATGTCATCAAATAAAGAGAAAATTAAATTATGGTGTCAGTAAAGTCTTCTTAAATCAAAGCAGCATAAAACCTTTCCAATCAATTTCGTTTAGAGAGGTATTTCCAATCATACTGTTTTTTATTTTTAATAAAAATCAAAATATTGTGTATTACAAATAATTATAACTGACATTCAATCATAACAGTTTGCATAGAGCTTCATTATCATAGGAAATAAACTAATTTAAAATTTCAAAATATATACATTATTTTTATTGCAGAGAACACAATAGATATCAGTAAAAGACTTTCAATAATAAAAAATTATACACAAAATTCTGGGGAAGAGGAATGTAAATATGACGTAAAGGAAACTAAAAACCAGGGTACATTTTCCAGCTGCTGAGGAAGAGCATTTCATGTATTTTTTAAATGGATGTTGGTGAATGCCAAATCATCATGATTCTTAGATTCCATTGGATACATTTATAAAAGAACTTTAACAGTTTTATATTAAAATCTCAATATATATAAAATACACTGGAAATCATATTCTTTGTATTTTTTATATCTAATAATAAATTTTAGAGGTCAATTTAAAAGTGTGCAAAGGAATACATATATTTTCAAAATTCTATTAGGTGATACTAAAGTGAAATAAAGTTTGAAGACCACTATTAGAGGTAATGTCTTGCTTAATCTGATCATATAAACTATCCAAATAATGCGAATCCTCAAAGTAAATTTTAGGACTGCATATTGAGTTTTCCTGAATCAATTAACATCATGAGGTAATTACCAGCTTTCCCAGGTGTTCTATATTTTGCAGGCAAAGGCTAAGATAATACAGGAAGCACTTACAAAAGCCTAAGCCCACAATTCACAGAGACAAGGCCTGAACTTTCATCTCTAGTTCTTACAAGTGAAATTTACCAAAGACTGTAATTAACATGTTTTACACCTGAGTAAATTTTTTCCTAAGACATTCAGTTCACACATTGAAGATTAATTTATTTAGCAATACAATATTTTAACCATTAATTATGAACATGAGAAATGTGTAGAGGGTTTTTACTTTGAAGATACAAAGTGATGATACAAAAAGTATTTTTTTTTACTTGAAAGAAATTAAAATAAGACAAACTTTTAAAATTCTTAAAATTTTCAAAGTTGCTTTATATATTTTAAGGCCCACAAAATAATTATTTGAAATTGAGATATTTTAGTTATAATTCCTTTCTTAACATAAATTTTATTTACAAAGTATGCAGTAATTTTACTAAAATTTTCTATGAAATATTTAATAAGCTAGCACTGTAATAACCTACTCAATTGTCTTCTCACGTCTAATCTTTTCATCTACCAGTCCAATCTTTTCACAGTAAAGGAAATTACAAGCTGGATTATAACATTCCTCTACTGAAAATATTTTAACAGTTTCTAATAAATCCCAGACTCTTTACTATGGCCTAAAAGTCTATGTGATCTGGACTGAACCACCTCTTTTACTCCTACCTTGATAATCTCTCTCACTAAGTGTAGGGTTAGGGCCATTGTTAGAATCCTGCTAACGTAGCCAATTGTCGGGTTAGTGCTAAGTGACTATGCCAACTGTATGGCTAGGCAATTGTATTGTTAAAGCAATTCATAACTAAAGCCAAACATTGCATTACTTTAGTTCACTAAGTTTTCCATTTGTATTGTCAGGGCTAAGGGTTAGGGCCCACAGACCCTTCAAACCCATTGTACAGACTGGGTCACAGACCGCTCACACGCCAGGCTGGATCACCAGACCCCTCACACACAGGTAGGTAATTGGGAAAGATTCTGGGAGCCTTTGGCAGACAACATGAGTTCAGTCCCTAAGCAGCAGCAGCAGTAACAGCTGAAGCAGCAGCAGCGGTGGCCTCTTGGTGCATCCTCGGGGCACTGGCAGCAATAGCTTTCAGCAACAGCCTCCAGCAGCAGCAGTGGCCTCCCCGTGGCCTTCTCAGGGGCATCCTGGGGGTGGGGCACCCTGGATCAAATCCACTTGTCCTTTATACTTAAGTCCATAACCCAGGATACCTCGGCAAGATTCTGAACATCTGAGGGGCCCTGACCATTTTCCTTTACTTTCCCTATACTAAGCATGTTCCAGCCAGGCTGGTTTTCTTTCAACTCAGTTAAATAATAGGCCTCCGTGCCTCCCACACACTGTTCCCTTGCCCTGTAAGTCTCTTTCCATCACTACCTATCCTGACTTACCACCATGCTAGCTCCTATTCAAGCTTCAGATCTAAGCTCGATATTCCCTTCCTGGTCAAGTCTCTCTGATCATTTTCTCTTAGAACAGCCTATTGTTGCCTTTGTTACCCTTACTACAATTTATGATTGTACACAAATTCAATTGTGTATTTATATTTATCTCCATCTCCTGAGCAGACCAAATCTGTTTATGGCTTATATGTCCAGTGTCTTAGCACAGTAACTGATACAGGGTAGGTGAAAACCACTGAGCGAAAAGCAGCACTATGTGAATTATATAGCCCCATGGAAATGGAAAGTATCAACTACTTAGAATTATATTTATAATTCTTATTAGACAACTGTGTAAAAAACTAAATATAAAAATGTAATGACTAAACAAAGCATACAAAAAGTAATCTTTGACCTGAGAGTTTTTCTACAGTTAAACTTAATCTTACAACTGTTAAACACTAATTAGAGACTCAAATTTTGTTGGGCATACTTACACACTAACTAAAGGGATTATCAGCAGCCTTTAATATCACCCACACCAATTAAGCTATGTTTGGAGCATATTTATATTTATACATTTAATAGATCGTCACTCATGTTTACAGTCAGGTGTTGTTTCTCTGATTGGTCTGCCTTTCTTCTCTTTAGTTCATCTAACATGCTACTGCAGGATTAGTTGTCTTCAACCAGTTACTAAAAAGGTTCTATTATATTCCTAATTACATTTTTTTGTCATTTTATTTCCAGTAGCACCAAATGCCAAAACCTTAGCAAAGCTAGTAATTTTATTAATCATATTTGGGGCTCCTGTTTACCATGTTGTGTGGTATTTAACAAATATGAACTGCCTTAATCTTGAGACACACTCCAGAGTTAACTGTCTTAAAATTTGGCATTGAGCAAAAGTAAACTAACAGGTGTTCTGTAACTTTAAATTTTAAGAGGAAGAAGAAAATGATTGTTGAAATGCAAAGTGTCCATTACAAGACTAATTCTCGCTTTTATTCAAGATTTTCCAAACAGAAGAAACACAAATATGATGGTTTTGAAGCTGATATAGTTATTGTGCACGAGAATCTGCTTTCATACATGATTAAACTAAAGATAAATAAATTTAGTAGCACTTTCGTTAAAACAAAATCTAAGTTTGTTACTAATAAAAAGATAACAAGGGGAGACGTTTACTCACAAAATATCTCCCCAAAGTTACCCAAAAAAGAGGAAAGATTATTTGAACCCTAAAGAGTCAATAAAAGTGATTTGGACTTTCCTTATAACTATATTTTTTCTATTCCTCTGACCACCGTTAAGGTCAAAAAGCTCTTTTTTAAGCAGCAAGAGAAATTTACATGAAACTCAACAATGACACCACTGATATACTTTGGTTTTTATAAACACTTTGTAATAAAAAACCAAGAAATATTTCATTTTCCATTTTTCATGTTTATTTAAATTATTCACATTTTATGTAATATTCACTCAATTTTTGACTGAGAAATTAATATTATTTGGTAATTTGTATTAAACTGATAACGTATGTTTAATGGTAAATTTCTTATAAATGTACATTTTTACTTAATGTTTTGAATGTTTATTTTCCATTTGAAATATATTAATATTACTGTTATATTCAATTCATTAATTCTAAGCAGTTAAAAATGATATTAATTCTGGTATTTTATAATTGTGTGAAATTAACACCAAAATTCCACTGTGGGTTATGTTGCATCAGCGTTGTCGTAATCCCTTGACTCAATTTCCCTAGTGCTTCCTAACCTGCCTTCTTTTCCTACCTAATGCTTGCTCCCTCGTTCCCAACTGCACTGTTTCTTAACCGTCGCACCCAACGCTCTTCTTTCTGGAGTATCTTGCTTAATACTTTCTCCTTTTTCTTCTAAAACCTCACCTAGCTCTTCTAGTTCTGCCTGATCTCCCTCTCTGAAGTTCAAAATTAAGTTTAAAACCCACTATTTAGCAATGTAGGAAGCAAGCTCCCTGAGGGCACAGGTTTCAGTCAACTTTCTTTGTGGGCTGTACCTACAGAGCTGAACACTTTCTGGTACATTAAATGCTCTCAGTAAATATTTGTTGAACAAATACATGGAACTAACAATAAATGCTCTTGCTCATAGTATATCAAACTTCTTCTGTTAACTTTTCCAAATGTATCACAAATTCCTCTTAATACCTGTCAAACTTAACAAGTTTGGATCTGCAAGCCTAGCTCTTTTTTCCTCTAAGCTCTCTCTAGTCCTGCAAATTGAGGAACTAACCCTCCAGATGAACGGAATACTCTGAGTCAAGGTGCCCTGATGACTAGTTAGGCTTAAGCATGAGTTAATTGAGAGAGTAGCACTCTATTTTGGCTTAACAGTCTCTAAAGCAATGTGATAAATATTAGTGACATGCATTAAAATATTAGTAAAGACATGAACTACAGAACATATTTTAAGAAATCTATTTGCCTACATAAACTTTGTGATAAATGTCAAATTTTTTACACTATAATGAACTTAAACTTGATGTTAACAAAACATTTTACTTTGCACCTATAACTTACAAAGGGCTAGATTCCAAGCACCATTTACTTGAATGTTTTTTAGGACCAGTCACTCTCTGACTTTCAGCTCTGATCT
Organism: Cynocephalus volans; assembly: GCF_027409185.1. Lineage (NCBI taxonomy): Eukaryota > Metazoa > Chordata > Mammalia > Dermoptera > Cynocephalidae > Cynocephalus > Cynocephalus volans. The sequence continues at coordinate 138,546,776 of NC_084468.1, forward strand.
AAGCCCTTCTTTCCTTGCTGCACCATGCACTGCATGGGCCAAACACCCATTACCAGCCTGCTTCTCTCTTCCCTTTAGTCCTCAGAAGCCTTTAATTACCAGCTTACTCTAATTATTCCAATTCTTCCTAGCTGTCCTGCTAAGTCCTTGCACCCTATGTCACCACATCTTTGCACTGGAGGCATTTTCTTCTCAGATTATGATTTCATATTTTTAAAAGACAAAATATGTATGTGGTGGGTTTTGTTTTAATTTATCTCCTTGTAGGAAAAGATGAAAAAATAAACTACAAAATGGTTTCCCTATGTGTAGAAAATTATAAAGTAGATCTCCTTCAAACTGGAATTTTTTTTTTTCTTCCATAGGAAAATTTCATTGCTCTACGTCCAACACTATCATCCATCATTTCTTTCTGATCTCTGAACGTCAGACCAACGACAACAAAAATTACTTTGAAAAGAATTAATTTAATTAGTAAAAGTTACTGACAAGCTAGCCCAACTACCTCAACAGCTTTTATTTTTAACTTATTTTTCCCAAATTAAAACTGAAAAAAAAAGTGTTTGAAGCCAGATCACATGCTACACTGAGGTATAGCAACTTGATTGCTACATTGTACCCCAACTTTGCACTGTTGAATAATATGTGATCAAAGAACACTGATATATTGATTGAATATCTAAGTTGCATAAAGAAATATAAATTTTCATACAGCATATTCCTGTAACAATTTCCCTTTTAGATTTTGAGGAAAAGTTGTATTTATGATTTTTTTTTCAGGAATTGAACTATTTTCATTTCTTTTCCACAAAATATAAAAACTAATTTTGCAAATGCTCATTTCATAATCATCAATCATAATTTATTTAAAAGGTAGCTCTACATACATAGAATTTTTAGTAACTGTGATTAATGAAGACAATTTTACTTCATTTCTTCTCTCTCTATCTCTCTCTTTCTCTGTCTTTCTCTCTCTCTGTCATCAAAGCCAAAATACAACAGGTTTGAAATGGCAGATGTCAAGAGGGATTTGCTCCCAATCATTTTGTTCTATTGTTCTTTATCCATGTGATGACAAAGCAATAGCATGTTTTTCATCAAAGGCAGAAATTTCATTGTTCTTTCTTTGATCTCTAAAGGGGAATTCTTGAGTAGAAAGATGAGAGGACAGAACTTGAGACTGTTCTTAATGCTCCAATCTGAAAATAACCTACTTTTGTGTGAAAAGTTAGAATAACCTGAAAGCACATATCTAAAATGAATAGGCCCTGATTTCTTATTAATCTTTGAATCTGTAAATAAAAAACAGTCCCTCCTATTTCAGACAACTGTGTATCTCTGAGCCCCAAATTGGGGATCCTTTACTTACTTGGAAGCTCGAAACTATATCTTTAGCTTGGAAATAAATGTCTTTCAAACTCACTGCTATGTCTTTAAAAGTGATATCTCCAATATGCTTTTTTCCTTTGTGTCTTTTCTCTCAGTTTGTCTGAACCTCTAATGGAACTAGAATAATATGCTACATCCCCTCTTTGTCTTTTCCGTATCACTGTCAGTTCTCACAATTGTACTCATTTCTTCAGTCAGCTGACTTGGGACAGACCACATTTTGCTTTGCACCCAATCAATTTATTCTTTCTCTTCTTGATGTGTACATCGAGAGTGAGTGATATCATCTTCTTTGTGGACACATGAATATTAACCAGAATTAATCTATAGAATGTTATCTTTACCTCTCAAGTCAATTTTACCCCTTACATAAAGTAAGATATGATTTTTAGTCTATATTTCAAGAAGTTCTGAAAACTACAAAGAAATTAAATTTGTAATTTACTTAATACACAGTTTGTGCAAAACACTGCAGTAGCTATTATGAAATAGATAACATATGCTATTTCTGGCCAAAATAGCATACAATTCCTTAAGGGAAATAAGAATTATGAGAAAAAATGACAATGTCAGGTAATGTGTAAAAAGTGTTATATGAGTTCTATGAAATACCTTGGGGGTTCAGATGAGTTTTAGTCTTCAGGAACAAAGCAATGGAGAAAATACTGTCGTACATCTTGAAGATAACAAGTAGGCTGATAGATGGGAAAGTACATCAGGTGGAAGAAATAGCACGAGAAGACTACAGAGAAGTAAGGGAATTTTGAAATAGGGAATATTTTTAAATAGCTAACTATATTGCATATCAAGTCAAGTTGGAGCAAGGTGTGATGTTCCTTGATTGCCAAGCAAAGAATTATAAACTTGATTATGTAAGAAATAGGAAGCCATGTGATCAGAAGAATGACTTTGATTCAATCTAGCACTTTAAGGCTTTTGAATTCACAGTGTAAGCCTATGATGTTTTGAAAAGGAAAAATAGAGGCTGGAAATCCAGATAAAGGAATGTCATAATAACCCTGGGCATGAGACGACAGGATCCATGGTATAAAGAGTGGATATAGAAAGGGCATGAGAAATATTTCAATGTAAATGTCAAAAGGGAAAAAGTTAGATGACAAGGAAATAACACTTTTAAATTCTGAGCTTGAAACCTAGGGTAATGGTGGACCCATTCATAGAATTTGAGAAAAGAACAGGGAACTCTGGAAAATAGTATCATTCTTAATTTTTCTTTCCCTTCACGTACTGGATTTAATTTATACTCTTTTTTCTTTTTTTTTTTTTTAGGACTTCCTTTTGAGGGTAAATATACTTCCCAGTCTGGTGAATGTTGTTGGGTTTGGCTTTGTGATTTGCTTTGCACAATGGAATATGGATGGAAAAGACCATGTGAAGGTTCTCAGATAAGGCCTTCACAGGTGTCATATGATTCCCACGCACACTGTAGCACTCCTATGATCAACATGCCTTTTAGCATGGTCTGATTTCCGTTTAGCATGGCCTTTAATTGAGACATATATAGCAGACCTGGAAGCAGTCTAAACCTTGCCAACCTGAAGTTTGAAAGAGAGTTCTCCCAGATGACCTATAGACCAATCAGCAATAAAACTAAATGCTTTTTAAAATAAGTCATTGAGTTTTCAGGTAATTGGTTGTAATGCATTTTTGAAGCAATTGATGATTGAGTTCATACCGAATTCAATATTACGGTTTCAGTTGGAAATACCTGGGAAATAACTATAAAGTGAAAAAAGAATTATGTCTTTGAGCTTACAGATTCCAGAGTTATGCTCATAAAATTTATGGTTGAAAAGGAGACATTAAAAATAAATAAAATAAAAAGGCTTACAAAAAATTATTTCAGTTAATAGGATTAAGAATATATAGTGAGTAAAGAAGAAAGAGGAGAAAAAGTATTTCAGCAGCACAGTCAGTGGCAAACACAGAGGATTTAATGAGCTTTCATTCTCAGGTCTGAAATATTAGACTTGTAACCTCAAATATATTACGAAACTTTCTGAGCCTTGGTTTATTTTTTTAATCAGTGAAGTAGAAATGATATTTATTCTCTAAGACTGTTTTAGAATTTAATAAGATAATATATGTAAACTCTATTGCAGTGACTGGCACAATAATTTTTGCTTAAACTTCATATCTGTTCAGTAGAACTTTCTGTGATGTTGGAAATGTTTTTATCTGTACTATCCAATATACATAAGGCTATTAAGCACTTGAAATGTAACTACTACAACTGTAGTAAATACAATTGTACTTATAACTAAAAATCTCTTTGGAAGATGATGACAGCATCCAAAACAATGAATTATTTATGTAAGTTTTCATATACAGTATCTGGCACTCGTGCAAAAATAAGCCGATGTACAAGAATATAAGATATGACTGACTGAAGCTGCCCTGTTAGCTCACTTGGTGACAGTGTGGTGCTGATAACACCAAGGTCAAGGGTTTGGATCCCTGTAGGGGAAAAAAAGATAGGACTAACTGAAAACCAAGAAATAAATTTAAAAAAAAAAATAGAAAACAAAACATCAGATCAAAATAATGTGATTATGCACAGATAAAAATAACTGTAGTTACTATTTTCAAGAAATTCTGAACAAAGAACAGAAAATATTTTAAAGATTCATATGGAAAATCTAAAACCAAAAAATATAGCAACTAACAAGGTTCAAAATCATATTGGACATAACTGAAGCAAAATTTAGAAAATTGGGAAATATCAGAAGAAAATTCACAAACGAAAGGATTGATATGCAAAAGGATGAAAAAACACTGAAAAGAATCTAAGATGAGAAAAATGAGATTTGCATGAAATAGATTCTAAGATGAAAAGGAAGAGAGAGAATAGTAGAGAGGCATTATTTTAATAGAAATAAATGAGAAATTTCTAACACGTGAAAGATATCAAGCCACAAATTCGAGAAGTATCATGAATTCTAAGCAGGATAAATACAAAATGTACATCTTAGCCTGTGGTATATTACAACAAGAGCAAGTCTTTAAATTACTTCTACCCGACTTAGTCATTGACTGGGGATTGCCAAAAATTGACTCAAATGTGGATATGCAGAAAAAGCTCACAACTGGAAGCTTGTAGCTAACCACATTCCTTGCAGCTTATCCTTTCTGGAAGGGGCATTTAAGCAGAACATCTCTATGATTTTCACCCTGTAAGGTTTAAATTATGTAAATTTCAAAACTACCCTATAGTATGAGATGTCATGATGGTTGCCTTTGGAGAAGAGAAAGACATTAGTGGTCAGGAAGGATCATGAGAGTGGTTTCTTTGGTGCTGGTAATGTTCTATTTCTTAATGTAAGTATGCAGGTGTGTTTATTTTATGACATTTCAACAGACTACACACATGATTTGTGCATTTTTGTATGTATGTATATTTAATTAAAAGAAGAATTTCAGTAATGGGGATATAAACCAAATGATGTTTTGAAGAATGAGTGACTGGTGGAAGAATTTAGGAGATTTATATCTACAGATAGGTGGGTAGGCAGATAGACTATTTTTAAAAAAGCATGACATATAGAAAGCAGCTTCTTTTGTACTATAATAAAAGACAAGATATTCATGAAAATATAAGTGATTATAATATCCAGACTCTTGCTGTCAAAGTGTCAGATTAAAAGCCTAATGAGCTAAATTTAATATGGAATTTAATGAACTTTGAAATATCCAAATAATCTATGAACCTAATCTCTGCATCCTTACAAGGTATTCATCTTTCTTCAAACAAATCTCAGTTTTCATCCTCAAATTTCTTTTAAAGCTAATGTAAATGACATCTCACTAATTACATGTTCCTACACAAATATTTGTTAAATTTATCCAAAACAAACAGACAGGAGAAATTTTATTTATGTAATTTCTTCTTATCTAGCAATCCGAGTATGCAAAAACTAATGCATTTCTTATTTTCAGCACCCACATAATATATAGGCAAACAGTTTTTGATAAAGGCACTGTATATTAGGCCCTATTCTAGTTTGTAGGGATAAAAAAATGATTAAAACACAGTCCTTATCATCAAGGAACTAAAACTCCAGCACAGGAACATACAATCACATAATTAATCGTAGTACAATGAGTGCTACACGAGTCTGAAAGACAGAGGATGTGAAAGCACAGAGAACAAGGATAGTACGTTCTTTCCACAGCCGCAGAGAAAAGGCCCTGCCACTAAATGCCCCAGAGAAGTGTTCTTTAAAGTATGAGTTCACCAAGCAAAGACAAGGGGAGGACACTTCAGGCAAGAGGAAAATATAATTACAGGCAGAGGGGGTGCAGGTCAAATCTTGCGATATTTTTAGGATTGCAGAAGATTGTAAAGTGGCATCATTTAGCCCTGGTGGTAGAGGAAGAAGAGTAAATCAAGAGGAGGACTGGTAGACATAAACTGGAAAGTGCAGATCTGGAACATACTGTGAAGCTTTGATATAGATGAGGGAATGCTAGAATAGTAGTATAAAAGAGTACTTTGAGGACAGAGGATGGGAGCCTGACACAGCAGGCTGTAAAGGTAGAGAAGCCAGGGAAAGAGAAAGGGAGAGAAAAGCAGATAAAGAAGTAGAGTGAGAACAAGTGATGAACTCAGTTCATTAACCCCAAAAAATCAAGGGAAGAGGAGGCTTCAGGAAGAGGGTAACAAATAGGGCCAGATGGTAGAGAAGCCAGGTAGGATGAGATATAAGAAGGAAACCTTAGATTCGGCAGGTAGGTTACGGTGCTCCTAGACTCAGTGGGCAAGTCAGAATCAGTGGGTCTAGGAGTGAAGAGAGGGGAGGAATTGGAGCAGGAAGCCGGTTCTGTTAGCTCTGGAATTGCTGTGCTACTGACTGTGCATATTGAGAAAGGGAAGAAACAAATCATGCATTAATGTGAAAAGACAAAGAGAAAAAATTTTTGTCACTAAGAGTTAGAAAAGCAAAAGAATAGTTGTAGGCTGCATGAAATAGGCCTGTGAAGAAGGAATAAGTAGAATAAATGAAGACATAAGAAAGGAGATAAGAGGACTATTGGAAAGAAATGGTTGTTTTCTTTTGTTTTGTTTTGTTCTGAATAGGATGCATGTAAGGAAGAATGAGAAAATATATAGATTTAGACGTAGAAGGGTTAATTTAACAAGTAAACTTGGCTAGGAAGTATAATGAGACAAAAGCTGAAGATGATACACTAACATTTTATAGGAATGGCTCAGAACCTAGAGTCTTAAGAACAACACATCTTGTAAACTAGTCAATTCCAGAATTTAACTGACTGTCCTTGCCTCAAAATACCCTACCCTGACTCAATTTATCTTATACCATGTCCCATTTTTAATTCTTTTCCTTTCCTTTCTCTTTTGATCCTCTTATTCTTGAGACAAATAACATTCTTCTGTTCTTCTAGAGCTGCCTCCTAGGCAGACCCTGCCCCAACAGTACAGATGCGATTTCCTGTAGGGATCTTTCTGGAAGGGGAGATCCCCCTTCCCAGTCCCCACCATCTTTACTACCCCTTTCTTCTTCCTGGACCATTTGCACAAGGTATGATAACTCTTATGTTGAGTCAGACTTAATATATTAATGGTAATAATAAAAAAAATATATGATAATAACAACAGCCAGTTTTGAAACTGTGATACTGAAGCATGGAGAGGGTTAATAAGTTAACTTGCAAAATCTCTCAGGTAGTAAGTGGTGATGAAAGTATTCCAACCCAGTGCCTCTTATTCTATAAAAAAAAAAAAAAAAAAAAAAAAGTCCATGCTTTTGCTCTGACCTCTAATCCCAGCACGAACAGGTTGAGAGGCCAACTTGAGAAAATTGTCTAAGTATTTTCATATACTATTCTCTGAGCAAAATTGAATTAAAGGCTTTGGAGATTCAGCCTTGAAATTTCAAAGGGCCTCCAATAGGCTTGTGTTTTGAAACTAATTCCAAAATAATCAAACTGTTCTCCAAAGAAAATCAAGTGAAGGTGAGCTGCACCCAACACTTTCAAATGTGACTAAGTTCTTTTTACCTTCTTCAGAAATCCACCCCATTGTACACAGGAATTGCTGTCTTAAACTCTTTTGAGTATAAAGCAGTGGGTAAGTGGGCAAATACAAGTGCAAATGAATTTTACAACTGAAGTTTTGTGTCTATAAGGGTAAGTGTGCCAGGGAAAGTCAAATTTTTACTCTAATTTTTATTTTGCTGTATTTTAAAATGTTGGGCATATTTTATCACTGTGGCAATTTAGAAACCTCAAGCCAAAGGAGGACTGACAAAAATGAAATGTCCTTAATCAGGAAGAAATGCACATAAATATATCTGAATAATCACAGATTTTTAATGGTAGTATTCAGAGTTGTAGCTAGACTGGACATGTTGTATAAAAAATCCTGTTAGTAATTTATTTTTATTAATGACACATCTATGGATGGTTAGTAAGGTAATCCTGCCTTCCATAAAATTCTACACCATAACTTGCATTGTCAGATAATAACAGTAATAATGGCTAACACCTAAGCCTGCCTTTTCTTGTATATTACTTGGATATTGAAAGTCTATATAAGACAAATCTTCCCCTCCTCCTCTTGAGTTTGAAGGTGAAGGACTTCAAGATAAGATAATCTTTAGGCAAAATAATTAGTTGATAACTCTATCAAGCAACTCTTACTCTAGAAGGCATATAATAGATGGGTAGCTCTCCAATATTCTGCGAGTCCACATTGGCTCTGTGGCAGAAGTTTACTCCAAGTTCTCTCTAGATCAATGAACCTTAAACTTTATGTGCATCATATTCGCCTGGGCTGTTTGTTTAAAATTCAGCTCTTGTACAATATCCTAAATGTTTTTATATCAATAAAACTAAAGTTGCACACAAATCTGCATTTAAATCACCTCCAGTGATTTTGTTATAGTTGGTTTAGGGATAACATTTAGAAAAGTGGATGCTTTGAAGGGGTGGTTGATTAGCTATGTTGGTTAGAGCAAGGTCCTGAGTTTAATCCCTGTTTAATACCGGCTAGCTGCCAAAACAATAAAAAATAAAAGTGGGTGTTTTGACTGCCTGCTCAGAAGTATTGGAATTATGAAGAGAAGGAAACTGAATCTGGAATTTCTCTAAGGAATAGTTTTCCAGAGTTATTAATTTTTTCCTGCCCACTTTACCTTGTAAACTTCACCACTTCTCTCCCCTCTGTCATCACTCAATTACTAAGCATCCAACCTTCTTGTAGCTAGGCAGAAGCTTTCTATTTGATTCCCAACCTAAGACATTTCTCCCCTCCACTGAACACTCTACAGTAATTATCTTTAAAGTGGAGACCATGTAATCTCAGGTACCCAAGATGAATCACTGCACCTCCAGTAGAAAATATCATAATTTTTCATTTATATTTATTTTTACCTGAAAAGAAGAAAGAATGCTGTTTTAGTCCATTTGTGTTGCTATAACAGAAATACCTGAGACTGGGTAATTTATAAGGAAAAGAGGCTTATTTGGCTTATGATTCTGGGACAGCTGCATCTGGCATGGGCCTCAGGCTGCTTCTACTCATGGTGGAAAGTGGCAGGGAGTTGGTGGGTACAAGCAGATCTCATGGTGACAGGAAGCAAGAGAGAGGAAGCAAGAGAGAGGATTTGCCAGGGTCTTTTAAATAACAAACTCTCGCAGGAACTGACTGAGCTAGAACTCGCTCATTAATCCCCCCTCCCCCAGGGAGAGCATTAATCCATTCATGAGGGATCCTCCACCTTGACTCAATCACTTTCCAACACTGCCACATTGGGGATCAAGATTCCGCATGAGTTTTGGAGGGGACAACACATCTAAATTCCATCATTCCACCCCTGGCCCCCCAAAACTCATGTCCCTCTCACATACAAAATACAGTCATTCCATCCCAATAGTCCCAAAAGTCTTAGCTTGTTCCAGCACCAACCTAAAAGTCCAAAGTCCAAAGTTTCATGTGAGACCAAAAGCAAAAGTCCTTCCAGCTGTGAACCTGAAAAACAAAACCAAATTTATCTACTGCCAAGATACAATGGTGGAACAGACATTGGGTATATATTTCCATTCCAAAAGGGAGGAATAGGCCAGAAGAAAGGAAAAACAGGTCCCAAACAAGTCTGAAACCCAGCAGGTCAGGCATTAAATATCAAAGCTGGTGAATCAGGTACCTTGATTCCCTGTTTGACCTCCTCTGCATGCTGGTGTGGGGTTGGCTCCCCTAGTCCTTGGGCAGTTCTGCTCCTATGGCTTTCCTGGTCTCAGGCCACACTTCAGGTCTCCCAGGCTGGGGTTCCACTCTGGTAGCTCCACAGGTCTGGGGTCTCCATGGTGGTCCCGCTCTCATGGATCCACTAGACATGATGCTGATGGGGTTTCTCTGCTGCAACTTTGACCCCATGTTTCCACTCAGCATTGCTCTAGTGAAGGTTGTCTGCAGTGACTCAGCCTCTGTGACAGATTTCTTCCTGGGCCCCCAGACTTTTCCATACATTTTCTGAAACCTACATTTCTATCAGCATTCTGCTCACCACCACATAAGTCTCTAAGACATTCCGAATTTTTCCTTGTCTTTCTGTCTTCTTCTAAGTCCTCCAAACTCCTCCAACCTTTGCTCATTACCCAGCTCCAAAGATGCATCCACATTTTCAGGTATCTCTATAGCAACACTCCACTCCTCAGTATCAACCTTCTGCTTCAGTACGTTTTGTGTTGCTATAACAGAAATACCTGAAACTGTGTGATTTATAAAGAAGAGAGGTTTATTTGGCTTATGATTCTGGGACAGCTGCATCTGGCAGAGGCCTCAGGCTGTTTCTGCTCATAGTGGAAAAGTGGCAGGCGGCTGGCAGGTACAAGCAGATCATATGGTGACAGGAAGCAAGAGAGAGGAAGCAAGAAAGAGAGAGGATTTGCCAGGGTCTTTTAAACAACAAGTTCTCACGGGAACTAACAGAGCAAGAACTCACTCATTAATCCCCCCTCCCCCAGAAAGAGCATTAATCCATTCATGAGGGATCTGACCCCATGACTCAATCACTTTCCAACACTGCCACATTGGGGATCAAAATTCCGCATGAGTTTTGGAGGGGACAACACATCCAAACTCCATCAAACGCCTTACTGTTATTTAACACTTAGAATTCATGTAAGGAGTTATAATGAATCCCAAAGTCATTTGTTTGAATGTTCCATAAGGTACTAAAGGTATCCTGAAACAAGTCTGGGAATTCTACAATAAAAAGCATTTAATAGTGGCACTCAAATTTGTTCCTTCACTTTCAGAATGCTCCAATGTATGGCAATTGACCTATGCCTGATTAAATGGATTAACAATTTATGCCACTAAGTTTCAGTCTTCAGAAAGTGAAAAATTAGATTTTAAAATATTCCTAAAATAAACTTTGAATTGAAGTCATACTATACAATAAATAAACAGTAAGAAAATATCAGAAAAGAAAATTCTAAAGCTGGCTTTTTCTTAGCTGTGTTATCAGTTAAAAACGATGAGCTAATCAAATATGACAAGAAATCAGATAAAAATTCGAAGTTATATTGTTACTAACAATGGACTTTAGCCCAAATGCATATGATATCTTGAGCTTTTGGCCAATAAAACACAGCTATATAATTTATAAATAAATAAATGTATTAAAATGAATTGGTGGTAGGTACTTAAATTTTCTTCCTGACGAGTGATCAAAATGTTTGGTCATTCAACTGTTTGGTCTATACTTGCAACCAGAGTGACCTTAGTAAAATACACATGGATCACTTCATCATAAACTCTTAATTGGTTTTCTGCTACCTTTAACATAATTTACAAAGTCTTCCTACTCTAACATCACTCTCCTCATGTTAGGTTTCTCTCCAGACACACTGGGCTTCTTTAGCTATCTGAGACTTATTAGGCTGTCTCTACTTTGGTCTTCCCTGCACTGTCTCTTCTCTACCTGTAATAGTCTTTCTGTAACTTCTTTCACTATTTGCCTGGCTATCTTCTTAAATCTCCCTCCAGACTGCAAAGAAAAGGTGGACCTTTCCAGTGCATTTAGACTACGTTAGCCACTCCCATCCCCATATGTCTTGTTAGAATTCTCTGTGCTTTCACTCTTAAAATAATCACACTTTACTGTAATTACTAGTTAAATTCTTTACTTTTCCCAATAGTCAGTATAAACTGAGGTCAGGGGTAGGACTCTCTCTCACTGACTGACATTACACTTAGTTATTTAATATTTTTTTTTAAAAAAAGAGAAGGTTTTAGAATGCCATTTAGGAAAATACAGTCAAAAGCAAATATCGTATGTCTTCAATTATCTCTTTAAAAACTTAGGTCAGCAGGAAGTATAATAGAAGTGCCTGTGGTTTAAATGGGACAAATAATCTGGGTTACTCAATAGAGTAGCTCCTAAAAGTAAGTCAGTAATTTTACTTATGGCTGGTGGAAAATATATAAAGATCCAATGCTCTTGGGGAGCTTTGAGAATTTTAAATTGCACGCAATTAATTTTTTCTTTGAATGGCTCTTATAAAACTTTAAAAACAAACAAAATCACACTGAATTCCTTACAGAAAATGAAAGTGCTACAGCAAGGGTACTAGTTTGTCATTTTGCCAATAAATATATTGACATTCTGACTCTCAGTCAACCTTTCAAATATGCTATACAAAGAGCTGCAGGTTTGGGAATAAGCCAATTGGTTTAAAAAGAAAAAAGAAAAGAAAAAGAAAATCATGCCAACAGTACAGTTCCGGTGACTGAGCTCTTGCAGTAGGGATTATACGGAGACATCAATGGGGCAAGCACTTTCTTTTAGGAAACAAACCTAAAGAAATTTCTGTTCCCATAAGCAACTATAATGCTTGAATAACTCAACTACAATGTTTTTAATCTGTGCGGTAAAATTTATAATGGTTTACTATAATTAAGGCATAAGAAATAATGAAAAAGGAAAATACCTAGATATTGTAGACTACTTGTTTTCCTATTTAGTGAAATAGGACAGCCTACACAGTAGAGTGAGGGATAGTAAGGGAAAAGGAAAATTGTATGATGAGGAATCACTCATTAGCCCACCTTGTCCATATATTTTCTTTCACTTATACCTACTAATCACAGCCTGTAGGTACTGATGACTTTTTTTTTTTAATTAAATAAACTACATTGACTTTCTAGGTTTTTCTTATTGACAGTGTTAACATTTGACATTCATTTGGTGTGATGTAGTACCTGGATGTGCTATGTAGTGGAATTACATTTATATAGATTTTTTAATATACCAGCTATAATAGCAGTCATATTAAAAAGGATGATTCATCTAGCAATCATATAAATGTTCAATCATGAGTATAATGAAAACGCCATGATTTTTTTTTTTTGCAATTTCACTTTATAATATGCCTTTATTAACTTTGATGTATTTGAGGCATAGCTCCTGAGTGGTTACTGTGATAGATTAGTTTATGCTAACAATTTGGTCTTTTTTTTTTTCTTTATGAAATTGCTCCTTAGAATGACAAAATGTGGTTTATTTTGAGAATAATCCTGTTTAATGTTATAGCCTAAGAAAGGTTCAAGTGAAATGAACTGTTCTATGGTTCTTGAATTATTTCTGGCCTCCACAACCACCTCTCAGAATGAAACGTCAAAGGGAAAACAAGTTGTATAACTCCACTGGTGATCACTCTGAAACACAATAGGTGGCAATACTGATACAAAAAATACCTGTCTATTTCTCATTCTGTCATTCCATTCTTCAATTTGTCATCATGAACAAGGAAAAGTTAAATGAGAGATTTATATTAGTCAAGCCTGGACCCCAAATGACTACACAGTACTTTATAAGGCATTTAGTCTCAGGATAGCTAAACACTTTGAATGTTACGCGTATATTTTAAATGTTTTTAGTTGATGCTGTTAAGGCAGTAAGAAATGTAGAGTGAGTTTAATTATGCCATCTTTAAGAAATAGCTTTCATAAAAACAAACAATCTTGTATATGAGTAAAGAGGTGTGGGAGTTGATGTTCTGATTTTCACTTGGAATAATAGAAAATGCACTGAATGATATTCTCTTACTGTTAATGGTCAGTTCTTTCTACACTGTAATTTATGTACTAGAAGCTGGAACAGGTGTGGTCTATCTTTGCCAAAGTCTTCCAGAAGTTCATACCTGTCCTAAGCTTCAGGTTTCAGATCTGTTTAGTGTGATTGTTGAATGGCATGCAATTCAAGAACTTCTATCTTATTACACAGACAGAATAGGGACTTACTATGAAAGCCTTTTATCTGAAAATCCAGTTTTGCATTTTTAATTTGGAGAAATTGAACGTACATAATTTGGAGGATGTTGGTAAGAAGTTTTGTCTTTAACAAATTCTTCTTTGAAAAAGTTTTAGCAAAATGAATGCTAATGTTTATCCATATACATAAACTGAACTGATTTTTTAATTTCCCCTGATAAATGTCAGTTCTGGCCGAGGACCAAACATGGTACTTTTCAAAACTTGGAATAGTTATTATAAAAATTAATAGTGAGAAAAACAGGAGGTCAAAAGGAAAGTGTGATTATGCTGTTTAGAATATATTTCTGCCACGAACTCTATAAAAAATAAATATAAGTAGGGCAAAGGGAAAAAAACTGAAGAATTTTCCTACTCCACTTAAATATAGAGTTTTCACCTTAGGTCAAATACCATTTACTGAAAATACCTGACTTTATAAAAGAAGACTTATAATTGCCTTATTTCCTTTAAAAAATATACAGCATCGTGCCAAGCAGGTACATTTGTGCTGCTGTTAATGTGACCGGTTCACTTGGAGGTGCTGTTGAATATCATGCGCACCACTCAGGAATGATCACATTTTCAAGATGGGAGGAAAGTAATTGCAGCAGATCGGCTTGCTGACCCTGACTGCTATAAATGGCCACATGAAATGAGGATAGGTAGAGCAACACAGCTCAAGTTTTGAAGTGAAATTTTATCTTATTTCTGGCACCACCAATGCTAACCTGATCCTTATCTGTCTAAGAAAAAACATTCCTCCGTAACAGGCCGGCATAACTCTACGATTTCCACATACCTCTTGAAAATTATAAAAGGCCCATTGTATTAAAACCTGGGATTCAAGGCCTGTTAGTGTGATCAAGTTAATCTGTAAATTTTATTTTCTTTGAAAAGAGCTCTGAAGAAAATAATGGTTCAATGCACTTTGTATTTTTTGGACCCCACCTCGGGTAGACAAAACCATAAAAGAGGAAAAAAAAAAAAAAAAAAGAAGAAGAGACTATTATTAAACCACACTCAGTCTCTTTTTGTATATTAAAGAGTCCTAGACTGGGAGTCTATAGAGATTTTGGTTTTAGTCCCCTTCGTTTCACTAGTGAGCTGTGTGTTCTTGGTTGTTTGTATTTGAGAAAGATATACTACTTGTCTTGGGCTTCCATCAACCAAATGACGTCTGAGCCTTATTTTAGTCCTAAACTTTCTTGTGAATATGTTTGAAATTTTCTCCATTTTTTAGTTATCTTAAATTTTAAAATATTTATATCACTACATCCATTCCAACTTCACAGGAAAAACAGGCACTGTGTATAGTGGATATATTGTGTGCTTTGGACTTACAACACGGTGTGGTATGATGGTATACGCTGAACCCATTACTTATCTTCATTTCTCCTCAGGTGAAAAATGAAGACTTGTAATACTTTGAGGCAATCTGTAGAACTTCAATAGATAAATCAAGAACCTATTTTATCATTTAC
The DNA here is from genome assembly GCF_027409185.1 of Cynocephalus volans. Lineage (NCBI taxonomy): Eukaryota > Metazoa > Chordata > Mammalia > Dermoptera > Cynocephalidae > Cynocephalus > Cynocephalus volans. Next base: position 138,561,947 of record NC_084468.1, read on the forward strand.
ATAGGAGTGATAAATAATAAAACAAACACATCTGGACCCACCATCAGCTTGAGAAATGGACCATTTCCAATGCTGTGAAGCCTCTGCGTGCTCCTCAGCAGTCATGGCTCTCTTTTTGCTGTACAAAGGTAATGACTACTGTGAATTTTTTTATGAGTCTTTGTTTTTGTTATTTCCTTACTAAGTATATGTTTCTCTAAACAATAAATTTTTGAGTGTTGTATATATGGCGAATTTATATAACTGGCATTATAACAAATATATTCCTCTATACTTTGTCTTTGAGATTTACTTTCTCTGATGCAGTGATATAATAATAATACTAACAATAATAACAATTTTCAGTCTCCTACAGATATTCAAGTTGTTTCCAGTTTGAGGCATTTATAAACAATGCTATTTTGCATATTCTTATATGTATTTCTACACACATACATATTCTACACACATACTTTCTAAGAGAAAGTATTACAAAATTAAAATATGTAAAGCAGGTAACACCATTGACTGACACATAGTTCTTAACAAATGTTAACTATTTTTGTTTTACTACCTAGATCTCCAGACTCACACCTACAAGAGTTTTTCTATAGATATACATGCAAGGGAAACTGCCAGGTCACTGAGCATGTGTATTTCTAGTTTTGCAAGACACTAATTTGTTTTCCAAAGTAGGCATGCAAATATATACTCCCATCGGTTTCTGCAAAAAATGAATTACTTGTTTTTTTAAAAAGGAGAAGAAACTTCATTCTGGAATTCTTGGAGATAATTCTTAAATAATGTTTTTCAGTTTTTTTTTATAACATTAATTAATCATGATTTTTTTTTTTTTTTTTTGCTTTTCTTTGAGAAAATTTTGGGCATATATAGTGACCAAAGTAAAGCATCAATTTTATCTAATTTTAATCATTTAGAATAGAGATGATGTCAATTTTGCAATAATCTAGTAGTTCTGGTTACTTATAAAAAAGTTGTGCTTATAGCACTATGAATCATAGTAAAGTGACCAGTGACAATTCGCTGGAGAAGAGCAGTCACTCCACTCTTCTCAGTCCACACTCTATAAAATGGCAATTCTGAAGTTTTTATGTCCAACCAAGACCCTTGTAGATGAGTGCATGCACCACCTAGTAGACACACCCACATGGAGGACACAAAGGCACCTCAAACTCAACATATCTAAAAGTGAACTTATCATCTTTCTTGCAATTCTGGCCCTTCTCTGTCCCCTCTCCTACCCGTTTTGCAAATCTGAAACATTTCTTAAGAGCTACGTGTCAGCCATGGTACTAACTTCTTTACATATTTTTATTTTGTTATACTTTCTTCTTAGAATTATGTACATGTCCTATATTGCACTTGTAACAATTACAGTAAAGTAACTAACAGTGAAATTAGTTGATATTTGTCTCCACTTTTTTATACCCTATCTCATTATGGGCTAAACTCATATCTTAAGTGACTTGTTTAATAGATTGACAAGAATAATATGCAAAACCAGAATATGTTTGTTAAGATATAATTGCCAAGTTAAGACATTGCTTATGTGCTAAGGGTAACCAATTTAAATCAAGTTTTCTAGGTCTTATTTTCCATTATCTAAATGAGGTTAGAAGATTTATTTTTCACCTTTAAAATTTAGATTTAATAAGCAAAATATCTCATCCATAAAGTACAGAATGCAAGACCTATAACTCCTAGAAGAAAATATAAGAAAATAGCTCCTTGCCATTGGCCTTGGAAATGATTTTTTTTTGGCTATGACACCAAAAGCACAGGCAATAAAAGCAAAAATAAACAAGTAGTATTACATCAAGCTAAAATGCTTCTGCACGGCAAAGGAAACAACAAAATCTCAATCTATGGTATGGGACAAAATATTTGCAAACCATATATCTGATAAAAGATTGATATCCAAAATATGTAAGGAATTCCTACAACTCAATGACAAAAAAAAAAATCAAAAAAACCCCAAATTGCCCAATTAAAAAAATTGACAAAAGACCTGTATAGATATTTCTCAAAAGAAGACATACAAATGGCCACAGGTATATCAAAGGGTGCCCAACATCACTAATGATTAGGGACATGCAAATTAAAACCACATGAGATAATACCACATGCCTGTTTGGATGGCTATTATCAAAAAGACAAAAGAAAACAATTGTTGGTGAAGAAGTAGAGGAAAGAAAACTTTTGTACCATGTTGGTGGGAATGTAAATTGATATAGCAGTTATGGAAAACAGGATGCAGGCTCCTCAAAAAAAATAAAAATAGAACTACTATATGATCCAGCAATTCCACTTCTGGCACATATAGAAAGAAAATGAAATAAGTACCTCAAAGATGTAGTTGTTCATGTTCATTGCAGCATTATTCATAATAGCCAAGATATGGAATCACCAAAGTGTCCATCAGTGGATGAATACACACTCACACACACTATTGATATGAGGCACTGGCAGATGTATATATTGTCTTCCAATCCATGAACATGTTATATATAGCTCCATTTATTTTGCTCTTCCTTAGTTTTTCTGACTAATAGTTCATAATTTTCTGTGTAGAGGTGCACAACTTTTGTCAGTTTTCTTCTTCAGTATATGGGGTTTTTGATGGTCTTACATCAATGGTACTTTTAAAAAAATCCCATTTGTTTGTTGCATACACACACACACACACACACACACACACACACATAATTGACCCTTGCATGTTGACAGTATATCCACTCATTTTTACTGGGTTCATTTATTTATTTTGATAGTTTATATGTACACGGTTGTAGATTTCCTAATGCATACAATCATGGCATCTGCAATAACAACAGTGTTATTTCTTCTTTTTGAATCATTTCACCTGATACAAACAAATTTGAGATCTTCCTTCTGAATGGGTCATTATGATCTTTCAAAGTATCCCTTTTTGCCCCCTTTAGGTCTATTAATTCTTCTACAATAAACTCTGATAAATCTGATAATAAAGCTATGGCATCTGTCTTTTTGTTAAGGTTTTTGTGGTATGTTTTTCTTCCTTTTACTTTCAACTTTAGGTATGTAAGCAGCATATATGTATATGTGTGTAGGCAGCATATAATTGGATTTAGTTTTTTAAATCCAGTTTGACAAACTTTCTCTTGGAGTTTTATCTCATTTGCATGTAATAAATTTACTGATACATTTTCATTTGCCTTTAATTTTGACATGTAGCATATCTTAAATAAAGAATTGTGAACAAAGGGAAAATGTACAGAATGCATTTCTAAGTGTTTAATGCATAGCTCTTGTAGTAAGGGAGATTAAACCCAGCATAAGAAAGATAGACATACCATAGATAGAAAAATAGAGCATACCATAGGCACTGTTTCCCATATTAGAACTATACCAAATAGGTTCTGGAAGACACCTATTGACTGCATATTTTAAAGTCAAAGGAATATTTGAGCTGGGCCTAAATAGAAAGAGGAACTTCAGTATCATTGAGGTCTCACAAGACCAGAAAATTCTATGTCTTATTTCAAGGATGGGAAAAGCCTGCTATTAATTTGGGTTCTCTCCAGCCCCATTTGGATGGAAGGGATGTCAATGTTAGGAGAAGTAAATTACAGGTTTTATGCATGATACCTCACACTGGCAAATCCAAATGGTACTTTGCTATTTCATTATCCTAGTCTAGAGTGTAAAAATATACTAAATCACAAAAACGTCTAGTGATAGAAACAAGAAGAAATATTAAAAATATGACTCCCAACTCAAAAGAAGTTTTAATAAGATCATCACTATCATCATCACCTAAACACAAAACCACCTTTCACAAATTTCAGGTTTATAGACAGCAGTAATTTTAATTTCACAGTACAGCTGATTGTTGCCTCTCTCTCAACAGCAAAACAGAGCCTTTTTAACATTCCACAATCAATGTGTAGAAAGAACCATAAACGCAACGTTATAAATTCCAATCAGTATTTACTATTGACAAGCAGCCCAAACACTAAGCTCTTTCATTCCTGAAACATGATAGCTGTAGAGAAAAAAGACTGAAATATTAAAGCCCTTCATGGACAAAAGGACTCTTTCAGTTCTCTACCCATATTATAACTATACACAGCAACTGCACAGTGAAATTATCAGACAAGAATGTTTTAAATGTTTTCTTATATTTATTGTTAGGAAATGGATTTAAGCTATCATTCAAATAATTTATTTTATTTCTCATACTGCACATGTATGTTTATATTTTTTATAAAATTGCAGATGACGGGAAATGGTAGGTTACATTCCAAAGGTCAATGTATTTTTGGAAATATGCAATGCATTATTATTCATTAAAGTCACCATTTGTGCAATAGATTCCTAAAGCTTATTATTTCTGTCCAAATGAGACTTTGTACCCTTTGACCAACCTCTCCCTTTTCCTCATCCACCTGCTTCCCCCAGCCTCTGGTAGCCATCATTCTACTATTTCTATGAGTTCAGCTTTTTTAGATTCCACACATAAATGAGATCACCTGGCTTATTTTACCTAGCATAATGTCCAGGTTCAGCTGTGTTCTTGCAAATGACAGGATTTCCCTCCTTTTTAAGGCTGAACAGTATTTCATTGTGGATGTATACCACGTTTTCTTTGTTTATTCATCTGATGATGAACACTTAGGTTGCTTCCATATCTTAGCTAATACTGACTTCAATTTCTTCGTAATACTGATTTCAATTTCTTTGGAAATATATCCAGAAGTGGAATTTCTGGATCATATGGTAATTCTATTTTTGGTTTTCTGAGGAAACTCCATACTGTTTTCCATAATGGCTGTTTTCACTTACATTCCCTCTAACACTTGCTCTCTTTTGTCTTTTTGATAATAATCATTCTAACAGGTGTGAAGTGGTATCTTCGTTGTGGTTTCAGTTTGCATTTCCCTGATGATCAGTGATGATGAACATCTTTTCATATATGTTGGCTATTTATATGTCTTCTTTTGAGAAGTGTTTATTTAGTTTCTTTGTCCATTTTTTTGTTGAAACATAGTTGATTGTACAGCATTCAATAGCAATACCTGTGTGCAATATGTGATGCTCAAATCGAGATAATTAGTATGTTCGACATTAAACAATGTAATCATTTTTTGTCCATTTTAAAAATGAGTTATTTGGATTTTGCTATTGAGTTGAGTATCTTATATAATTTGGATAGTTTCCCCTTGTCAAATGCATAGTTCATAAATATTTTTCTCCCAATTCATGAGTTGTCTCTTCAAAAGTCAAAATTTTTAATTTTAATTAAGTTGAGTTTATAAATTGTTCAAATGCAAAATTCTATCTCTGTTTTCACTTGTTTTGTGTTTGCTTTCTTGTTTTGTTTTCTTCTCATTTCTCTTATAAATATTTCTAGTACTTACACATTGTTTGGGGGCTAGGAGGGAAACTATTTAGTCATCTAGGGCAGAACCAGAATAACCAGTGACATGAAGACTCCTTACCACGGGTAGACAGAAAATCTAGCTTGCAAAAACACAGAAAAAAAATATTCAATTCTTTCCAATTATTCCAATTATTTTAAAATTAATTTTAATTGAATTTTTTACAAATAAAATATTAATATTTTCTAAAGGTATACTGGGGCAGCCAGAATCTGTGTAATATGCTCAGTCTATCATTGTGAAATAATTCCAACAAATATATTTCCATTTTCAAAAATCCTATAGCAATTCATCTACTTCTTGTATGGCATTTGCAACTCTCTAGCTTGTGCTTCAGTTGTCTGAGTTATTGTTTTCTATCCCCCACTAAATCCCATGGTAGCAAGTACAGATGGGTAATAGGGATGGTAGGTGAATGGCTATATTTATCAAACCTTTACTATGTTCAAGAAACATCACATATATTATGTAGTTTGTCTTTGATAAACCTTTGAACAAGTATTAATATTACTTTTATTATATAGATGAGAAAACTGAGGCCTAGAGAAATTAAAACACATGACACTAGGTTTCTCTGATTTCAAAGACACAACTCTTTTCATGAAGGCAGAGATCTGATTCATTTCTGAATCCTCCACAAAGCTGAGCATAAGTCTTCGCCCATAGAAATAACTAAAATAAATAAAAGAAGATAAACATTTTCTTGCAGATACCCGTATACATCAGATAATATTTTTCACCTCCATTCTCTGGAAAATTATTTTTATAAATGGTTATGCTGTGCTAAAGCATGCACATGCACACAAATAAATGAACAAATGATTTTTTTTAAAAAAAGCTATTCAGAGTACAGGATGAATAAGCTTAAAACTCATTAGCAATGCTTAAATATTTGAGACAAGCAAAACTTTAAACATTTCTTTTTCATTATGTATACATATGTAAACAAATAAAGAAATAGTCCTTATTCTTACAGAGTATGATTTACTTATTCTCTAAAATACACTGGGCTCAGATAAATTGGACCAGAGTGAGACATTTATTTATTTAGCAAGTGTTGATCACACACCTGTTGCATGGTCTACACTGCTCAAAGACTGATGAAAGATTCCCTACACATGCATGTTGACACTAAACACCACCTTCTAACATCTTTACCAAGATGTTGACTGTAAGGGCCTCTGAAATGTACAAATTGTGTTTGAAGGAGTAAAAGCCACAGAATTTAAAAACCTGTTTTAGTAAAACAGAACTATTCTACAACATGCATTCCAAATGTTCTATAATAAATCATAATCTGTGCCAGCTTACATGTTGTGAGCTGCCAATGGGGAGGCCCACATGGCAAGTACCAGAAGGAGGCCCCTGGCCATTAGCCAGCAAGGAACTGAGGCTCTCAGTACAACAGCCTGTGGGGACCAACCTGAGGCCTGATAACAACCGTGTGAGTGAGCTTGGAAGGAGATCCTCCCCAATTGTGCCTTCAGATAAGACTGAAGCCCCTGCCAACACTTTAATTGCAACATTGTGAGAAACTCTGAAGCAGAAAACCCAGCTAAGCTGTAATCTGATTCCTAACTCACAGAAACTGTCAGATGATAAATGTTCATTTTTTAAACCAGTAATATTTGACATAGTTTTTTACACACCAAAAGATAACTACTACACTCAATAACAGAAAATAACTGAAGAGAGGCAAAAATAATTATCCTCTTTCAAGCAATGACTTGTGAAACTGCTTGCAAAATATACCCCCTATCCCCCCCAGTGAAGTAATTAAGAGCATAAATCCAGGAGCCAGAATACAGGGTTAAACCCCAGCCATGTCACTTATAGTTGTGTGACCTGGTAAAAATGTTTCAACCTCTCTTCTATTTCCTCGTATGCAGAATGAGAAAAATGACAGCAACATTTTATGTGACTTTCGGTGAGGATCAACATGCTTAGCACATGACCTTGTACATTGTAATTGTAATATAAATGTCACTATTGCCATCATTTTGGTAGCTAGTATTGTGCCAAACACATAACTTTTCCTCAATAAACATTTTGCAATTCCATAGTTGATCAACCTAATATAACCAGTTCTCTAAGTAAGTAGTTCTGAAGCTAAAATGTATTCCATAGTCTAAACTCAATATATCTTTGAGTAAAATTCTTTTATTGAAAAGTCTGGTCACATCAGTTCATAGCTTAATTGTATTATCTAAACAGTCTGAATATGTAGCTGATTTTTTGAAGCACTCACTTATAGACAGAGAAATCAGAGGGGCCTTTCTACATAATCAATGAAGCAAAATGAAGGAAAGAGAAGATTTATGAGAAAACACACATGAGGAACTAAAGAATTATAATCTATATGCAACAGTTCTCTTCTAAAAAATATGATATGTAGTCAAGGAAAAGAGTACAATTAGGCCAGTGGAAGTCTGTTTTATACTGACATTTTTACCTGAGTTTGTTTAAAAATGTGCAAAACAGGGTGTGCTTTTCATCAACTTTTTCTTCATCACTTTTGCTGTTCCCTCATTTTAATGAGGAAAGAAAAGTTGTGCGGCACAGACATCAGCCCAGATGGAGATGGAGAACCACCAAAAGATGAAAATGCTTTCTAGGTTTGAAGAAGCATCCACAAAGACCAGGCTGTTATTTTGTTTTATTTTTGGCAGCTGGCCAATACGGGGATCCAAACCTTCGACCTTGGTGTTATAACACTGTGCTCTAACTACCTGAGCTAACCGTCAGCCCCTGGGCCAGGCTCTTGGTAGACTCTTATTTAACCTTGTGGGTGTGTGAACTTCATGCCTTAAGCCTTGTGAGAACAGACTGAGGCACCACATTCCTGGTATTCCTCTCTAGGGGGAACAGAAATACCCACGGAGAAAATTTCTCATGCACTCTTTGCCAAAATACTAACTCTGAACTCCCACAGTGCTCCCTTCTAAAACGAATTCTAATTTGCTTCAAAAAATAAATCTAGTACTTACTTGAAAGAAAAGTCCTTTCTGTTCAATGACACTGAGGGGCAGCATCAAAATGATGTTCAAGAATTAATAGTCCAGAGGATAAAACATTTGGCAATTTGATTCTTTTTGGTGTATATAGTTCTGAGCGGAGGGTTTATTTATTTATTTATTTTTAACATCTCTATTGAATGCCTCCTGCAGGAGTCTGTCACAGATTCTATAGGCAACAGCTATCTTCTTTGTAGGTCAGCAGAGATTTTCTACATATACACAAAGGTCAGCATCCAAGCCAGCATCTGTCTCTCAGGAGGATCTGAGCTTAAAGCCACAAAAATAGTAAACGACTGTCATTCCCAGAATCTAAAAGAAGTTAGAACCAGCCTAATGGAAATCAGACCATCAGATAAAGAAATTTAATATACTGTGTGGCTTATGTAAGTGTCCTTTTTGTGTGATTTTATGGAAAGCAAGTATACTACGGAAAATACTCAAAGGATTTTTGTAGAAAAATGCTTATATTATTTAGCCTATTAATATGAGTATTGGAAGGAAGTGGGAAAAGGGGAACATTAGCAATTGCTGATGAGGTTAATGTAAAATGTAGAGCAGCAAATTATAACCAATTTTACATAGTTCATGATTAGGAAGGCAAGTAACCACAACAATGGGCTCTCCTCTTGGAGAACACGATCAACTTTGCCGAGTCAGTTTAGGCACATTAGAGTCCCATTATTCAATAAAATATACTCCATCACCCAGCAGGGCACCAGAAATACACCAAATCTGTCTTATCTTTAGTTAAAGCCTTCTAAGATTCCCATTTTAAAGAAGAATTTGGCCTTAAGGAGCATAGCACATTTTATCAGATTATTTTATAAAAGAGTCCTGAAGAAATGGACAGCAGGACAGCTCTGGATTGTATCTGCATAGGATCTCCTTGTCCAGGTAAAGTAGGCCATGTGGAAGGATGTTCTGAGAATCTTTGGGCATTGACTTTCTCAGTTAAATACAAAAAAAATTATTTTAATTAATTGACTCATCCTTTGTGACTTTTTCTCATAAAGCAATTTTTTTAAAAACCTAGAAAATTAATTTGGTTTTAATATCTCTTATTCTTTTGCCCACTATTTATGATGAGTAGTGGACTGGCCTAGAAAATTTTCACAGAAGTAAAATGAGCTGAAGAGAATTTTTAAAAATCCTGTGAAATATATGAAGTGGAACATTGATCCCCACAAGGATAAGTAATGGCTATTACATTTTCCAAAAACTACTACTGTTGGGTAACTCTTTCCAAAGCCAGTCTTAAACCATGCAAGAAATGGTGCCTTTCCTTGAAATTTCAATATTAAATAAGTATGACACTTTAGATTTCCCAGAAGGACCAGTTGGAGTACAATGCACCCAAATAGGAAAGCTACTTGCCAAAATGTTGAAAGATATCTGCTTGCAAAATGGAACTTTTCAGGCACTGTTCACTCTCTTTCCATGTGAATGGAGTTCTAATCCCAGATGTCATTGGATGGAACAAGGTTACTGAAGAATAAAACCAGTGAGGCTTCTCTAACCATGCTGTATCTGAGTGCAAATGATGTTTGCTTTATACCACTGTGTTCGGTCTTCATAGTTTGATTGCTCAAAGCCCAAATCTGCATTAAATTCAGAAGTTTCCTGGGCTACTTTCACATTTCCCATGTTAGCAAATGTCCTCTTTACCACAGTCTTCGACACACATACCTGTGAGTATAAGTGCTCTTAAAATAGGACAAGCTAAAAGAAAACAACTCTTTTTAGAAATGACCCAGGTCAGGAGGCTTCCTGGTTTTTATTTCTACTTCAAAGCCAAACCAGATAAACTGGCTTAAGGTACTACTTTGGCATTGAATGGAATTCAATACAGCTGTCTGAGTAGCACGAGTTTTGAGATCATAGGAATTTTGCTTGAAAGTCTCGCCTCTGATCCATATATGGCAGAGTCCCTGTGCTCTCTGTGCATTTGTGCCAAAAATTCCTCTTCTGTCCCCTGACCCAGCAGACTTAAGACTTACAATGGTTCTGGTAGTTTCATCCCTCATCTTTTCAGAAAGTCACATGAGAGTTATTAGCTCTGCTACTCAATTTAAATTGTTTATGCTTCCTTTCCAATATGCTGCAATAAGCAGCAGGGACCACAAGTGAAGCTCAGCAGCTGGAAAGTTGCAAATGCCTGGATTCCACGTTTTCCATCTCCTTTAGATATCCTTGACTCATACACCCTGTCTGGGCTAATGTTGGTTTTCTGATTGCAGTGTGTCTGGAGTCCCAACAAGGGTCCCAACCAGCCTCAAAGGGTCACTCCTTGTTTCAAATAGCACTTGTGCTTTCCTCGACCTCTCTGTCCCTCTCTGATTCTACTCAGTAGTCTGTTTAAAGCCATTTTTCAGCAGACAATGTGTCATTTGCTCCAAGCTACTCTGTCATATTGGTTTGTCTAGAGTTTCAGGGATAATTTGACTAGGAAATGTCTAAGCCTTAGACATGAGTAGATAATTTTCCAGATCAGACAAACTATAGTAAAGCTCCAAAGGGAAAACTTGTATTCCTAAAGAGAACAGAAAACTCATCAGAGTTATTCATATTATATTTAGTAAGTGACTCAAGTTGAAAATAAATGTGACATGTGAAATGGAATATCCACTGAAGTTTCTAGTTGCATCTGCAATAATGTCTAAGGTTTTCCATTTCTCTGATCAGCTTTAATAGTAAATACAGGGTCCAAGAATTATCTTCTCAGAATGAAGCAAGAGATTAATTCAATCAAAAACATTAGGTAGGAGTGGGAAGCTGGAAGAAATACCGTTTCTTCTGAATATCTACAATGTAATGCCAGGATACAATAAAACAAAACAAAAAAATAAAGGCTTAGTAATAAAGATTATAAATACCCCAATGTCAAAATGTCCAGGTGCCATTATCATTACCTGCCATTATTTTTAAGCTGGTATTTCTACAAACTTTTTTGTTCACATTTAGACTATTATCCTGAATTTTCAATAAAAGTTCTTCATATGGGAATTATGTACCCATAACTTATATTTTTAATTGATCTAATATTGATAGAAGTAAAATTTTAAAAGACTGATGGCTTCTCATTTTTTTTTTGTATGTTCAGGGAAATATTTTTAAGAAAGTTGGGTCCATATAACTAGTTTGCCCAATAACCAAAACTTGACATGAACTAAATATTTGCAAATGTTTCAAAAATTGAGAGACATCATTTTGCTTGTTTTGTCTTTTTCCATTTTCCATGGGTTTCAGCAGTTCCTGTCTCAACTAGTGACAGGAAAGGAAACTACCAAAATACAGCAGGAAAGGCTGTTTAGGTCTTATACTTTAATAAGCTAGCCAGAAATCATGAGGTATTTCATAGACTCTTCCAACTGGAAAACACAGATGTTATCAAGTGTTACATATATAATAACTATCTTCTTTGAAGTTTGGCCATAAGCAGCATTCACCACCACCACCGCCCCCCCCCCCCAAAAAAAATCAACATTTAAAAAGTAAGGTTGATAAAACCTATGATGGTAGAACTTTATAGGGCAAGTCGATTTTGATCATTACCAATAGTAGAACCAAAACATCTGGTTAGATTCTCCTTAGATTCTCTCTCTTAGATTCTCCCATCCCCATAAGATGGCCCACATAAGAAAGAATCATTTGAATGCTAGTTGACATTAGAGAATAAATCTATTCTTCAGCTACCAAATACAGACTAATTTAACCATTTAATTATCTGCATTTAATTATAGCAAAGATATAATTTTCTCTTAAAACTTCACATATGCGAGTATTTAATATTTTACTTTTCCTTATCCTATTATAACTTGAAGGTACTCACAAGAAGCTCCTTCCAGAAAGATGAGCTTATTCATCCCTTCTGAGTTTGGGTTCCCCCAACTGGTGTAAATGATGAATAACTGCAATAGAGCTGAAACACCATAGGAGGATACTTAAGAGACCATGTTATATCACCACATTACTAAAGTGTAAACATTAATCCTACTGCAGCCAAACTACTTTACCCTTGACTGTTCATGGGTTTTGAAAAAAGAAAAAAATTGATTTTTGAAAGAATGGAATATTTTAAAACCTATGTTCATACTGCTCAAGAAAGCAGACCATTTCAGTTTTTCAACTCTAAAATCCTATTAAGAAATACCTTTTAAAAAACAGTTTGCAGAATATGAGAAGATATGGGATTATTTCACCAATATTCAGTCACAATATCAATTAATCAGCTAGTCAGCAGAAAACAACTCTTCCACTAACACCATCATCAACAACTTTTTATCAGGTGACTATATGTCTTAGAATCAAGCATTTCTTCTGGTTTCCTATCTAAATGACTCCTGATCCCCATTGCACTGAACTATTGCTGTCTGTATCCATCTTACAGAACAAGATATTGCTATGAGAAGTAATTAAGTGTAACATTGTACTAAGATAACTTAACACCCATCTGCAACAGTATATGAAATACCACCACTTCAGAACCACTTCTTTCTTTGAAAATCTTTCCACAATTCTAGCAAATTAAACTGAGTCACAAAAATGCAGATCACATCTATTTTCCTTCCAGGAGAGACTCAGAACTATCTCAGAGATTCCCACTGTGTGGGAATACAAAGAAATAAATCCTGAATGGAAGCTGAAAGTAAGAAGAGGAAGAAGTGAGATCTGCTGCAGAAAAATAGTGAATGTTTTAGGGCAGAGTCTGCCTGCAGTGATAAATTATTACTTCTCAGATCCTCTGTACAGTTTATCTTTTCCCTCTTTGGTCTCTATGCCTGAACTGCTTGCCATCAACTGTAATTGCTTCTATTGCTCCTTTATGAGTCATAGTAGATTCAGCTAAGTCCACCTTGGAAAATTCTACTGGAAAGAGAACACCTGATAATGTGATATCTCAGTGAATTACTGTTTCTCTTCCCAGCATTCCTATCCATATTTGGACTCTGTAGTCATGGCAGAGCCATTTTTCTTGCATTAAGAACATAGTAAAATCTTTCATGTAATACACTTATTCTATGGTTAAATCATTCCTTTCTTAGAAAAATGTCTGCTTAGAAAATGATATATTTGATATACTACTTTGGAAAATTTAGGGGCTGTGAGAGATGATTAGCAGGCTTTTCCCTAGCTCATCATGAAAGTGTAGGGGAAAAAACCCAATGGAAAAAAAAAATGTGCTTGGATGAAGAATTTAACATCCCAGTGGAAATTCTGTAAAGCTCAAGACATACTGAATGATGTTTAACAGGCCCTCATCTACCTCTGCAAAAGAAAAGAAAAAGAAAAGGGTGGAGGAGCATGCATTTGAACTGTGATATAGTGTTTAAAAGTCCTACAAAGAGGTCCCTTGGTTCCTTTCATCTACAGTAGCTGAGCTTTGAGAGATAGCGCCCTCGTAGTCTGCTGCTCTTGGCCAAGTTCATCAGCTCATGCAGGGACAAAGAATTGGGTTCTAAGTCTAGGAATCTAAAAGAAATACAGTGGATTCTGAATTTTGCTGATCTTTTTTCATAGCTGGGTAGAATTTTCTACTGCACTTCACACACATTTTCTTTTATTTATGTGATTCCTGGGAGCACCTTGGCTCACTTCAAATATTATTTATGTATTGAGGTTGCTCAGAGAGCAGGAACACTTTCACTCTTTCCAAGTATGGTACACTCATCTTCTACCTTGTTTTAGCAGAACTGCTTCCCAAGGAAAAATCATTATATTTCAAACCAAAAATATACAAGTGGAAGACAGCTTCTAGTAGGAGAACCAAAGAACCAGAAAAGTGTTTCTGTGGTATAAATTTACCTTAGATCAAGAGGGTTTAGCATTAGCAATCAGGGAAGATAGCCCTCCTGAAGATTGCAGAACACCAAAGTAATGACATTTGCATGTGCACATGTGTTAACATGGGGAGAGGCAGATGTGAAGCAATTTTACCACTTCCTGTTTCATTTGGTAAGAATTACATTCATCATTTGAGGCAGCCCAACATCTTTGAAATATAATGTTCCCATATATTGGATATTTCACATGTTACAAGTCCTGTCTTCCCGAGGAAAAAACAGAAACTTTCATCCTCAGGTTCCTTTAGAGCAGATGACCCAAGTCCTACCAATCAGATATAACCTTGTGAAATATGGATTAAAGAGTGAAACAGTGTACAAAGATATTGATCCTCCAGCAAATATTTTTGGAGATATCCAGTTTTCAAGGTCTGCAGGGGCAGATCTTCTCTTGTCCAGACACAATTTTTATGGACATAGCAGTAGTTTTTCCATTAGAGAAACCTCTGTGTTGTAGTTGAGTATCAAATCTGTTTGTGTATCTTTGAAATCTGACTCTCTGGTCATCCTGGCAATAACCTGTAATGAAACATTTTTTTCTGCTTAGATTATTCAGAATGGAGAATGGAATCTGTTATTTGGAAATAAGAACACTAACCAATACACCATCCACTAGGATTTTTATTACTCCATTAGCTGAACCTTACTTTATTTTGGTTCAGTATGTAAAAATCTGTCCTTTCAAGTTATGTTTTTCAGTGCTTGTATTTATGGTGGCAAGAGAAGAAAGCATCATCTTTCTCCATTGACAGAATTGACATAGTTGTGAGAAGACCTGTATAAAGTGAGCTAACAGCCATTATTATTTCTGTCTTGGATATTACAACATAACTGAAGAATAATGGCAATTAATCATCACAGGGCACACGAATGCTATAAACTAATCATAAGTGGAGACATGTTACCAAGATATTTAGAGGAAGATATCAGGGGGTGGGAGGGTTCCAAAACTGCCCCCAAAGATCCCCATTTCCTAATAGTCACACCCATCTGAAATTCCTTCCATTTGTGCATGGGCTGGATCTAAGGACTTGCTCCTAAGAAATAGAATACAGCAAAAGTGATGAATTGTCACTTCTGAGAGAGGCTTATAAAAGTCTGTGATTTCTTTCTTGCTTGCACTCTGTTCTGCTTGCTCTGGTGAAGCCAACTGCCATGTTGTGAACTGCTCTAAGGAAAGGCTCACTTAGGAAAGAAATAAGGGAGGCCCCTGGCCAGCAGCCAGTGGGGAGCTGAGACTCTCAGTCCAATGGCTCAGGAGGAATTGATTCCTGTCAGTAACCATATGAGCAAGCGTGGAGGTGGAGCTTTTCCCAGTTGAGCCTTAAGAAGTCAACAGCCCCTGTGAACACTGTTACTGCAGCCTCTCAAGAGACTCTGAGATGCAGGCACCCATCTAAGCCACACTCAGATTTCTGATCCACAGAAATTGTGAGCTAATAAATGTTGTTTTAAGCCATTAAGTTTTGGCAAAATTTGTTAGGTAGGAATAGATAACCAGTACAAAATGAAAGAATTCTCTTCTGAGATACGTATGTAAACTTTTGGAATTAATTAAGGCCTTCAGTAGCATACTTAAAGAAAAATAGGAAGCCTTTGTTTGGCTTTTCTTTTGTTGAATGGTGCAGTCAATTGAGGAGATTTAAGTGTTAGCGTAGAGTGTTATGGGTGAAATGGTAGAAGAAACTTATGCGGGGAAGAAGCCCCTAGGGTCAGGTACCTCTCACTGGGAGACAAATTTTGGGGAGAGTAGAAATATTTAAACAATTTGGGGGGAAGATGGTTTACTAGGCAGTGTGAAATGTAAGCCTCTTTTCCTTCCCATGAAACATTTAGTAAAATTTACATTATTCTTTAAAGCATTTGGAGTTAAATTTGAGTTGAGAAAGTGAGATAATAAGACCTGCTTAGAGTGGCTCAGAACTACTGAACTTGGGTTAAAATAAACTAAGAACCTCCCTTTCATTAGTGACCGATGATTATATAAATAAACTAGATGTCTAGGAAGTTCAAATGGGAAAGAAAAATAAATCAAGGGCATACTTTGAAAAATAAAGTGTATATATTGGTCATTACAATGTAATGAAGAGCATTTTAGTGGCCAAAGGAGGGAGGTAGATTAGCTCATACTTTCAAAAGGAATTATGAAGAACAGCATATTTTACAGGACAACCTGCTACCATTTTTAAAGGGTAGGTCATCTGTGTAACTCATCTAGTTATTTAATGGAATTCCCTACAAAAAATACTCTTTGGATAACACAAAGACAGTAATGTGAATTATAAATCCTCTTTTAATATATTTATTCACTATAAAATTCTACAGTTTTTAATGGATTCAAGGGAACAGTCAGTTTATTTTTTACTGTGTTGGATAAGAATATCCAATTAACCCTGATAGTTATCTATTAAAACCCCACATAGGTCCATGAAAGGTAACTTTATAATACATTGTTAGCAGATTTCAGAGCCATGCATATCTGACAAAATCCTCAAAACATTTTTTAACGTTTCATCTCAATAATTAAATGTCCTACTATGCAAGACCTGAAATCTATCCTACAACTGATAAGATTGCCAGAGAGCCTATCTGTGCCTTTTTTCTACTTGTAATTTTGTAAATCTCTCCTGGAACTTAAACATCGCCCTTCATTCTAGCCTTCCTCCCCCCTAACTTCTAGTTAATTCAGCTTTCTCTGCTCCTCACTTGTCTTTGTTTTGCCATCCACTGCTTACTGATTGTTTACTTCGTTGCATGCACTCTTTTTACCTGTGAGGAATTACAGAGGTGAAGTACAAGACTTTTTCAGTCCTACAAGCAAAGAAAATAGAAACTCAACAACCAGGCGAGCAAAGGAGCCAGCAGCCCAGGGCCCTGTGACGAGCCGTGGGTCTCAGCCCTGCCCCACAGCAACATC
Organism: Cynocephalus volans; assembly: GCF_027409185.1. NCBI lineage: Eukaryota > Metazoa > Chordata > Mammalia > Dermoptera > Cynocephalidae > Cynocephalus > Cynocephalus volans. Next base: position 138,579,141 of record NC_084468.1, read on the forward strand.
TCAGAATGTTCCTATTAGTCACGTGTGTTTCTTTGGGATGTGTGACTTATCTGCTCATGCCCTTCACCAAATTTCTGCTTAGATTCTTCTAATTCATTTTAAGAATTCTTTTTGCATTAAGGATGTAAAATCTTTGAGTGTTAAATTTGTTCCTTATCAATTGACTCTAGTTGGCATCAATCTGTAATGTTTTCCTTCCCTTCCATGTTGAGAAAATAATTTCCTATCTAAACATTAAATTTTTTAAAAAAGCTTTAAAAAAATAGAAACTCTCAATTTCCGATATTTCGCACACACATCCCCAACTATAACCATCTCCACATTCAAGTCCATCTTTTATAAATGGTTTGAGTGTCCATCTTTCACTGAAGCTGCAAGCTCCTAAAAATGGAGGATAATAATGAATGCAGGAGCTATGAGTTATTCATATTTGTAGGTCTAGTCATAATATAGAGCTCGGGACACAGTTCTAGTTAATATTTTTAAAATCCTTCTTTGTTATTAAGATAGAAAAGGAAATAAAGAGAAAGAGAAGAACCAGGAGGATCAGTAATTAACATTTGTTTGTTATTGTTCTATGCCAGTCAGGTGCTAAATGGTTTTCCTTTATAACACAGATACTGTTTATATCGCCTTTTAACAAAGGAGGTAAGATTTGGGGAAGTTATGTAATTATCCAGTTCCTAAGCAAGTGGGCTGAGATTGAACGTAGGTACTTCATTGCCAGAAATTCTGCTCTTAACTACCGCTTATTAAATGCTTCCAAAGAGAACGTAGGATGCTAGCACTTCACCTGTTATGTGCAAAGCTTAAAGCAGGAGTAAGAGTGGAGAACACAGGCAACAACAAGTGGACATTATTAATTGTGGCCAATCATCTCTCTTGAAGAAGAGTAAAAAGGAAAGTTGAAGTGATTTGAGATCAGATTACAAATAATGAAATAACTCTATCGGCAAAGGAGAGGCATCGTAAAATATTAATGCAAAAGCTCAATCACATATATTTCATTTCTATAATACTGAAGGTGTTATGATAAGCATGATGGAAAGAGAACAGATTAAAATATGCAGAAACCTTAAGCGCTATAGGAGCTCATAGGGAAGATAAACCTAAATCACAAATATTCACAATAGAAAATAGAATGTGATTATTGTAAAAATGAAATTTATGGAACTTCAGAAAAAGTTTTAAAGATAATAGGGAGCCACATTATGAAGGATAACATTTTATAGATATTTAAATAAAAATTAGACCTAGAATTAAAAGGAAGAACATTTCAGGTAAAGGAAACAGTCCAGCAAAAATGCTGAAGTGAAAAGTTGGGATAAAAATTAAGTGTTTCATTTAGCTAAAATACTGTCTATAAGGGGCAGCAGTGAAAGGTACAGCTAGATGGGTAAGTTCAGGCCTCCGTCTTCTTTACATAAGCCATTTATGCATCAGAGAATGGGATACGTGTTTGTTAGCTGGAAAATCATATCATCATAACTATGGTTGAAAAGACTAATCTGACAGTGTTGTGTGGTATGAAATAGAAACCTGATGAGTTGGTAAAAGGTGTTCATGAATAAAGTACAATTGATGGAGCTTAACAACTAACTAGATTTTTCAGGCAAGGGAGAGGGGGTAAAAGAGTCAAAAGTTAGTCCAACATTCCAGCAGAATAGTCTAATAAAAGAGTGTTCTAGTAAGATTAAATTGGAGGAAGGGTACAAACAGTACAAAAAGAAGCACGAATGAAGACAGCAAAATGAATTATTAGGAAGATGTTAATGCATGACTTGGCAAGAGTTGTGTGGCAATAGGATGAGAAGTAAGGATCTAAAATATATCTCAAAATAAGAATTATTGAAAATTGGTGTTGCATTGAATATAAGGCACGGAAGATTAGAAGGAATGAAAGTAAACTCTAAGTTTATAAACTGAAGAAATTTGTAGCCCACTGACAGCAGTAAAGAATTTAAGAGGAAAAGTTTGCTTTAAAAGGGGAGAAAGATAAGTTCAAATTTAGACATGCCAAGTTGCCCAATTAAGAACCTCAGCCAAGCACTCCTAAAGTTGCTATTTCACTCACACACTTTCTTTTTCAAGATTGTACTATAACAGAACAAATGTAGAGCCTCCCATTTCAGTCATTTAGCTCCTGAAATCATCTAGACATTCAATAGTTCTAAATATTTTGAACAACCATAACTTATATTTTTAGTCTGTTGCATACTACTGATGCAACACCAACGAGACCAAAGAATAGTATTGGTCTAATATTTCTATGCTTTAACTCTTTGCTGTATAGAAACCAGAAATTATAGTCACAGCTGAAATGAATCCTCAAGTCACTCCATAATGTCCCATTTAGCTATCAGTATGAAGAACCAGTAATAATAAATCTAGAAACATCTTAGGTCGTATGAAAGTTACTTACTAACTTCAAGAAAAATTTTTAGATGACTGTGATCTGATTGCTTCAGTAATATAAACCAACACAGACAGTCATATAAAGGGCAGGCCAAATCAGGTTGTTTAATGAATAAACCAAATAAAACTATCAAATACCAGATTATTATAAAAATAATCAGAGAAAATGATACAGAGTTAAATATAAGGGGGAAAAACTGCACAATTTTTAAAAATATTATGTTAATCTAATTCTAGAGTTATTATTTAATGACCTTAAAAAGCTTCAAGATACTATCTAGTCTATGCCCTCAACTGTCCAACAAAATAACTTGCTCATAGAAATTATAAAGAACCAATTATCTCAGTGATATTGTGACATTAAGGGTGAATAAAGTAAAATAAATAACAGAGAACGTAGATACATAGTCTGTGTTCAAAACATCAAAAAATAAATATATTTCTCTTTCACAGGCATTCTTTAACACTATAAACGGTTGTCTGGTGGCCCTACCAATCATAATTTATGTACAAAGGCATATTTTATGAATTGAATGTTTGCATCTCCCCAAAACTTATTAGTTGCAATCTTCACCCCCAATGTGATGGTATTAGAAGGTGGGGACTTTGGGAGATGATTAGTTCATGAATGGGATTAGTGCCCTTATAAAGGAGACCCAGATATCTCTCTTGCTCGTTTCACCATATGAGCACACAGTAAGAAGACAGCTGTCTATCAAACAGAAAGTGGGTCCTCCCCAGACACCAGATCTGCCAGAACCTTGATATTGACCTTCTTAGCCTCCAGAACTGTAAGAAATGAATATTTGTTATGTAAGACACCCAGTCTATGGTATATTCTGTAATAGCATCCTGAATTGACTAAGGTAGCATCTTAAACTATACAAGATATTTCCTCTGCAGGTAAGGTTACTAATATTTTCCTCCTTAAAAAGGATTCTAAAATTAAGCTGTGTTTCTCTGTCTCAGAAAAGATATTTATCCAACTCACTTACTGTAATCCTCATATTCAAAAAATTAAAGACTGTATTAAATGGATAACCTCTGTAAAATGACACAATTAAATAACAGAACAGACAAAAAGAGCGAGTGGTCAATTTGGGTCAGAAATAGTTTATTATCAGAAATAATATTTTTTCAAGGAATAAAAGTACTTTGCCTGAGTAAAATAAATAGATCTCCATATTAAGGTCATTTTGTATGTGTGTGTGTGTGAAAATGATTCCTGAACTAAATGTTTGAAATCTTATTAGGAGAGAGAATTAGTTTAAGATCGGTATAACAATTCAAACTTTGCAGAAGAAACCAGGAAATTTAACCACTGTTTCATTCCTTTGAGAAATCTCTTTAGAATCTGCCTAAGGGTTGAAACAGACTAAAGTGAAATGTGATGGAGTACTCTGTCCCCAGACATACCCGTCTCGAATTACATAGAGCAACTGCTGTAGACTTCACCACAAAAAGAGACAGAGCACTCCAAAATGCACCGTGAAGGGCAACCTGCTCGCATTCCTGCTAGATTAAACAATATGTTTCTGCATCTGACCAGATGAATTTTTTTGATAACATCAAATCCCAAATCTAAAAACTTTCAGCAGCTAGACATTTAGTATAAAATCTTCCCTAGTTGTTGCCAACACAGCAGCTGCCAGGAGCTCAGATCAGACCAAGAGAGCATTTTCCATTATCCTACCACAAAGAGGGTGAGGAAAGGAGATCTTCCCTCGCCATGACTATCTGATTTGGCTCAGATTTGGAGGAAAGTTGGGGGAAGGGGAAAGGGAAAAGAACAAAAATATTTTGGCCACGCTAGGATAATGGGAAAGTCCCTAAATAGCCCTCTGAGTTCTAAGAGGTTTCTCATTTTTGTTTGAGGTTAGAGAGATGCTAGAATATATGCAATCGCTTTTTTTTTTTTTTCAGTCTAATTCTTTGGAAAGAATTATATTCCACTAACTTCAACAAGTTCATTGAGAGATTAAAAAGTAAATATGTGGCATATGAGCATGCTGTCCTATTTATTAGAAGAAATGAATTGGATGAAATGGATGATTTATTTTCCACTTTTTTAAAAGGTAGAGGAAAATGCAAAACATTGAAACCGACCTATGCAGAAACAGATTAAGTTGAAGCCATGTCTACCCAAATAATCCAAACTAGTGTACAGCAATAGGATTGCCTTTTACAGTCTCTTTTAGTTTCTTAAAACCGAAAGGCAGGGAGAGGCAGGGATTATGATGGTCAGAACATGCTACAGAAGTATTCTAGAATCAAAATCTCTAGCTCATTGAGTTTGCCAACTGCTTAGAATCTGGATTCACTGTGAGCAGCACAGTAAAGGTCTATACCTCAGTAGCTGTAAAAGCCTCTGCATATAAAGACTCTCAGAAGCCTGAAAATCCCTCATCCCTGCAGAGAGGTTTTGCCAGAACATAGGTCATTGCCAATGAGCCCTAGAGGAAAGAGTAACACAACGGTGTGGAAGTAAACCTTATTCAGTAGCAGTTTATAGCATAGCTACCATTATTAAACATTGTACTAGACCTTGGGAGATCTCCATCCTCTAGCAAATTGTTGTCAAATGGACCTTCAATGGTGAAGAGCAATGTAAAAGATACTGTAAGTGATAGATCCACAACATTTCACAGTAAATGAGATAAAAAAACAATTCACAATTTCCTGAAGAAATGAAGTCTTCAACTACGAGAGCAAGACTCCATGAGGATTTGGCAAGGAAGACTGAGGAGAAACGGTACCCTAGAAGAGAAAATATGTAGCACGTTCAATGGTGTAGGAGAAAACATTTGAGATTCTGAGAGTCAAATGAAACAAGCAAACAAAAATTCTATGTTGGCGAGTGTGTCAGTCCCTTTCTGTTGTTTATAACAAAATACCTGAAACTGGGTAATTTATAAAGACAATGAAATTATTCCTTAACAGTTTCAGAGGCTGGGGAGTGTATAGTGCAGAGAATGCAACTAGTGAGGGTCTTGGTGGTGGCAACAGTGACCCAGTGATTTCATATGGCAGAATATGGTGGAGCAAAGACAGCAGAGACTAACTTCCTCATTCTCTCTCTTTTTAAAGCCCTCGGAACCATGCCACTAACCACCATTTTTCATCCATTCGTTATGGCACGGTCCTACAATCTATTCACCTCTTCAAGGCCCCACCTTTCAATTCCTGTAATAAGATTTCCCACCATCAAAAGTTACACAGGGAATTAAGTTTTGGGGGGATATTCAACCCAAAGCAGTAAGGAAACTGCAAAACAAGCTGTAAATTTTTCTATCCCTGTTTCTGTATGCCCATTTGCAATGTGACTTTGCAAGAGGTGGATTCTTTTTCCTTACTCATTAAATCTGGGCTAAGCCAAGTGACTTGCTTTGTCCAATGAAGCATTATCAAATATTATATAAACAGAGGTTTCAAAAGTGCTTGCACTTTTCATACAGGCTAAGAAAGCCTCCTGGAAAGCACCTGCCCTTCACACTTGCTGACAGATGGTACCAACCACCAGTCCTGGGAGCAAGGCCATCAGAGACCAACCATCCCTAGTTGATCAGCCAAATGACTGCTGCACATAAATGAACCCAAGTGAAACTGGCTCTTTTTATCCACAGAATAGGGAGCTAAGAAATTACTGTTCTCTGAAGATCCTATGTTTGGGTCTGGTTATTTATACTGTGAAAGATAACTGATAGTTGTAATGTTACAGAAGAGAATATCAAATAAGTTTCTTGAACGCAAAAAATAAATGCATAACCGACTATAGCCGGTTTGAGAAGGAAAGATCTCATTAAATAAAATGATATTAAACAGTTCATAGATTCTCCAGGAGGGCCAGATGAGTAGACGCAGCTAAAAACAAATTCCAAATTACTCTGCAGAAACCTTTTACTAGATACTCCACTGTCTGCACCACAGTGTTCAGCCACACAACACTGACTGTCTGTCAGTTGGGACACTGAGCACTAGACTCTCTTGGTAAATCCTACAAGTTTGGGAGATACAAAGTAACTGTTGTCCCCCTCATGACAGATCCCATATGTCCCCTCTTTATTTGCATCACCAGTTCCCAAATTAAAGTCTCCAGCAGGTCTGTGTGATTTGCAGTCAGGTAATATGCCTGTCCTCCAGTGCAAGGGAGAAAGGGAGTGAATTTGTGACTTTAATCTGATAAAAGAATGAGCTTATAAGGAAATGCTCTAAAATTAGAAAGAGTGTTTAAAGGAGCCAGGCAGCAAAAGATAATTTGTAAATTTTCATTAAAGTTTACTCCATATCTACACCCTTCTTTCTTACTTAAACACACAAACAAGAACAAATGCTGTATATTCCTCCTAATATAATTCAACCTTCACTCCACAAATGAAAACTTCTGTATGCACTCCTCAGAAGGGGACATTACAAAGCTCCATCAGTACAGCAAAGACCTCCTAGTCCAGGATCTCTGAATGACGTCATCACTTCCCTAGTTCTCTTATAAGCCACTCTTGTTGCTGGATATTCTGTAAACTATGGGTCAAGATATAAAGTTTCCCACCATTAAAATATACTATATCAAAGAGAAAGAGAAGAAGGGGAAAGATTTACTACTAAAATACTCAAATGTATACATGACACACAAAGGAAGAAAACGTGTAGACACTGCGTACTTACAAGGTGATGGAGTTTGGATGTGTTGTCCCCTCTGAAACTCATGTGGAAATCTGATCCCAATGTGGCAGTGCTGGACACTGATTGAGTAAGGGGGTGGATCCCTCATGAATGGATTAGTGCTCCCCCTGGGGGAGGGGGGAGTCACCTTCTCTCTCTCTCTCTCTTTCTTTATCTCTCTCTCTCTCCCACCCTCTCTTGCTTCCTCTCACCATGTGACCTACTTGTACCTGCCAGCTGCTGCCACTTTCCACCATGAGTAGAAGCATCCTAAGCCCGTGCCAGATGCAGCTGTCCCAGAATCATAAGCCAAATAAACCTCTTTTCCTTATAAATTACCCAGTCTCAGTTACAGCAACACAAACCAGACTAAAACACAAGGTACATTGAGAATATATAACATTCTCTTCCTTTATCTAAACCATGTTCCTTTTATCCTCAGTCAGCTGCTCAGTTGCTTTGGGTTCTTTACCCACCAATGTAACCCAAGCCTTTATTCCTCAGAGGTGTAAGTCCAGAAGTTCTAACTTTATGCTATCTTTTTTTTTTACTTTTTACATTTTTGCAAATCTCTTTAATGTCTGGTTTATAATCTTTCATTAATTCCTATCATTCAACATAACAGTCTCATGGTACCTACGTTCCAAACACACTCCTCCCAGAACCCATTGGATAGTAAACGCACTAATAGCAGGCAGAAGAAGGCCCTTTTGGGGGAAAATGTAGCAGGAACTAATTAGGTATTATAGAACAAAGTCAATCCGTCATTCCTACCTCCATGAAGTGAGGATTTCTTCCTTCAGAGCCTAGATCAGAAATCAGCAAACTTTTTATTAAATGGCAAGATAGTAAACATTTTAAGCAAAGATACAAAATCAAAAATATATTGTGGGTACTTATGTAAATTGATACCATTTAGAAACATAAAAATCAACCTTGGCTCATGAGTTGTAAAAAATAAAACAAAAGAAACAGAAAAACAGGCCACCGACCAGATTTGGCTCTCTGGTCTAGATTATACCAGGCATCTAGGGCATGTCAAATTATTTTCACATTGGCCACCACTAAGTCCAGATTCCAATAAATGAGCAAACAGTTAGAACCACTTCCAGCTGCTGATATGTGCACCTGTATCAGTAAACTCAGTCTAAGATAATGCTTCTCTCTTCTTGATCTTCTACCCACAGAATCTAGTCCCACATATCAACTCTAGGTTCTTGTTTATCTAAATTAAGAAAGCAATCCTCAACTGTATAAGCTTTGTCCTTCTAGGTTTTATTTTGTAAATACCTCTAGCCCACCCTAGGGTTCTGATTCTAGTTATAGATCTGGAGACACTGGGGTGTGGTGTCATCAGGAGAATCATCTTGATCCTTCCAAAGTAATTTCAGTAGGTCATTCTAGATCCACCGAGCAAGGCAGAAACTGTCTCATTAGACAAGGAGGAATGTTATCTTCCTGTGGCAAAACAACGTTAGCTATTGCAGCGGAGAAGGAATCTATTAAGGGCTGTTAGTTAGCTTGTTGCTGTTCCAGAAAAGTATTGAAATCTACACAGCAAACCACAACACCCAAAGGCCCCAAATTCACTAGAGACACTTCTCCTCTTCAGACAGCCCTATTGCCACAACTGCACACAGATATACTAGATATACCACCACCCAAACTCTCCTCACCAAAGCCAGACCACAAATGCTACTGCTAGAACTTCTGCCACTGCAGCACCTGGAAAATGGGTGTCCCTAACTGGAAGCTCTTGCTTTTCTGTGGCACTTGCTTCCACAGAAAGAAATCCTGGGCTTAGACAAGTAGTCAGATTGATGGGGTCTTGGGTATATTATACTCCCAGTTATTAAAAAACATATTAGAAAAGTTGTTTTCTGGATTCCACCTTGAGGAAATAGAGACTCAAGCTGTTCATCGGTACTGGGAAGGCAAATAAAATAATCATTTCAAAGATGTAAAGTGACTTGATCATGAGCTTTCAGCAAAGAAGTAGCAACACCACTAGTCTAATTGAGCTCTCCATCCCCTGAGTTCAAGCTCTTTCCCACTGCACTGTAGAGCCAGAGTGTACAGATGGTCATCAAACCCAGTGTATTAGACAGTTTCTGTTGTTTATAACAAAATACACCAAAGTTGGTAATTTATAAAGAAAACAAAATTTATTGCTTACAGTTTCTGAGGCTGGGAAGTCCACAGTTCAGGGAACACATCTGGTGAGGTTGTTGGTGGTGACAGCAGTGATGGCAGAGTACTACATCGCGAAAATGGTGGAGCAGAGAGTGAGAACAACCTCCTCATTCACTCGCCTTTTAAAGCCCTCAGAACACCACCATTGTTAATCCATTCACTACTGCACAGTCCTACAATCTAATCACCTCTTCAAGGCCCAACCTCTCAATTACCATAATAGAATTTCCCACCCTCAACAGTTACAGCAGGGATTAAGCCTCAATGTGGTTGGAGGTGGGGGGATGGGGATCCAATCTATAGCACCCAGGCATGTAGATAAAATTGCTAGGATGCTGTGTAAAAGTAAGACAAGGAAATAGCTGGCAATAAATCATTAGCAATTCTACATTTTAAAATACGGGAGAAGAGAAACCATTAAAGAAACCTGAGAGGAGAAAGAGTTAAAAAGAAAGTTAGGAGAGAATGGGTGTCAAAGATCTCAAATAAAGGGAGAAAGTCAAAAAAGAAGGTTGCCATGGGTGTTAACAATAATGCAGGAGTCCAGAAAGAAAAGAATAGACATATGTGTGTCTACCCATCTTTAGGAGTCAGCAGTTAGAAGGATACAGGCAACCTCCACTAAAAAGTGAATCATAGGAGAAGCCACATGGCCATTGGTTGGGAAGAGAACATGGAGCAATTAAGTAGAGTCAAATTCTGTACACCTCTTATCAAGAGGTAGCGCAAAAATAAAGGACAATGTTTAGAAATAGACAGAGATTTCAGGAAGTGTTATTTGTTTCTAATATGGAAGAGACCCAATAAAATTTATGTCATTTTCTTTTGTGAAGAAGAGGGAAAATTACCCCTCTCAGATTTCTGGGAGCAGTAATAGAGTGAGTAAATGTCTTGATCAGTGACAGGTAGCTTTGGGATAGATACTCTTGGGGCAATCAAAAGGGCATCCGCCCGGGCCCTGCTCATGCAGCTTCCAGCCCCACTGAGATTCCTGCTAAGGCTGAGGTGCAAGAGTATGAAGATGTTTTTAGGAGTCCTCCTACAAACACAAAGGTATAGAATAAAGAAATGGGATTATAAAAAGAAAATGGCATAAAGCTAAGGAATCAAAGACCTCTGAAGTGGTGGTCAAAAGGTATTCTAAGTATTGAACCAAGGAACTACACTGGATTTACAAGAAAGTGATTTGAGAGGATTGCTAGATAAAGAGGGTGTTTCAAGAGCCTGGAAATTTCTATGCAAAAAATGTTTTTTGTGGAAATGAAAGTTTTTCATCAAAATAGCAATTGAAGAGGATCGAGTAAAATGCATTTGGAAAGGAGACAGTGGGGGAAATAGAGGGGAGGGAAGAAACACAGAACAGATTAAAGCTGAGATTTGAAAGTAGCTTATTTGAAACAAAGAAGGTGGAAGTAAATAGCCCCACGTGATCCTTTCCCTAAGCAGTAGCATTATATTAGATTCTAAAATTACATATTTAAACACATTCTCCAAGGTCAATTCCTTAATAAAAAAGAAATAAATGTTTACCTAACTTATTTAAAGACAATGTTTAAATAAACATCTATCCAGGCATTGTGTCTCTTGCAGACAGCGAATAAATTTGATGTCACATTCCAAGACCTGGATGGGAGAAGAAACAGGTTGTCACTATTATTACGGATCACAAAACATACTTTTACAATGTCTAAATATTATGTGAAATATTAAAATCTTAAGGGAAAAAGTATTCAAATCTTAATTCCTTTACTCAATTAGTATTTTTGAAACTTTTTCTAAATATCATAAACTATGCTATGCATTTGGAATATAATGATGAACAAAAACTTTAGCACCATTCTTTGTGGAGCATATAGACTAGCTGGGAGACCACAGCAACCAAACTGTGACACAAATATGGTTACACACTGTAGTAAGTGCCATGAAGGAGAAATAGAGAATGCTATGAGAGTGCAGACCAAGGGAGAATCTGACAAAGTCTTGAGAGTCAGTAAAGTCTTTGCTGTGGAGGTAATGTTTAAACTTATATCTATGAGATGAGTACAAGGGAGTGAGAATTTGGACGTGTAGGGAAAAGGATGTGTAGTCAAAGGAAGAAAGTGTGTGGTCCCTGTCAAAGACCTGAGGCAGAAAGAACTCTGGTAAATTACAAGAACTGAAAGAAGGCCAGAGGGCAGAGAGCAGGGTGAAAAGAACTTCATGTTAAAGGGAAGTCAGATCATATAGGTAAATAGGCTTTATAACCATAACATTGAAAAGCCTTTCTCCCTGAAAAGTTAACATTCTGTGAGTGGTTTTCAGCAGAAAAAGGACATAATCTAATTTTTTGTTTAACAAGTCAATCTGTCTGCTGAATGCACAGAAGGAAAAAATGTGGAGGTAGTTTCAAGAGTGGAGGTTGTTGCTTGGACCAAGGTGACAGTGTACATGGAGAGCAGTAGAAGATTTAAGAAATATGTGGGCATATGAATTAGAAATTCTAGGTAAGAAGAGAGAAATAACATGGTGGTTCAGTCCTGGGGTTATAAGTTGCACAACTGGATAGATGTAATAACAAGCACTGACATATGAAATCCTGGAGGAGGACCAGATTTTAAGGAAATGACCACAGTAGAATTTTAGGTATGTTGACTTTGAATTGCCTAGAAATAAGATATTTGGAAAGCAGTTGACTCCAATGGACTATAAGAAGACTTGGGCTAGATGTGCACATTTGGGAGTCATTTGTTGTACAAAGGGTAGGTGAAGCCATTAGCATGGATAAGATTTACCCATGGAGAGAGAATATAGAATGAAAAAAAGTGGAAGTGAGAAGGCCAGGAGCAAGCCTTAAAAATAATATTTGAAGGACAGAGGGGAGAGGAAGAAATCTTTCTAAAAGGATATTGAAAAAGAGCAGCCAGACAGATAGAGAAAAGCAGATGATGTGTCAGTGTAGCCAAGGGAAAAGAGAATATCAAGAAGTAGGGATTACTTGAGGTTTTCAAATCCTACTTAGAAGTCAGGCAAGATACAGAGAGAAAAATATCCATCGTGTTTAGTGAGAGTGCTGAGGGCTTTTATTGACATCCTTTGCATGGGGTGATAGAGCAAAAACAAGATCGGAGTGTGTAGTGTGAGAAGTAAAAAAAAAAAAAAATAGAGAAAAAGAGGGATTGAAAGCAGATAAATGTTTGTGAGAAGTTGAACAGAGAAGATCAGAGAAGAAAAAAAATACAACAGTGCTTGGCAATAGTAATTTACAATAGTCCTAAAGGAGTCTCATCCAATAATTCTCTTTCAGCCTATACAATTAAAAAAATAAATTTTAATAGAGCATTTAAAATTGGATGATTTCACATAAAAATCCAGCTGTCCTTGAAATGACCGCTGACCTGGCAGCACAGATTTATATTCTCTCTCATTTTGCCAAAAGAGAAACTGCAGTTGGACAATTTAAGTGATTTGCCCAACATCACAACTAGGCAAGTACTGAAACCCACAACTGCTGAGTTCGAGTCCAGTATCCTTTGCATAATTCCATTCTGCCTCTCATGGGCTATCAAGGAATACAATTGTGCATTCCAATGCGATTTTGGAATGATTAGAGCCACCCAATTTAGATTTTTCTTCATATGATCCTGACCTGGAACCAATTTGTGCTCTGAGATGTGCAGGGTGAAATCATAGCCCTACAGTCTGGGGTTCTCTGTCCCTGCTTCAGCAGCTTCTGGGACTCAAAGAATGTTCCCTCTTGATCTGTACAAAAGAGATCTGCGGGGACCCTTGGAGAAATTTCTCTCAGAATCAATTACCACAGATGTGCGCATGTACTGTCAGTCACGACTCACTCAGTGATGAAAGTCGGAATGAGTCAAGAATCCAATAAGAAATAAAACACTTGGCCAGGTTCACGTTTTACACTCGGTGGCTGCCCTCCAAATGTCTGGTCTCTGGGATGGAAATATCTTTCTTTAATTCTGTTACGGTTCTCTGTTCAGGGGAGCTACTGTTCCAGAGATTGGTAAAACAGCGTGAAGACTATTCTCTCTGGCTTTGTCAGGGAAATTCTCATTGGGTTTTTTTGTGTGCATGTGTAGTGTTTTTAATTCAATGAATCCATATTTTACTCTAATATTTATGTGATGCTTACTGGCTATGAGGAAAGTGTATGATTAATATAATTGATTTGAAAATAAAATGTTACTTTTCATAAACATCATAACACTTTATCTTTTTATGTATTTTGAGCACTAGACATAAAAGGAAGGCTTTTAAAATGTTCCTTTTTTTCAGCGTTAGTCCAGTGCTTTTAATTTTTCTCCCTGTTTCCCACCCTTCACCCACCTCTTTGCCACAAGTCCGGAATATACAGAAAAAAGTGACCCTGCTTTCTATTTGCAGACCCTTAGAAAATATCTTGACAATGGTAAACGTTTATTAAAAATGCCATAATTTGAAAATTTCCGTCATCTGAATGAAAACTTAAATTAAATGGTTTAAATTAACAGAAATATATTTAACCAAAAAATTAATAAATCCAATGGACCTGAAGATAATTGTCATATTTTATCTTCAGAGCAAGAAAGGATATATATCAGTTTTGTCTTCTTCTCAAAAGATAATCTAAGTACTATCATTACAAGAAAGTGTTTCCCCTAAAGTGAAAATTTACATTTTGGTAATTTAAAGTAGCATAAATTGGTAGATAGTGAACTAATAAACTATAAACTATTAAACTTCTAAGTTAGATCTATATTTTATTATGCCCCTTGTAAGGCACAGAAAGTAAAAATGATTTTATTTCACATGATGCAGTATTAAATTTCCTGTGAAAACTTCCGCATGAAATAATTTACAGCAATATAACAAAATGTGTTTCTTCCATGAACTTAAAGGAATTGCACTTGAACATGTGTAAGAAAATAAAGGTAATCCTTAAAAATTAGTCATTCCAAATTGTTATCCAACACACTTAAGAGTTAAATAGTAGTACATGTCTCTTTGCTTATTTGTGAACTTCTTGAACATGATACAGAAATCGCGATCGTTCTTGTCGCAGCCTGAGTTCCTTGGGACACCGGCTTTGAGATGGGTTTCGTATATAAAAGATTTATGAGGGATTGTCCACAGAATCGGCACCTGTGACAAGTAGTGAAAGGGAAGGAAGGTGAAATGGGCAGAAGGAGATAATGACTGTATGACAGTCTCAGCAAAGATCTCAGTGAACCCTACATGGAGTTTTAAGGCTGAGATTTTCCTCCAGAGTTCTGCCTGGGGCAAGAGGCCCAGGTGTTCATAACCCATGGTTATCAGTCACCAAGACGTAGGTCTCCCTGGGAAGAGGGCATGACCTTGGGACCTTCAAATAGAAGTAGTTATTCAAGTACGACTACATCCCCTACTCCAATTTATATATTTACATATTATTTTTGTCTTTTCTCACAACTATACTGTTAAAAATTATAAGAAGAAAAATATAACAAGTATATGTTGATTGGTGAAATTAAGAAAAAAACTTAAAAGGTCAGAAAACTACCTTATTCCAATGCTGACCCCCTAGTCCACCCCCTACCATTGCTGATTCAAATCCACTCTAAATCCTGGCTCTTCCTTGACACATGGATGAAAACCTGGGCAAGCTCCATAACTCTCCACTCTCCCTCGTAAAATTACAAAGTCCTCTGGTCACTTCTAGTCACTCACAGATCAATTTCCTTTCACTAATCAACATATTAAGGTCTGTGCAATTGTTTTAAAAACCCAGAATTTAATCTAGGTTGCAACACTCCCCTTTACAGGATTTTATCTCCTTCAGATTAGTTGCCTTCGAGAAAGGAGGTCCGGGTGGGTTTCTTTTTTTCACTCAGCCAGCTTCTCCCCCATCATCCCACCTCAGGATGACTGTGGCTTCTGATCTCTCTTATTGTCAAGGAAGGGGATGGAAGGGAGATGGATTGGGGGGCAGTTTGGTTAACGAGGAGGCATATGTCTGTTCGGTTGATTCCCAAACTCTCACTAGTCTTGGTGAAGATATTCCCATTAGGCTTGAAGTGAAGAGAATGTATTTCCTTTCCCATGGGAATTCATAGCACCCTCAAGATTCTTATTCTCCAAAGACTTCATTTCCAATAACCTTGGTTCTTTCTACCTCAACTTGTTGCACTCTAAAAACCAGCAAAGAGTCAGAGGTTCTAAATCAGTTTTCTTCACCTCTTTTTCAAGTCATGCGTCGCTGATCCAGCATATTATTTTGGAATGTGGTAATCTTACTGTGATGGTTTTGTGGGTAATCTTTAGACCTCATCCAACAATGAGGCCACAAAAATCCCATTTTAACAGACTTCTCTATAGAATTTTATATTCAAAAGGTAGATGCAGAAGCCATATATATTAATCAGCCATGCTCTTTTGATTTACAAATTAAATATATTCTAGCACTAGTACAAAAGTCCAGCTGAACACCCAGTAGCCCAGGCTTGGCTGGTATCTTTAGTGACACAGTCAGTCCTCTCTTTATCTACTTAGGTCACTGAGATAGTTTACAGGACCTGACTGTCAAATCAGACTCACAGGAATCAGAGATTTTACCTTATATCAAGCTTTACTAAATAATTTCAAAGATGTAGTCAAGAAAAAGTCCAGATAAAGCAAGGAGATACAGGGAACATCAACAGCAGTTCCCCAGACTCTGGTTCAGAATAATGAGTTCTGTAAGTGAGGTTCATGGGGTACTTCTTGCAGCAGCAACATTTAAAATATTAAACAAGTTCAGAGCAATGCCTTATGGATCCCAGATTCTATTTTTCCAGGCAACCCTTAGCTAGAGGCAAGGATTAACTTGCCTACTAAAGGCACTTAAGAGTTATGGTGCTTATTGCTAGGAAGTAGCATTAGTTCATTACCCAAAGTCAAGTTGACAAGGAGATTTGAAGGGGTCACCTATCTTCTTTTCTTTCCCCTAGGAGAGTTCCCACCATCCGTTAAAGGGAGTAAGAGAATCTCAGACCATCCTCTTTAACTCTTTCATCCCAGTCACTTAATGTTAGAATGTACTAATGGTTCAAAAAGAGATAGTTTTCCTGTAGGGTATAATTTACAACTAAAACAGAGACTTACATGGATTATGCAAACATAAATGACTCATAGTATGACTAGAAGTCCCCATTCCAAAATTTAAACTACAACGTTCTCAAGCAAATAAATTAAGTAAAAACAGTTATTTATCGGCTCATATCATGAAAGGTCTCAGGCAATGTCCCAAGGACCATTTTTCTGTTCTCCTTCCTCTGAATTGGCTTCATTATCAGGGTCCATGTGGCGGACCCCAGAACTGCAGGTTTATAGCTAGACCAGAAGATTCAATCTAGCAGACAGAAAGGGTCCACTGCCCGACTAGCTCAAACCAAAGGCCCAGAACTGGATCTAGTTGTCTATGAAGGTGTCACTTGGGTCATGAGATCATCCCTGAACCAGTATCTGTGGCCAATGGGATTAGATATCCTGACTGCTCCTAGGTTAGATGTTTCATTCCTGGAGTGCAGGGAAGGCTGTAGCGCAGCAGATGAAAATGATGAGGGATTATTAAATCAAGACAAAATGAAGTAATGTCACCGTAAAAAGGTAGAGGAGAGGCTTGGATCCAAAACAAATGCCCACCACATCTTCAGACAAGAATTGGAGGAAAGGTCAAAGTAGATTAAGGTTAAGATTAATAGGTTTTTAAATTACACTATGGGTTTGCTATATACCACAAAGTCACCACACACTGAGTTTGTGAGAGGTTAAAAAAATGTTGATGAGTCAAATAAACTAGGAAAAGCCTCTTTGGCACTTTGGCAAAAAAGGTAAATGGAATAAAAAAAAGACAACTAGGAAACCCACATTTTTTCAAGACCATGCCCGGAGCTCCCTGTAATACCCTGCACTTTAGAATTTTTACTTCCTCCTCCTTCATCTACTATTCACCATGTTTTGAGGGCACCATCCCCAACCTAGAAACACCCATAGACTTTTCAAGGGAATTTCCAAATAATTATGTAAATACACCTTAAATCATTAGTCTGGCCTTAGATCTATGCACTCTCTCTCCCCTATCTCGGGATATTTTTAAAGAGAATAAGAATACAAATAATATTCTGCCCTTTATTTTCTTTTTGCTTACTTCAATACAATCATGAATGCATTTCTTGGGATGTTAATCATGTTCTTTTAAGTGAACTTTCCAACACAAGGTTAAAGATAGATATTTGAAAGATAAAAATCTGTTCAAGGAGAACATTTTGCTCAAAGTAAATTTTATGAAAATATTTAATGGAAAAGTCAGGTAATTCATTTTCCAAGATATTTGTTTCCTGCTGTATAATCTGTAAAGAAGTTACAAGTAAAAGAAACAAACAAATGAACAACAACAAAAAAATGGAACCAGAAAAATGTACCAGAGAAGGAAGGTAGCAAGTGTACTTGAGCATTAGCAAATCTAAGCTACAATGATCACATGTCACATACAGAAAGTACATGAACTGGTAGAGGGTAGCAACTGAGAAGGCCCACTAGTAGGCATTTGCTTTGGGAAATAACTGCAGATCAAGATTTGAGCTTCAGGGTGCTGCCAATATTGGAATGCAGGGAAAGGACTCAGAAATCTGAGCTCTAAATACTCTCTATATGAATCATGACTACTGTCCCCACAGGCAGTCTGTTCTAATCCCACGCCAAATTTAGATCTAGACTTAATACTTCTTTGCTTTCACCTTAAGGATCTACTGGCACCAAATCCTGTATTATTGAAATAGATGTTACTGAATATTTTAGAGAAGAGGTGGAGGAAGAGGCTTTACTTTGCACACCCACAATAATTTGTGCAAAACACCTCCAGCAAACATTTAGTTTCCCCCAAATTTCTCTTTACCATGGCTGGCCAAGAAGCCTCCTTTTCCCTCTGACTCCTCTTCTCCAACGATCTGTGGTATAAGACCTCAAATGAAGGCTTGCTTGTGTGCTGCCTTGACCTTGACATCTGTTGAAATCCAGAGGGCTTTGAAAGGCCTAATCGTAAGTTCCGCTCCCAACCCCATGGATGAGGCCCCTAGCCAAACAACCCTCCTTATCAAACAGACCAGGTGCAGTTCCTATCTATCCCTGAATAACAGGTTTCAGTCCCCTGCCAGCAGAATTATTCAAACAAGCCAGTCATATCCTCTCACAGGAACCAGGAGGTACTCCAAACTCTTGATACCATGAGTCCTGCCTCCCATAACTTCTGGTGGTCCGCTGTGTTCCTGAGTGCAACCCCCAAGTGGCCCCTCATGGCATGCTATGTCCACCTCCCTGGGCTATGAGTACACATGACTAATAAATTGCTGTTGGTCTCAGCCTTCTAGTGTCAGCTCTCCCCATAACTGTAGGACAGGGACATAGAAGGTGACTAAAGCACCGTCCCTTCTCTTCCTCTGCCTCAAGGATTCTGACTTCCAGCATTTCTTAAGCAAATTAGATCTCTCCCCTCTCAAATTCCAAATGTTCATTTTGTTTGTGTACCACTTCAAGAATGTAAAAGGCCTTAATATAAAAAAAATTCTGACAGAACAACAGGAAAATATTTCTCCAGCCACCAGAATCCACCGTTTCAAATTCTAGTGAACATGTTAAACAACACTTTATTGTTATTTTGCTATAGGTCTATAAAGCTGAAGTTCAATTTACAGTGTGAAATATAACTGCCCAGAGACTAAGCCATTTATTTCCTTTCACCAGTATTTATTCCTCCTCTATGCAGATCTAAGTGAAAGCAAAATTATATACAGGTTTTTTGGTAAAAGTAGAATCAGAAAAATGGAGATTACATGAATAAATTAAATATTAAATAAGAATATATATAAACTTCCTAATAGTCTTCTAAGGTTTTGTCTTTTTTGTTTTGTTTTGTTTAATGCATAATCTCATTTAGTCTTCACAAAAACAAGCTATCAGGAAGAGTTGTTATCTCCGGGACACAGGTGAGAACACAAAGGCACAGTGCTGGGTAAGTTGCCAAGGGAAACATAGTGATGGATGGAGCCAGAGGTTGTTAACAATTACTTTCTGCTTTCCTGCCATTTTATTAATAGGTGATAGGAACTTGGTAAAACCTGCAAGTACCATAATACTCATCTATGTTTATTATAAATTTTCCTCTGATTCTAATCATGGCATGGTAATCTTTTTGAAGGTACTCATTACTGCCTCACTCAGAAAGAAGCACATCTTATTTGGTTATTCATATTCCCTAGAATGCATGGATGGTTAAATGAATGAATATTCAAAAGCATGTATTAATCTCTACAGCCACCTTGCAAGTATGGCTTGAATTCAGTTTATCAATCAGAGTTGTATATCAGTGTGTCTCCCTCAGAATAGCCCCTTCATGCACACTGACAACTTTGTTCTCTTACCCTGTTTTTCCCTAAGCTCTAAGTGTGACCTACAGGATCTCAAGATCTTCCTCATGCTGTGGGATTGAATCAAATTTGCTCTTCATGGGTCTTGATCTGGCAGTACACCTTTGCTTGATCTCTTTCCTTTGCATCTTGTTTCCTCACTCCCCTAACATTTTTCAAGGAGCTAGCTCTTCGTCATAGGTGACTTACACATGAATCTTCATCTCAGGGTCTGCTTTGGGGAAACTCATCTTAAGACACCATTCCTTTTCAACAGAATATTCTTCATTTAAACCTTGGGAAATTCACTGCTCTTGACCAGCTTTAAGCATGCTAAATGAGGCAGGCTTAACTTGCTTCCATCACTAGAAATATTTCTTGTTTGTGTTGCTTTTGCATGTGCCTAATTTTATCAGTTATGTGTTGACTTTATAGTTTAACTTGAAGTTTCGGTATTTCCTTGATCCTGCTCCTATACTGTCTGCAGTAAACACTCATTTTATCCATGTAAAAATGTATTATCTCTCCTTAGCATTTTGCCACCTGTTTCATTATGTCTTTATATATTCACAACTACCTGCACTTCAGCAAGACAATGATTATACTCTTCGTTCTGAAAATGAGACATCATCAGCTCAGAGGGGAGGTCACCCAGGCATGTCATTTGGAAGTAATGGAGCTGAGTCCAGGATTCCAGGTCTCGAGATTCCTAGACGAGTGCTCATTCAAACATTTACCGATTATTTCTTGAGACTATGTCTTTGCATGCTGGAAGTCATTAAGATTTTTTCATGTGCTCTTAAAATCTCTTAATTCTGCCACTTCTTACAATCAAATACCAAGCAAAACAACACATCATACATGGAACATTAGGGAAACCTAGGCTATTTAATTCCATGCATATGTGGCAAATCATTACATATGCATACTAAATCTTCCAATGGTCCTTTGTACTCTGGATGAAGTCATGGGTAACTTGCCCAACAATGGTTACATCAGTCTGCAACGAAATCCAAAATATCACACAGCAGGCATATGAAGGTGTCTACAAAGAAAAGTGGGTTTTTATGGTCTGGAAAACAGAATTTTGATCTTCAAAAAAATGTTTTCTTTTGGACTGCTCACCTTCTGCATTAAATCAGGTTATTGTGACCCCACACCTCAGAGTTCTTTCATTCCTGAACTCCTCTCAGAAATTGCTCATGGCACAGAAATGATGGGGAAAAAAAATTTTTAGCAACAAAATGTAAAAATATATAAAAAACTAATATCTTGGCCCTTATAATTTTCTGATATGTTAAGTTCTCTTTTTATATAAAGGTGTTTCTTCATAATTGTGATTTAAAAGAATGCATTTGATAAAATAATCATCCTTACCTTATGTTAATAAGAAACTAATTCAAGAACATGTAGGTGTGTATTGACTCTTAGTATTTTAGAGCACCTTATCTCAATTATCTATTGGAGATTTTAATTCAATTGTGCACATTCAAAAATTTGGTTTTTTGATACATTTTATTTTTGCCTGCAGAGGAGAGGGAAGAAATTTTTATAAATCATATTGCCTATATTCTCTACACAGAAAGTTTTTCTTTGTGAACAAGAACAGTGTTGGTTGAATTAAGTCCACTATTGACACCAGAAAAAAAATAGTCCACATCTATTACACTGAAAAAGAGAAGACAGAAAAGCTTTTAATTTCTTCTTGTTCTAAAACAGCCTCTTAAATAAATTTAGTGCTCACTAGACTATACAAATAACATTAAAGCAATATGAGGTCTATTATACAAAGCTAGAACTTAACTAATGTATTAAATTCAAGTCACCAAATATTTATTGGGTACCTACTATGGGCCATACATTCTTCTAGACTCTGAAGTTACAGTAGAGAACAAAACAAATCCAGATTCTGATGTAACTTTCATTTTGATGAAGAAATACAGATAGTATAGTACCAGATAGTGATAAATATAAAAAAATAAAGTCAGTTAGAGGATAGAGTATGATAGGGAGATGGGGATAAATTAGGTAGGGTTGTCAAAGAAAACCTTGCTGAGTGGAATCCCAAGGAAATGAGTAAGCTAGTCATGTATATATCTAGGAAGAACATTCCACACAGAAGGAGAGCAGTTTAAAAGACCCTGCGGCAGAGATATGCTTGGCATATTTGAGGAACAGCAAGGAGCCAGTGTGGGGAGAGAAGTTTTAGAAGATGAGGTTTGAGAAGAATGGACAATAAGATCTTGTAGGACCTTAGAGTCCTTGATAAGAACTTTGGTTTTTACTTAGGATGAAATACAGAGTTATGTGAGAGTTTTAAGCTAAGGGGACACATGATCTGACTCAAGTTTAAAAGGTCAAACATTCAATAAAAAATCTGTCTGCTGTGCTGAGAATCTGCTGTAGAGAATTGAAAGCAGGAAGCCTGTTAAGAGGCTGTTAAAATAGATCAAGGAAGAGATGATAGTAGCAGGGATACAGGTACTGAGAAGTGATTTGAGGTTGGATATATTTTGATGGTAAGGACAGCTGGTAGATTGGACAGGAGATCTGAAATAGAAAGAGGAACAAGGAATAACTCAAATTGTTTTACCTGAGCAATGGGTAAAATAGGGTTACCATTATATTTATTTATTTATCTGATTATTTATTTATTTAGATGGGTAAGGACATGAGAATCGTGGGAGAGGTGAAGAAATGAACAATCTGATTATCTACATTTGGACGGCCAAGGAAAAAGGTCTCATGGCAGTTGGAGGAAGGAGTCTGGAGTTTAAGGGAAAGCCTGGGCTGGAGATGTACCTTTGAGTCATCAGCATACAGCTAGCATTTTAATTTACGGAATTGGATAAGATCACGAAAGGTAGTGGGTGTAGACAGAGGAAACAGAAGGTGACTTTGAACAGCAGGACCTTTATTACTGCATGAGTGCCTAAGCAAGAGCTCCACAAATACGGCTGTCATACAGATTCAAGTGGTCTATTCTGTGGGGAGCTGCCCACGTCACACCGTAATCGCCATTACAAGATGGCGCCGGCCGACACTGACAATCGGCAAAAACAAGTCTAGAGCGCATGTGCTGGGAATTTCCCCACCTCTAGTCTCCGCCCCACCTGTGGCGTCAGCTGGGCCGATTGGGCAGCCACCAATCAGATGGGAACACGTCCTAGGCGAGGGACTGTCTCTATATAAGGGGCGCGGCTCCCCTCGCTCGGGGTCTCCATTTTTAGCAAGCTTATGCTCTTCCTCTCAAGAGGCATTAAAGCTAAACTGCAGAAGGATCCTTTGTGTGCCGCGTCGTTCTTGCTGGCGAGACGGTAGCGCGGGACATTTGGTGCCGAAACCCGGGAACTTGTGTCATCGTCAGCACCTTCGGAGACCCCCTGGAGACAGGGAGGATTCAGAACTGCAGGAGGGTAAGTTCGGAGAGGTATGCCTGTTCTTGGTCTGGGGTTAATCCGGTTGGTTTAAAAGGTTTTGAAATCGCCCGTTGGTGTGGTCAGACTGACGTAGATAAGCAGCTGCACCAGAGACCTGTGTGAGCCTCTAGTACGTAAGGGAACGGCGCGTCTCACAGCGCCTCCCACGGAGTGGGGCGCGTTATGGGTTCCACTCAGTCCATGGTTACCGCGTTAGA
The DNA here is from genome assembly GCF_027409185.1 of Cynocephalus volans. NCBI lineage: Eukaryota > Metazoa > Chordata > Mammalia > Dermoptera > Cynocephalidae > Cynocephalus > Cynocephalus volans. Next base: position 138,602,442 of record NC_084468.1, read on the forward strand.
GGCCGTGCTGAGACAACGTGATATAAAGGTAGGGGGCCGTGTGCTCAAAAATTTTGTAAAAGAGGTAGATCGTGTAGCGCCGTGGTTTGCTTGTTCCGGCTCCTTGACTTTGAGCTCTTGGAACAAACTAGGCAGAGACCTTGACCGCAAGTACGCGGAGGGAGACCTCCGTCAGGGCACCAAGACCATTTGGAAGTTTATTAAAAATTGCTTAGAAGATGAGGGCTGTAAACCGGTAGTGACAGAAGGACAAAATATATTAGAGGAAGTCCAAGACAGCATGTCAGAAACTGAACGGAGTGAGAGGATGGGTACCCGCAAAAGGAGAGACGTCTCCAAAAAGGTAAACGGCCCTCCCGGTAAGTCTGCTGACAAGGGAGTGAAAAAGAAAAAGGGCCCTCCCGGCGAGTCTGCTAACGAGGGAGAAAGTCAGCGCCCAAGTGATTTTCAGGAAAAAAGGGACAGCCTCTATCCCCTGAGGGAGCTGGGAGCCCTAAACTTAGGGGATTCGGGCTCTGATTCCCTCGGTCTTAGTGATGAGTCAGAACTAGAGGAAGAAGCGGCTAGATATGAGGAAGAGAGATATCACCCTGATGAATATTGGAGAAGTGACGCAGAAAGGTTAACGCGGCCGCCGCCCACGGCGCCGCCTCCCTATGCGTCACGCTTATCCGCCTTCTCGCTGATCCCTGAAAGGGTGAGGAAAAGACTGACCATGACCTTTCCGGTCTTTGAGACTTCCGAGGGAGGACGGGTCCATGCCCCTGTTGAGTTTACTCAGATTAAGGAGCTGGCAGATTCAGTTAGAAAGTATGGAGTCACGGCCAACTTCACCCTTACACAGCTTGACAGGCTGGCTATGACAGCACTGACGCCCGCAGACTGGCAAATGATTGCGAAGGCTGCCCTTACCAGTATGGGCCAATTTATAGAATGGAAGGCGCTTTGGTATGAGGCAGCCCAAATGCAGGCTAGAGCAAACGCTACGGCCCTAACACCTGAACAACAAGAATGGACTTTTGAGCTTTTGACAGGACAGGGTCGTTATGCGGCTAACCAATCTGCTTATCATTGGGGCGCATATGCTCAGATTTCTAACGCGGCTATTAGAGCCTGGAAGGCGCTCTCCAGGAAAGGAGGGGCCGATAGTCAGCTTACAAAGATTATTCAGGGACCCCAGGAACCTTTTTCGGATTTCGTGGCTAGAATGACAGAGGCTGCAGGACGGATCTTTGGCGATCCTGAACAAGCCGCGCCACTCATAGAACAGCTTGTCTTCGAGCAGGCCACCCAAGAGTGCCGCACAGCCATAGCACCTAGGAAAAGTAAGGGGTTACAAGATTGGCTCCGGATCTGCAGGGAGCTTGGAGGACCCCTTACCAATGCTGGGCTGGCGGCTGCTATCTTACAATCACAGAGACAGCTAAAGCCGAAACCAGACAAGAGAGCTTGTTTTAAGTGCGGCCGGGTGGGACATTTAAAAAAGGACTGCCGAACCCCAGATAGAGATGGAGCCTAGGGATTTTGGTTTCACCGCAGCAATTGTTACCGCTGTCTCCTTGGCGGCAGCTGCAGCTACAGCTGCGGCTGTGTCTTTGGGCACCACGGTCCAGACTGCCTCCACATTGAATAATTTGTCCTCTTCTGTTGCTCAGGCCCTGAACACACAAACTGCAATAAATTCTCAGTTAAGGGGAGGATTGATGGTGGTCAATCAAAGGGTAGATTTAGTCCAAGAACAAATAGAGGTTCTATGGCAAATTGCACAACTGGGATGTCAATGGAAATATTCAGGATTATGTGTAACTAGCATCCAATATGAAAATTATACCAGGGCAGCAAACTTGTCTCATCGCTTGTCTGAGTATCTTTTAGGAAACTGGACAGGAGACTTTGACGGCCTGATGCGGGACCTGCGCTCTGCCATCGTGGCTGTGAATTCGACAAGAGTGGATGCCTCTTTTGCAGCTGGATTGTCCTCCTGGATCACAACTGCTATGTCACATTTCAAGGAATGGGTGGGGGTGGGATTGTTTGGGGCGGCCCTTTGCTGTGGACTAGTGTTCCTTCTGTGGCTGGTCTGTAGGCTGAAAGCCCAAACACAAAGAGACAAGGTGGTCGTTGCCCAAGCACTTGTGGCTCTGGAGCAAGGAGCCAATCCCGATATTTGGCTATCTATGCTCAAAGACTAGTCCCCCTTCTTTTCGGCTGGCCTCCCTGAAAACTGGTCAGTGGGGTTCGCCCTGGCTCGTGCTGGCCCACAACTCACAATTCAGAGTCCGTTCCAGTAGGTCCAGAGACGGGCAACTTCCCCCCGGACGTGTGCCGACCTAAGACATGGTGCCCGGTGGCGATAGGGTTAACCTTTGACGGGTAAGGTCACGGCCTGAGGTGGGTCGACCTAAGACAGGACTACTGGCTAGACATGTTGTGGCCAATGAGCTTGCTCCAGCCTCTTAATGTAATAAGAAAGGGGGAGATGTGGGGAGCTGCCCACGTCACACTGTAATCGCCATTACAAGATGGCGCCGGCCGACACTGACAATCGGCAAAAACAAGTCTAGAGCGCATGTGCTGGGAATTTCCCCACCTCTAGTCTCCGCCCCACCTGTGGCGTCAGCTGGGCCGATTGGGCAGCCACCAATCAGATGGGAACACGTCCTAGGCGAGGGACTGTCTCTATATAAGGGGCGCGGCTCCCCTCGCTCGGGGTCTCCATTTTTAGCAAGCTTATGCTCTTCCTCTCAAGAGGCATTAAAGCTAAACTGCAGAAGGATCCTTTGTGTGCCGCGTCGTTCTTGCTGGCGAGACGGTAGCGCGGGACATTTGGTGCCGAAACCCGGGAACTTGTGTCATCGTCAGCACCTTCGGAGACCCCCTGGAGACAGGGAGGATTCAGAACTGCAGGAGGGTAAGTTCGGAGAGGTATGCCTGTTCTTGGTCTGGGGTTAATCCGGTTGGTTTAAAAGGTTTTGAAATCGCCCGTTGGTGTGGTCAGACTGACGTAGATAAGCAGCTGCACCAGAGACCTGTGTGAGCCTCTAGTACGTAAGGGAACGGCGCGTCTCACAGCGCCTCCCACGGAGTGGGGCGCGTTATGGGTTCCACTCAGTCCATGGTTACCGCGTTAGAGGCCGTGCTGAGACAACGTGATATAAAGGTAGGGGGCCGTGTGCTCAAAAATTTTGTAAAAGAGGTAGATCGTGTAGCGCCGTGGTTTGCTTGTTCCGGCTCCTTGACTTTGAGCTCTTGGAACAAACTAGGCAGAGACCTTGACCGCAAGTACGCGGAGGGAGACCTCCGTCAGGGCACCAAGACCATTTGGAAGTTTATTAAAAATTGCTTAGAAGATGAGGGCTGTAAACCGGTAGTGACAGAAGGACAAAATATATTAGAGGAAGTCCAAGACAGCATGTCAGAAACTGAACGGAGTGAGAGGATGGGTACCCGCAAAAGGAGAGACGTCTCCAAAAAGGTAAACGGCCCTCCCGGTAAGTCTGCTGACAAGGGAGTGAAAAAGAAAAAGGGCCCTCCCGGCGAGTCTGCTAACGAGGGAGAAAGTCAGCGCCCAAGTGATTTTCAGGAAAAAAGGGACAGCCTCTATCCCCTGAGGGAGCTGGGAGCCCTAAACTTAGGGGATTCGGGCTCTGATTCCCTCGGTCTTAGTGATGAGTCAGAACTAGAGGAAGAAGCGGCTAGATATGAGGAAGAGAGATATCACCCTGATGAATATTGGAGAAGTGACGCAGAAAGGTTAACGCGGCCGCCGCCCACGGCGCCGCCTCCCTATGCGTCACGCTTATCCGCCTTCTCGCTGATCCCTGAAAGGGTGAGGAAAAGACTGACCATGACCTTTCCGGTCTTTGAGACTTCCGAGGGAGGACGGGTCCATGCCCCTGTTGAGTTTACTCAGATTAAGGAGCTGGCAGATTCAGTTAGAAAGTATGGAGTCACGGCCAACTTCACCCTTACACAGCTTGACAGGCTGGCTATGACAGCACTGACGCCCGCAGACTGGCAAATGATTGCGAAGGCTGCCCTTACCAGTATGGGCCAATTTATAGAATGGAAGGCGCTTTGGTATGAGGCAGCCCAAATGCAGGCTAGAGCAAACGCTACGGCCCTAACACCTGAACAACAAGAATGGACTTTTGAGCTTTTGACAGGACAGGGTCGTTATGCGGCTAACCAATCTGCTTATCATTGGGGCGCATATGCTCAGATTTCTAACGCGGCTATTAGAGCCTGGAAGGCGCTCTCCAGGAAAGGAGGGGCCGATAGTCAGCTTACAAAGATTATTCAGGGACCCCAGGAACCTTTTTCGGATTTCGTGGCTAGAATGACAGAGGCTGCAGGACGGATCTTTGGCGATCCTGAACAAGCCGCGCCACTCATAGAACAGCTTGTCTTCGAGCAGGCCACCCAAGAGTGCCGCACAGCCATAGCACCTAGGAAAAGTAAGGGGTTACAAGATTGGCTCCGGATCTGCAGGGAGCTTGGAGGACCCCTTACCAATGCTGGGCTGGCGGCTGCTATCTTACAATCACAGAGACAGCTAAAGCCGAAACCAGACAAGAGAGCTTGTTTTAAGTGCGGCCGGGTGGGACATTTAAAAAAGGACTGCCGAACCCCAGATAGAGATGGAGCCTAGGGATTTTGGTTTCACCGCAGCAATTGTTACCGCTGTCTCCTTGGCGGCAGCTGCAGCTACAGCTGCGGCTGTGTCTTTGGGCACCACGGTCCAGACTGCCTCCACATTGAATAATTTGTCCTCTTCTGTTGCTCAGGCCCTGAACACACAAACTGCAATAAATTCTCAGTTAAGGGGAGGATTGATGGTGGTCAATCAAAGGGTAGATTTAGTCCAAGAACAAATAGAGGTTCTATGGCAAATTGCACAACTGGGATGTCAATGGAAATATTCAGGATTATGTGTAACTAGCATCCAATATGAAAATTATACCAGGGCAGCAAACTTGTCTCATCGCTTGTCTGAGTATCTTTTAGGAAACTGGACAGGAGACTTTGACGGCCTGATGCGGGACCTGCGCTCTGCCATCGTGGCTGTGAATTCGACAAGAGTGGATGCCTCTTTTGCAGCTGGATTGTCCTCCTGGATCACAACTGCTATGTCACATTTCAAGGAATGGGTGGGGGTGGGATTGTTTGGGGCGGCCCTTTGCTGTGGACTAGTGTTCCTTCTGTGGCTGGTCTGTAGGCTGAAAGCCCAAACACAAAGAGACAAGGTGGTCGTTGCCCAAGCACTTGTGGCTCTGGAGCAAGGAGCCAATCCCGATATTTGGCTATCTATGCTCAAAGACTAGTCCCCCTTCTTTTCGGCTGGCCTCCCTGAAAACTGGTCAGTGGGGTTCGCCCTGGCTCGTGCTGGCCCACAACTCACAATTCAGAGTCCGTTCCAGTAGGTCCAGAGACGGGCAACTTCCCCCCGGACGTGTGCCGACCTAAGACATGGTGCCCGGTGGCGATAGGGTTAACCTTTGACGGGTAAGGTCACGGCCTGAGGTGGGTCGACCTAAGACAGGACTACTGGCTAGACATGTTGTGGCCAATGAGCTTGCTCCAGCCTCTTAATGTAATAAGAAAGGGGGAGATGTGGGGAGCTGCCCACGTCACACTGTAATCGCCATTACAAGATGGCGCCGGCCGACACTGACAATCGGCAAAAACAAGTCTAGAGCGCATGTGCTGGGAATTTCCCCACCTCTAGTCTCCGCCCCACCTGTGGCGTCAGCTGGGCCGATTGGGCAGCCACCAATCAGATGGGAACACGTCCTAGGCGAGGGACTGTCTCTATATAAGGGGCGCGGCTCCCCTCGCTCGGGGTCTCCATTTTTAGCAAGCTTATGCTCTTCCTCTCAAGAGGCATTAAAGCTAAACTGCAGAAGGATCCTTTGTGTGCCGCGTCGTTCTTGCTGGCGAGACGGTAGCGCGGGACATTTGGTGCCGAAACCCGGGAACTTGTGTCATCGTCAGCACCTTCGGAGACCCCCTGGAGACAGGGAGGATTCAGAACTGCAGGAGGGTAAGTTCGGAGAGGTATGCCTGTTCTTGGTCTGGGGTTAATCCGGTTGGTTTAAAAGGTTTTGAAATCGCCCGTTGGTGTGGTCAGACTGACGTAGATAAGCAGCTGCACCAGAGACCTGTGTGAGCCTCTAGTACGTAAGGGAACGGCGCGTCTCACAGCGCCTCCCACGGAGTGGGGCGCGTTATGGGTTCCACTCAGTCCATGGTTACCGCGTTAGAGGCCGTGCTGAGACAACGTGATATAAAGGTAGGGGGCCGTGTGCTCAAAAATTTTGTAAAAGAGGTAGATCGTGTAGCGCCGTGGTTTGCTTGTTCCGGCTCCTTGACTTTGAGCTCTTGGAACAAACTAGGCAGAGACCTTGACCGCAAGTACGCGGAGGGAGACCTCCGTCAGGGCACCAAGACCATTTGGAAGTTTATTAAAAATTGCTTAGAAGATGAGGGCTGTAAACCGGTAGTGACAGAAGGACAAAATATATTAGAGGAAGTCCAAGACAGCATGTCAGAAACTGAACGGAGTGAGAGGATGGGTACCCGCAAAAGGAGAGACGTCTCCAAAAAGGTAAACGGCCCTCCCGGTAAGTCTGCTGACAAGGGAGTGAAAAAGAAAAAGGGCCCTCCCGGCGAGTCTGCTAACGAGGGAGAAAGTCAGCGCCCAAGTGATTTTCAGGAAAAAAGGGACAGCCTCTATCCCCTGAGGGAGCTGGGAGCCCTAAACTTAGGGGATTCGGGCTCTGATTCCCTCGGTCTTAGTGATGAGTCAGAACTAGAGGAAGAAGCGGCTAGATATGAGGAAGAGAGATATCACCCTGATGAATATTGGAGAAGTGACGCAGAAAGGTTAACGCGGCCGCCGCCCACGGCGCCGCCTCCCTATGCGTCACGCTTATCCGCCTTCTCGCTGATCCCTGAAAGGGTGAGGAAAAGACTGACCATGACCTTTCCGGTCTTTGAGACTTCCGAGGGAGGACGGGTCCATGCCCCTGTTGAGTTTACTCAGATTAAGGAGCTGGCAGATTCAGTTAGAAAGTATGGAGTCACGGCCAACTTCACCCTTACACAGCTTGACAGGCTGGCTATGACAGCACTGACGCCCGCAGACTGGCAAATGATTGCGAAGGCTGCCCTTACCAGTATGGGCCAATTTATAGAATGGAAGGCGCTTTGGTATGAGGCAGCCCAAATGCAGGCTAGAGCAAACGCTACGGCCCTAACACCTGAACAACAAGAATGGACTTTTGAGCTTTTGACAGGACAGGGTCGTTATGCGGCTAACCAATCTGCTTATCATTGGGGCGCATATGCTCAGATTTCTAACGCGGCTATTAGAGCCTGGAAGGCGCTCTCCAGGAAAGGAGGGGCCGATAGTCAGCTTACAAAGATTATTCAGGGACCCCAGGAACCTTTTTCGGATTTCGTGGCTAGAATGACAGAGGCTGCAGGACGGATCTTTGGCGATCCTGAACAAGCCGCGCCACTCATAGAACAGCTTGTCTTCGAGCAGGCCACCCAAGAGTGCCGCACAGCCATAGCACCTAGGAAAAGTAAGGGGTTACAAGATTGGCTCCGGATCTGCAGGGAGCTTGGAGGACCCCTTACCAATGCTGGGCTGGCGGCTGCTATCTTACAATCACAGAGACAGCTAAAGCCGAAACCAGACAAGAGAGCTTGTTTTAAGTGCGGCCGGGTGGGACATTTAAAAAAGGACTGCCGAACCCCAGATAGAGATGGAGCCTAGGGATTTTGGTTTCACCGCAGCAATTGTTACCGCTGTCTCCTTGGCGGCAGCTGCAGCTACAGCTGCGGCTGTGTCTTTGGGCACCACGGTCCAGACTGCCTCCACATTGAATAATTTGTCCTCTTCTGTTGCTCAGGCCCTGAACACACAAACTGCAATAAATTCTCAGTTAAGGGGAGGATTGATGGTGGTCAATCAAAGGGTAGATTTAGTCCAAGAACAAATAGAGGTTCTATGGCAAATTGCACAACTGGGATGTCAATGGAAATATTCAGGATTATGTGTAACTAGCATCCAATATGAAAATTATACCAGGGCAGCAAACTTGTCTCATCGCTTGTCTGAGTATCTTTTAGGAAACTGGACAGGAGACTTTGACGGCCTGATGCGGGACCTGCGCTCTGCCATCGTGGCTGTGAATTCGACAAGAGTGGATGCCTCTTTTGCAGCTGGATTGTCCTCCTGGATCACAACTGCTATGTCACATTTCAAGGAATGGGTGGGGGTGGGATTGTTTGGGGCGGCCCTTTGCTGTGGACTAGTGTTCCTTCTGTGGCTGGTCTGTAGGCTGAAAGCCCAAACACAAAGAGACAAGGTGGTCGTTGCCCAAGCACTTGTGGCTCTGGAGCAAGGAGCCAATCCCGATATTTGGCTATCTATGCTCAAAGACTAGTCCCCCTTCTTTTCGGCTGGCCTCCCTGAAAACTGGTCAGTGGGGTTCGCCCTGGCTCGTGCTGGCCCACAACTCACAATTCAGAGTCCGTTCCAGTAGGTCCAGAGACGGGCAACTTCCCCCCGGACGTGTGCCGACCTAAGACATGGTGCCCGGTGGCGATAGGGTTAACCTTTGACGGGTAAGGTCACGGCCTGAGGTGGGTCGACCTAAGACAGGACTACTGGCTAGACATGTTGTGGCCAATGAGCTTGCTCCAGCCTCTTAATGTAATAAGAAAGGGGGAGATGTGGGGAGCTGCCCACGTCACACCGTAATCGCCATTACAAGATGGCGCCGGCCGACACTGACAATCGGCAAAAACAAGTCTAGAGCGCATGTGCTGGGAATTTCCCCACCTCTAGTCTCCGCCCCACCTGTGGCGTCAGCTGGGCCGATTGGGCAGCCACCAATCAGATGGGAACACGTCCTAGGCGAGGGACTGTCTCTATATAAGGGGCGCGGCTCCCCTCGCTCGGGGTCTCCATTTTTAGCAAGCTTATGCTCTTCCTCTCAAGAGGCATTAAAGCTAAACTGCAGAAGGATCCTTTGTGTGCCGCGTCGTTCTTGCTGGCGAGACGGTAGCGCGGGACATTTGGTGCCGAAACCCGGGAACTTGTGTCATCGTCAGCACCTTCGGAGACCCCCTGGAGACAGGGAGGATTCAGAACTGCAGGAGGGTAAGTTCGGAGAGGTATGCCTGTTCTTGGTCTGGGGTTAATCCGGTTGGTTTAAAAGGTTTTGAAATCGCCCGTTGGTGTGGTCAGACTGACGTAGATAAGCAGCTGCACCAGAGACCTGTGTGAGCCTCTAGTACGTAAGGGAACGGCGCGTCTCACAGCGCCTCCCACGGAGTGGGGCGCGTTATGGGTTCCACTCAGTCCATGGTTACCGCGTTAGAGGCCGTGCTGAGACAACGTGATATAAAGGTAGGGGGCCGTGTGCTCAAAAATTTTGTAAAAGAGGTAGATCGTGTAGCGCCGTGGTTTGCTTGTTCCGGCTCCTTGACTTTGAGCTCTTGGAACAAACTAGGCAGAGACCTTGACCGCAAGTACGCGGAGGGAGACCTCCGTCAGGGCACCAAGACCATTTGGAAGTTTATTAAAAATTGCTTAGAAGATGAGGGCTGTAAACCGGTAGTGACAGAAGGACAAAATATATTAGAGGAAGTCCAAGACAGCATGTCAGAAACTGAACGGAGTGAGAGGATGGGTACCCGCAAAAGGAGAGACGTCTCCAAAAAGGTAAACGGCCCTCCCGGTAAGTCTGCTGACAAGGGAGTGAAAAAGAAAAAGGGCCCTCCCGGCGAGTCTGCTAACGAGGGAGAAAGTCAGCGCCCAAGTGATTTTCAGGAAAAAAGGGACAGCCTCTATCCCCTGAGGGAGCTGGGAGCCCTAAACTTAGGGGATTCGGGCTCTGATTCCCTCGGTCTTAGTGATGAGTCAGAACTAGAGGAAGAAGCGGCTAGATATGAGGAAGAGAGATATCACCCTGATGAATATTGGAGAAGTGACGCAGAAAGGTTAACGCGGCCGCCGCCCACGGCGCCGCCTCCCTATGCGTCACGCTTATCCGCCTTCTCGCTGATCCCTGAAAGGGTGAGGAAAAGACTGACCATGACCTTTCCGGTCTTTGAGACTTCCGAGGGAGGACGGGTCCATGCCCCTGTTGAGTTTACTCAGATTAAGGAGCTGGCAGATTCAGTTAGAAAGTATGGAGTCACGGCCAACTTCACCCTTACACAGCTTGACAGGCTGGCTATGACAGCACTGACGCCCGCAGACTGGCAAATGATTGCGAAGGCTGCCCTTACCAGTATGGGCCAATTTATAGAATGGAAGGCGCTTTGGTATGAGGCAGCCCAAATGCAGGCTAGAGCAAACGCTACGGCCCTAACACCTGAACAACAAGAATGGACTTTTGAGCTTTTGACAGGACAGGGTCGTTATGCGGCTAACCAATCTGCTTATCATTGGGGCGCATATGCTCAGATTTCTAACGCGGCTATTAGAGCCTGGAAGGCGCTCTCCAGGAAAGGAGGGGCCGATAGTCAGCTTACAAAGATTATTCAGGGACCCCAGGAACCTTTTTCGGATTTCGTGGCTAGAATGACAGAGGCTGCAGGACGGATCTTTGGCGATCCTGAACAAGCCGCGCCACTCATAGAACAGCTTGTCTTCGAGCAGGCCACCCAAGAGTGCCGCACAGCCATAGCACCTAGGAAAAGTAAGGGGTTACAAGATTGGCTCCGGATCTGCAGGGAGCTTGGAGGACCCCTTACCAATGCTGGGCTGGCGGCTGCTATCTTACAATCACAGAGACAGCTAAAGCCGAAACCAGACAAGAGAGCTTGTTTTAAGTGCGGCCGGGTGGGACATTTAAAAAAGGACTGCCGAACCCCAGATAGAGATGGAGCCTAGGGATTTTGGTTTCACCGCAGCAATTGTTACCGCTGTCTCCTTGGCGGCAGCTGCAGCTACAGCTGCGGCTGTGTCTTTGGGCACCACGGTCCAGACTGCCTCCACATTGAATAATTTGTCCTCTTCTGTTGCTCAGGCCCTGAACACACAAACTGCAATAAATTCTCAGTTAAGGGGAGGATTGATGGTGGTCAATCAAAGGGTAGATTTAGTCCAAGAACAAATAGAGGTTCTATGGCAAATTGCACAACTGGGATGTCAATGGAAATATTCAGGATTATGTGTAACTAGCATCCAATATGAAAATTATACCAGGGCAGCAAACTTGTCTCATCGCTTGTCTGAGTATCTTTTAGGAAACTGGACAGGAGACTTTGACGGCCTGATGCGGGACCTGCGCTCTGCCATCGTGGCTGTGAATTCGACAAGAGTGGATGCCTCTTTTGCAGCTGGATTGTCCTCCTGGATCACAACTGCTATGTCACATTTCAAGGAATGGGTGGGGGTGGGATTGTTTGGGGCGGCCCTTTGCTGTGGACTAGTGTTCCTTCTGTGGCTGGTCTGTAGGCTGAAAGCCCAAACACAAAGAGACAAGGTGGTCGTTGCCCAAGCACTTGTGGCTCTGGAGCAAGGAGCCAATCCCGATATTTGGCTATCTATGCTCAAAGACTAGTCCCCCTTCTTTTCGGCTGGCCTCCCTGAAAACTGGTCAGTGGGGTTCGCCCTGGCTCGTGCTGGCCCACAACTCACAATTCAGAGTCCGTTCCAGTAGGTCCAGAGACGGGCAACTTCCCCCCGGACGTGTGCCGACCTAAGACATGGTGCCCGGTGGCGATAGGGTTAACCTTTGACGGGTAAGGTCACGGCCTGAGGTGGGTCGACCTAAGACAGGACTACTGGCTAGACATGTTGTGGCCAATGAGCTTGCTCCAGCCTCTTAATGTAATAAGAAAGGGGGAGATGTGGGGAGCTGCCCACGTCACACCGTAATCGCCATTACAAGATGGCGCCGGCCGACACTGACAATCGGCAAAAACAAGTCTAGAGCGCATGTGCTGGGAATTTCCCCACCTCTAGTCTCCGCCCCACCTGTGGCGTCAGCTGGGCCGATTGGGCAGCCACCAATCAGATGGGAACACGTCCTAGGCGAGGGACTGTCTCTATATAAGGGGCGCGGCTCCCCTCGCTCGGGGTCTCCATTTTTAGCAAGCTTATGCTCTTCCTCTCAAGAGGCATTAAAGCTAAACTGCAGAAGGATCCTTTGTGTGCCGCGTCGTTCTTGCTGGCGAGACGGTAGCGCGGGACATTTGGTGCCGAAACCCGGGAACTTGTGTCATCGTCAGCACCTTCGGAGACCCCCTGGAGACAGGGAGGATTCAGAACTGCAGGAGGGTAAGTTCGGAGAGGTATGCCTGTTCTTGGTCTGGGGTTAATCCGGTTGGTTTAAAAGGTTTTGAAATCGCCCGTTGGTGTGGTCAGACTGACGTAGATAAGCAGCTGCACCAGAGACCTGTGTGAGCCTCTAGTACGTAAGGGAACGGCGCGTCTCACAGCGCCTCCCACGGAGTGGGGCGCGTTATGGGTTCCACTCAGTCCATGGTTACCGCGTTAGAGGCCGTGCTGAGACAACGTGATATAAAGGTAGGGGGCCGTGTGCTCAAAAATTTTGTAAAAGAGGTAGATCGTGTAGCGCCGTGGTTTGCTTGTTCCGGCTCCTTGACTTTGAGCTCTTGGAACAAACTAGGCAGAGACCTTGACCGCAAGTACGCGGAGGGAGACCTCCGTCAGGGCACCAAGACCATTTGGAAGTTTATTAAAAATTGCTTAGAAGATGAGGGCTGTAAACCGGTAGTGACAGAAGGACAAAATATATTAGAGGAAGTCCAAGACAGCATGTCAGAAACTGAACGGAGTGAGAGGATGGGTACCCGCAAAAGGAGAGACGTCTCCAAAAAGGTAAACGGCCCTCCCGGTAAGTCTGCTGACAAGGGAGTGAAAAAGAAAAAGGGCCCTCCCGGCGAGTCTGCTAACGAGGGAGAAAGTCAGCGCCCAAGTGATTTTCAGGAAAAAAGGGACAGCCTCTATCCCCTGAGGGAGCTGGGAGCCCTAAACTTAGGGGATTCGGGCTCTGATTCCCTCGGTCTTAGTGATGAGTCAGAACTAGAGGAAGAAGCGGCTAGATATGAGGAAGAGAGATATCACCCTGATGAATATTGGAGAAGTGACGCAGAAAGGTTAACGCGGCCGCCGCCCACGGCGCCGCCTCCCTATGCGTCACGCTTATCCGCCTTCTCGCTGATCCCTGAAAGGGTGAGGAAAAGACTGACCATGACCTTTCCGGTCTTTGAGACTTCCGAGGGAGGACGGGTCCATGCCCCTGTTGAGTTTACTCAGATTAAGGAGCTGGCAGATTCAGTTAGAAAGTATGGAGTCACGGCCAACTTCACCCTTACACAGCTTGACAGGCTGGCTATGACAGCACTGACGCCCGCAGACTGGCAAATGATTGCGAAGGCTGCCCTTACCAGTATGGGCCAATTTATAGAATGGAAGGCGCTTTGGTATGAGGCAGCCCAAATGCAGGCTAGAGCAAACGCTACGGCCCTAACACCTGAACAACAAGAATGGACTTTTGAGCTTTTGACAGGACAGGGTCGTTATGCGGCTAACCAATCTGCTTATCATTGGGGCGCATATGCTCAGATTTCTAACGCGGCTATTAGAGCCTGGAAGGCGCTCTCCAGGAAAGGAGGGGCCGATAGTCAGCTTACAAAGATTATTCAGGGACCCCAGGAACCTTTTTCGGATTTCGTGGCTAGAATGACAGAGGCTGCAGGACGGATCTTTGGCGATCCTGAACAAGCCGCGCCACTCATAGAACAGCTTGTCTTCGAGCAGGCCACCCAAGAGTGCCGCACAGCCATAGCACCTAGGAAAAGTAAGGGGTTACAAGATTGGCTCCGGATCTGCAGGGAGCTTGGAGGACCCCTTACCAATGCTGGGCTGGCGGCTGCTATCTTACAATCACAGAGACAGCTAAAGCCGAAACCAGACAAGAGAGCTTGTTTTAAGTGCGGCCGGGTGGGACATTTAAAAAAGGACTGCCGAACCCCAGATAGAGATGGAGCCTAGGGATTTTGGTTTCACCGCAGCAATTGTTACCGCTGTCTCCTTGGCGGCAGCTGCAGCTACAGCTGCGGCTGTGTCTTTGGGCACCACGGTCCAGACTGCCTCCACATTGAATAATTTGTCCTCTTCTGTTGCTCAGGCCCTGAACACACAAACTGCAATAAATTCTCAGTTAAGGGGAGGATTGATGGTGGTCAATCAAAGGGTAGATTTAGTCCAAGAACAAATAGAGGTTCTATGGCAAATTGCACAACTGGGATGTCAATGGAAATATTCAGGATTATGTGTAACTAGCATCCAATATGAAAATTATACCAGGGCAGCAAACTTGTCTCATCGCTTGTCTGAGTATCTTTTAGGAAACTGGACAGGAGACTTTGACGGCCTGATGCGGGACCTGCGCTCTGCCATCGTGGCTGTGAATTCGACAAGAGTGGATGCCTCTTTTGCAGCTGGATTGTCCTCCTGGATCACAACTGCTATGTCACATTTCAAGGAATGGGTGGGGGTGGGATTGTTTGGGGCGGCCCTTTGCTGTGGACTAGTGTTCCTTCTGTGGCTGGTCTGTAGGCTGAAAGCCCAAACACAAAGAGACAAGGTGGTCGTTGCCCAAGCACTTGTGGCTCTGGAGCAAGGAGCCAATCCCGATATTTGGCTATCTATGCTCAAAGACTAGTCCCCCTTCTTTTCGGCTGGCCTCCCTGAAAACTGGTCAGTGGGGTTCGCCCTGGCTCGTGCTGGCCCACAACTCACAATTCAGAGTCCGTTCCAGTAGGTCCAGAGACGGGCAACTTCCCCCCGGACGTGTGCCGACCTAAGACATGGTGCCCGGTGGCGATAGGGTTAACCTTTGACGGGTAAGGTCACGGCCTGAGGTGGGTCGACCTAAGACAGGACTACTGGCTAGACATGTTGTGGCCAATGAGCTTGCTCCAGCCTCTTAATGTAATAAGAAAGGGGGAGATGTGGGGAGCTGCCCACGTCACACCGTAATCGCCATTACAAGATGGCGCCGGCCGACACTGACAATCGGCAAAAACAAGTCTAGAGCGCATGTGCTGGGAATTTCCCCACCTCTAGTCTCCGCCCCACCTGTGGCGTCAGCTGGGCCGATTGGGCAGCCACCAATCAGATGGGAACACGTCCTAGGCGAGGGACTGTCTCTATATAAGGGGCGCGGCTCCCCTCGCTCGGGGTCTCCATTTTTAGCAAGCTTATGCTCTTCCTCTCAAGAGGCATTAAAGCTAAACTGCAGAAGGATCCTTTGTGTGCCGCGTCGTTCTTGCTGGCGAGACGGTAGCGCGGGACACTATTCTTTTAGAATTTGTGCAAAATAAATCAAATCTGACATCATCCTGACCTGAAGGTTCTCTCCTCCCTTGGTAGGACTAAAACACAGGTTGAGAAAAAATCCTAAGTGCTGAGTATTTCTGCTTACGGAAGCTTCCCCCCCCCCCCCCCCCACAAATTAACAGTTGATTGTAACGATGTCAGACAAAAAAGAATGATAAATGGTGGAAGAAGTATACATTGCCAAACCATATAATTATCTCCAATAATCCTTCCCTTATTGATAACTAGATTCATCTCTGTAATCCTTCCACATAACCAATAATTTCTTTTCACTAGGATGCCTTCTTTTTTTCTGTTCAGATGGAACAAATCTACTTACAAACCCTACAGGTGTGTGTGTGTGTGTGTGTGTGTGTGTGTGTGTGTGTGTGTGTGTGTGTGTTAATACATTTCCATTTTAATTTGAAATCCTCAAACTTTCTTTTTACTTTGTTCAAAAGCATTTTTGTAGAAATAAAACTGTGATGAAACACATATAGCACATAGAAGATCTAATATTCCAGGACAGATGTTTAGGAGAAGTGGCATCTGGTCTAAAATAGTAGTAGAGATAGAGATACATAAATACAGATAGACTTTACAAATAATATTAAACCAATGTTAGGCCTATTATATGATATCACACTAGAATTTAACCAAGTTACTCAATTTAATATATTATTTTACGGATTTCACATATTCATATGACATATGTATAACACGTTACGTATACATCCTAGTTTTATATGTATATATATTTTAAGTTAAGATATATTTCAGATAGGATCCATACACAAAACTGTTCTTTTAACAAAATATTTTTTCTGGCACATATTTGTCATACCAACAAAATTTCAGCATTCTTTAATATTTTCATAATTAGATAAGAAGTAACTTTTTTCACTTTGTAACCAAATGTTGACCCTCACAGAAGTACTAGGAAAAACACCACAGAGTATGTTGATAAAAAACCAAAGCCCAAACCAGTAAGCCCAGCTTTATATACTTTATTCAATGATCATTTATATTCCATCCATCCCCTGGATACTTGAAATGGGCTGCCAACAAGAGCTGTCATGATAGATGAATGTGTTCCCACTCGACATCAATATGGAAGGTGTGTGTGCTCATTCAGGCTGTCAGGCTATAACAGAAGGGGCAGCAAAATCTTACCAAAGCTGTGTTTACAAGAAATCAAAAACGTTTTGCATTGTACACAAGTTAGAAAAGAAATCCTATATTCAAGAGGAAAAAATGAAGTAAGCTGATTGTTTTGAAAGGTGTGGACTAAACTAATGAATAGTTCATTGTTATGTTTCAAAGAATAGTTTTCCCATCACAGAAGTAGAGACACATGTCTCCTCCCTATGTCTACTGATGGGCTTTACCTTTAAGTTACTCCAGACCTTACACACCTCCACACACCTGAAAGCACACATGCAGCAACACTTACAACTGAAGACAGTAAGACATATTTACATTTAATTGTGTTATTGATAAATTATTCTGGAAAAAGAAAAATTTCCTCAGGTAAGTTTTATCAGCAAATTTCGTAAGTGATAAGACAACCCTGGGTAATGATGATGGTCATTGTCGCTATCTGTTCAGGATTGCTTGGGTTTATCATTTAGATTTCTTTGGGTCCCTTTATAGGTGTACATGAATGTTCAAAAGAACAAAACAGAAGTACAGTTTGGTTGAGCTGCACTTCTTTGGTGATAGTTTACACTGAGGCCACCTTTTCTATAGCCTGAAGCCCGAACTCACCTTTCTTTTCCTAATGTGGTCAAATAACTGGCTGGAAAATCAAGGAAAGCAGCTGGTAAGGATATTTAAAGGCTTTCCTATTTCACCCATGCAAAGCAGACTAGAGGCAGGAAATGCATTATACCCTAGACATAAAGCAGCACAAAGTGTGAAGATTCATGTAAAAATGCATCTCAAAACATCCTTTCTTACAAATGAAATTAACTCTACACTACATAATAATTGCCAAAGGCTGTCCAAGCCTAAAACATTATGATTCTAATAAATATATAAAATTAAAAATATTTTAGTTATCCCTGAAGAACATGTAGATATCCACACTTTATACATTGTAATTGAGACTTATTTAATGAAAATCCAGATTTTTTTACCTTCTTTTAGTCTGTACAAATGTAAAGAAATGAAAAACTTTAGAAGTGACTCCCGTCATTCCAGACATTTTTCACTGATAAAAATCAAAAAAGACCACTTCCGCGTTTGTAAAAATTGGCTAAGACTCTGCAACTGGCAATTGTCGGCAGATTTTTATTCCCTCCCCCACATTGTGAGTCTGGTTTTTGTGCAGTAAACCCTTTGAAGTCCACAGGAGTTCTCCACGCAGAAGCAATTGTATCTGGTGAATCAGATCTTTGCATCCCCCCACATTCTGTCAATGTTTAGTGTTGAAGTAACTTAAAGACTCATGCTGTATCTTCTGCTTTTCTTCATAATGTTATAAAAAACTGCATTTAAATTACACAATCCAGAGAAAATATTAACCTGTATGATTTCCAGAAACAAAATAATTATTCAACTAAAATTTAGAACACACATTATACAAATTTACTATGAGTACTATATAGAAACAGAAAATAAATTTTAAAATATATACATATATATGTAAATTTTGAAGTGATCCAGAAAAATATTCCAATTAATTCATAAATTACTTTACCTCTCTCTGACTCTGTCTGCCTCTTCCCCTAGTGCTGCCTTTTCTCTCTCTTCTCTCTCTCCCCTCCCTCTCTCTGTCCCACCCTCTCTCTCCTAGTTATAGGACTTTAAAAAGTTAAATCATTTGGCCTCAAATTTTCCACATTCGTGTCTACTCTAAAAATGGAATTTCTTTTGAAGGCTTAGGCAAAATCTGTCTAGCTATTTGTGAGTTATGTGAAAATAGAAGAAATATGTTCCTCCGGTTATAAAACAATACTGTTAAGATTCTTCTTTTTGCTCGTGTAAATCAGACAGGGCTGAAGGTATAAACTTCAGACTGAAAAGCTTAGAGTCCCAGTGAGGAAAGAAAATGTAGCTGAACTCAATCAAAATCTTCTCAGTATTTTTTTTTATCATTAATTTATAGAATTTAAAGAAAAGTGGCTGGAGCATACCTAACAAAGTAATACATGTCTGTCTACCTGCCCAAAAGGTCACAGACTTCATGTTTCAGGATAGTTACAGTGCATACCTATATGCATTCCTCCTCAATATTAAAGTTACCTTTAGCTTAAAAATCAGGAAATTGTGAAACATTACATGAACAATATTAAATATATGTGTGTTTTGTACGTATATGTAAAATTTTTTGAAAAAAGGAAAAAACCTTAGGATTATGCTTGGATTACAGGTTAAGTTTCCTATGTCCTAATGTATACATACTACATGTTTTCTTGTGTCTGCTCTCACTCTAGATTAATCCAGCCCTGCTCCACCCTATCTCATCCCTGGTCCCCATTTCTAAACATTTCCCTCCACTCCCAAACTATGATTTCAGGAAACCCTATGTGTCATGGCTTATAAGCATTTTCTATTTCATTACTCTAGGTGACCCAAGAAATACCAGTTTTCTCATAACTTTCAAATGATAGCATCATCATCTTTAATTGTCTTCTGCCTGAGATGTAAGGGAAACTGCTGGCACTTTCTTTGTACCCATTGACTGCTTTCAGAACTGTGATTCTAGCTTTGAATTCATCACTTTTCTCATCCCGTAGAATCTTTCTGATTATAGGTCACTTCTTTATATTCCATGATATATTTCGAATGGGGTTCAAAGTTTATTTTACTTTTCTCCACTCTACATTTTCCTAACGTCTTGAGCTAGCTACATCATCATGTGTATGGATGGTCTTCTTGTTCCAATACCTTCATAAAATTTTACATGTGTGATTTCGCCATGACCTACCTCCACTTTTGGATTTATACTACACCGCCATAGACCAGGATCTCTTCATTTTCAACTTGCCCTATTGGCATTGCCTCGAAACTAACTTTCTGTTTCAGGTTTTCTCCTCCTTTCCCCAATTCATTCTCTACCATGGTTTCTAAATTCAACTTTAACTATCAGCAAGCATTTTTATGTACAGTTTCCCAGGTTACAACTTCTGTTTAGCCGTATAATTAGATTTCACTTCTAAATCTTAATCTACGAACTCCAAATTTTATCTACTAATTTGTTGCTATGAAAGGAAATAACCAGACACTTCACTCAGCTGGGTCTCTTTGTCATATCATTATTTTATGATTTTTCTCTTGGTTATTTTTTAACTTTATATATAATACCTAAGTCTCTATATATTAAACTGCTTTAGAGGATATTTCTTAAACCCTTGTTATATAAGAAGAGAAATATGAAATTATTACTTCTAAAGAGTGAAACAGGGTTATGAGACAATTGCTTTTCATTCTATGACTCTCTTTACTGTCTGAGTTACCTGTACTTGAATTGTTTGTGAAATAAAAAATAAATAAAAGATTTGATCATGACATTCACATTCAATGACTACCTGTTTTCTATTTTCTTAAAAAAATTGTTTTCTTCTGTACTTCCATAATGTTGCAATTCATGTGAATTATCCTGCTCTGCGGTGCCCAGCACCTAGTTTGTTTTCCTGCTTTTCAATGTTCCTCTCTTCCAGTCTGAGAGCTCATCCCAAGCCCTGGCCAACTTATCCAGAATGATACCCTCAACACTGGATAGTCTTTATTCACCAGCTACATGAATGTCAAAGCTGCAAACTCTACTTAACAGTACATAAATAGTTATCTGGCATATTCTAATACTGTGTCCCATATGCAATTCTTGTCAGGAGTGAGGTCAGGTTTACTATATCCTTGAGTTAAGACACATTGAATAAAATTTCAACCCCCTCCCTAAAGCCAGATTACTTTAGCCCAGCTTTGTCCTTCCAACCACATTCTCTTCCACTGACCATCTTTCCACCACCAGCAGCAGCAGCAGCAGCCATGATAGTAAGGCCCCAGCAGGCAGCAGGGACAAACTTACACAAATTAGAACTTAATGTTCAATTGTTGTGTTCCCTCCGACTCCTCTTGGCTAGATTGTAACTCGAGGTCAAAGTGAATTTGTTGCTTCATGTGGAAATGATTTAAACTTAAGTAAGAGAACCAACAAGCATTTTTACAAGAAGTAATGTGATGGAACTCAAAAGTGTTCAGCATACTTTGCTCTAGCAACACTTTCTAGCATCATAAGCAGATTTACACATTTATTGTTCCCCTAATTCAACCATTTTTAGGAAAGTTCTCATTTGGGGGAATATAGTCACTTTTATACTTTATTCCCATGTTCAAATAAAAATAACTTCTTTTTGTCACCATGTGTGTCTTTGAAAAGTGAGCCCTCCATTTCCCACTGTGGATGGCAGTGGCCAGCCCAAGTTCCACGATTCCCAGGCGGGACTTTGCATTCTGTGCAAACCAGTGGAGACACACTCATCACTCAGCCGAGGGGGCCATCAGCCAGAAGGAAATTGCTTGGGCTGCTTAATAGAAACAGCCAAGGGAAAAGACCTCACAGCCAGGGAAAGAGGACACAGTAATTTAAGGCATTTCGCAAATGTCTTGCTGATATTTAATAGAAAACTCAAAGAAAAGACAGTCTCTAAAATTAGACAGAAGGAAAGCACAGATGAAGAAAACTACACTTTTCATTTCAGCGACCTAAAAGATTTGTTCCCCAAAGAGTTTTCTCTATCAATGAAGAACATCAAATAATTTCAGGAAAGCTTATTGAACGTACAACTTCAGCACAATAAACCAGAAATTCTTTACAGACAAAATATTCTACTGTATAGCTACAATCTAGTCATTTCATAATCCTGGGACACCTTTCAAATTGTCATCACAAAGTCTAAAACACAATAAATAAATCTCAATTGTCATCATCACAGTAGAAACAACAGAGGAAGAAAAAGACTCATCTGGCTCTAGTTTTCTCTGTGTTCTGTGCTCCATCCACATTGAACATGTTTTATTTCTTCCAGCTCATGATGCCTTTTCCAGCTCAAAGCCAATGGGTTTGCTGTTTTCTTTTCCTGAAATCCTCCCCAGCTAGCCCTCCTGCTCACTTATCAAGCATGTCTCATATATTCATCCATTCCCCCAGCAGCCACTTAGGATGAACCTGCTATGTACCCAGCACTATTCTAGATGCAGGTGTGACATCAGTGACACAGTCTGGGAAAGGGAGAAAAGCAATAAATAAGTAAACAAATTGCATGAAGTATGTCGAATCTAACAAGTACTGTGGGCAGCAATCATTCAGGGTGAGGGGAAATAGGGACTAAGATGGTGGAGATGGTTCTTTTTATACAGTGTGGTCAAAGTATAGTTTTTGAACATGGCATCAGAGAAAACATCTGAAGGAAATGAGGGGATCATGTATGTATCTGCAGGAAGAGCTTTCTAGGCTGAGAATACAGCAATCGCAAAGACTCTGAAAAGAGAATGTGCCTGATGTATTTGAGCATTAGCAAGACGACAGAATGGCCAGAGCAAAGGAGTAAGGAACAGAGCACCAGGGAGCTACTCGGAGAGGTAACAGGAACACACTGGGCTCCATGGAAGGCTCTTAGGGGCATTATAGACTCTGACTCTACTCTGACCAGAATAGGAATTATCAGAGGGTTTTGAGCTAAGGAGTGTCCTAAACTAGTTCTAGGTTTCCCCAGAATCACTTGGATGGCTGTGTTGAGAATAGATTGTAAGGGGAGATGGGAGAAGTAGGCAAAGAAGTTAGGAAGCTTTGCAGTAGCCCATATAAGACATGGTAGTCTCTTGGGGCAGAGTGGTGGTAGTGGTGGTAGTGAAACAGTGAAACATTCTGGGGATTTTGAAAGTAGAGCTGACAGCATTGACTGAGGTTTTGAGTGTCAGCTTAAACATGGAATCCTCAAGGAAACATGACTTCAGATCAGGTTAGGCATACACTTCCAGAGGACATGACACCTGTTCTTATAAAGACATTGAACCCTCTCAGTAATTTGTCTTTATACCAGTTTTATCTTCCCCTGTAACCCCAACTCCTAAAGTAGTGATTTTTATGTGCTAGATGCCTAATAAATACTATATAACATGAATAAATGAATAAAAATTAGAGCATTTGTACATTTCTTTACCTCTACTTGTACTGACTTCTGTAAATTGTTGACTTGATAAACCCCTATTCACTGATCGAAAACTAGTTCAGTTATCACCTCCTTTTCATTTCCATTTCCCCTTTCTCAAGACCTCTGGGTTTTTTTTTAACCTTATAATATTGCACTCATTATGATGTAGTATGATTTACTTCTGTAGTGTATTGAAAAAATTTCAATACACTCTTAGCAAACAATGACATCTAACAGTCAGTGGTTTATGTTGCTGCAAAACTCTCCACAACACTCTCAGACCTCCAGAGTATGTGCATGCACACAAATACCAGTATAGTGAATTTTAAAAAGGATAGTAAACAGTATATTGAATATTTACAGCATATCACACTCTATGTTAAATATCTGTCTAAATGATCACATTTACTTCTCATAAGACACTATGAATTAGAACAATTTTTATCCCATTTTACAAATGAGAAAACTGAGGCTAACTTGCCCAATTTACGCAGGCAGTAAGTGTCAGCCAGAAGTCAATCCTAAGCATAAAGACAGCCAACAAACAACTTCTGTGCTCTAATCCCTCTCTCACGTGAGAGTTCCCTATCTGGCCCTAGAGCAGACAAAAGATAATAGGCACAGGAGAATAGATTTAAGTTAAATCAAGTGTTCAGTAGAAACAGAAACTCAGACCCCAAAGCTGAAGCCAAAACTGGCCAAGTTGACAACTACAGTCAGTCCTCTGTACCTGTGGGTTCTGCATGCATGGATTCAACTGAGGATTGAAAATATTTGGAAAATAACAAATAACAATGCGACAATAAAAATAATGAAAAAAATATATAGTATAACAACTATTTACATATTGTTTGTGTTGTATGGAGTGTAAAAGTAACCAAGAGATGATTTAAATTATGCAGGAGGATGTGCACAGGTTGCATGCAAATGCTGTGCCATCTTACATCAGGGACTTGAGCATCCCTGAATTTTGGTATCCACGGGGGTCCTGGAACCAATCCCTCCCAGGAATTTTCAGAAATATAAGAAGCAATGGGATGTGATGTAAGGCAATTGAATCCACTTAATTTTATTTCCAAAAGATAGGATGGCCTCAAGAGACACATGAGCTACATTTACTTTCAAATTTACCTCTTCCAACAGACTTCAGTTTGGGCCTTTTTGGTTTTGCAACCTGCTACTCAGCAAGTTA
Source organism: Cynocephalus volans (assembly GCF_027409185.1). Lineage (NCBI taxonomy): Eukaryota > Metazoa > Chordata > Mammalia > Dermoptera > Cynocephalidae > Cynocephalus > Cynocephalus volans. Next base: position 138,626,167 of record NC_084468.1, read on the forward strand.
TTGTTACATTTCATGAAACAGAGTCATTCAAACCATCCTCCTCTTGCGGGTAAGTCAACTCAAACTTGAAGAGATTAGATTACTCGGCCGCAATCACATAAGTAACTTTCAGCAAGGAAAAATGCAGGTTCCTCGACTCCTTGTGCAGGTCTTGGCATCATCAACCACGTCTAGAATTATAAAAGGAAGGGACAAACAAAGAGAGGAAGCAAGTGAGGGAAGGAAAGAAGGATTTATTTTTCTTAAACTCAGGAAGCAGGTTTAGTTACATATTCCACTGAGTGGAGAAATTTCTTCTTACCGATACTGCAAAATATGTGTCAGCTACTTTGTGGACATTATTCCCATTTAGCAGTGCTTTTTAATTTGGCATTTTTCTTGCCCATAAATTCTTTCCTTCAAGTCTGGCATTGTATTGGGGAAATATGCTTGTTTGTATTGCATTGCATTCCCACTTCCCAGGTTGTGATACCAAGGATACTCACTCTAAATGACTTGATAACGCATTATTAAATATTTGACAAGCAGACAAGCAACCCACTTGAGATTGACACATTAGAAAAGCATAACCAAAACCTTCTATAGCCAAGAATGGAATTAGCAATCAGTGAAGTAGATACACATGTGAAAAAATGAAGCAATAACCGGATTAACTGCAATGGGACTCTCACAAAGGTTTGTCCAATACAGGGTTTCCTCTGGCAAATTCTTAGAAGGAACATATCTTACAAGGAGCCCATTTTTCCAACCTCTACTCTCCCCACAAGCACAAATTCCCCTGCCAGCTCTGCCCCACCCCAACATCCCCCCTGCCCCTCGCCCACCTCACAAACATTCTGAGACTTTGGTGAAATTTTTTCACTTGTGTTTTTTAATTAGCTTCCACTTGCTTTGCCTTCAACACTGAGTCTTTTCTTGAAACAGGCTCAACATTTTCTACAAATAGTTACAGGCCGAGTTAAGTGAAAGCATTAGTTCAATGCACTATCACTTCTGTGATGACTTCTGGCTTTAAGTGTCTGTCTGATGATGATGCATTGAATGATAAACTCCTTTTTGCCCTCAGCTAACCTCTGAGACTTTTTTGACTGCAGCCCAGGGCCATCAGTCTGGATCACATGTTCTTCAGTAGGATGTATCATATTTGTGTCTCTGGTAGGACTATTTGAGGAATAATCCTGAATGCTTATTTTCCTAGACTCTTAGTTTCTCTGCAGTCTGGGCTTGCTGACTATGTTTATCAGCCTGTTCTAAACCTGCCACCAACTTATTCCTGGGAGAAAGAGAGGTCAAGACCACTTTTGAGAAGTGATGATAGGCATAGTCACTAATGTCCTTTTCTGGGCTAATACCTCATGGGTTCCCTCCACAGAGGAAATCCAGAACCAATCAATGCTCGAGGATATGTCTGAACAAGTCACTGAACTGAAGATCTGTGAGGCAGCTCTTCTCTGACCCAATTCTTCCTCAGCTCAAAGGTATGGCAAGCTCCAGCAAAAGCTGATAATTCTATCCCAACATATACCAGCAGCTTTTGAGCCTTAAGGATGATTACAATGGCATGAGGAAACCTGTTAAATGCAGATTCCTGGCACCCATTACCAGAATTATCAAATTAGGTGTCTTGAAATGATGACAAGAGAAAGAAACTTTTAACAAGTATACCATGTTGAGAAAGGAGATCTTTGAACTGAACTACTGTGAAAACTACTGGCTTTCTCTCTGTGCTGCATTCCATTATATTTTTATTATTATTCCTGTGAATCAATGGAGCTCAGTAGACCTACTATCAGTAAAGATTCAGTAGAGCTTTCTTTTTTTAAGTAGCTAGAAAGGATTGTTGAGGAGAGCCCATTTTCAGGGTGCATTTCTCTGCTGTCAGTCATATCAGCATGTATACTGGAAATAACTTGCTCAATGGTATTTTCTCCTGAATTTTACAGTTACTGCTTAATCATGCCAGTAATTCATACCCATCAGGTAATTTTTTAAATGCATTCGTTTGTATATTAAATCCAAGGAATTATCACAACCTACAATAAGTCAAGTATAAATACATGATAGAAATATATTTGCCAGGAAAAAAATAATAATCTAAAGTTGTAAACCATTGGGAAACAATGATATAACAATTTGGCCTTTGCCTGAGATCATAACCTGACCTCACTCTTTTTATTTTTGATTAAAAGTAGGTAGCTTCTTGAAAGTTTATTCTAAGTTCTCATATTTTATTCAAGTTGCTAGGCCAAAAGATAAATAGTGAGACAAAGAAGAACTGCTCCTATACTGAGATGCATGTCAAATCTTGCAAGAACTTCCAGAATTTACTGAGCCTGCAGGATAACTTTTGTGATCATTTTCTGTGAAATCCAGTACTGTGTCAGCTTCCTGGGGTCTAAAGTGCACCTTTCTTAAAAGACCTCAAGATTTATTCTCCCTAACTTTAGACGAGTGAAAATGTGTTCTGTTGAAACTTCCCAAGAAGTAACTGCATTTACCATGGAATCTTCCATTGTTTATGGGCCTGATGAAAGCATTTGGCACTTAATGATTCCCAGACTATTTCAACTTAAAAAAAAAAATCAAGAAAGAAAAAGAAAAAATGGTAGAAGCTAAAAATAAAACATGGAAACTTGTAACTTGTAAACTTTACAAATAAATTAATGCAATGATTTGCCTCCAATGGCATGAAAAATTTTAATAACTGTTGAACTGTTCAACTGAGGAAAGTAAAACATGAGAGAAAGTGACAGAACAAGATATCCAAGTGGCCCTCTGAAATTCAAGTCTGTTGCTATTAGCTTTGATTTGATTATCTTACACTCCCTCACAGTTTTCCCACAAATGTTAATACTCCTTATGAAATCTCAGGGAGGCTGGGGATAATTGGGTGGGGGACATGGGGTACAAATGCAATTTGTGGTAATGGTTATTCAGCCAGTATGAATCTGGCCTTCACATCATGGCCATGAGGGTTAACAATCAGTTTTGCATCTCACGAATATTCATAGCCAATTTAAAAAACAACATAATTTAGAAAACGCATGTACTTCTTTTAGATTAGTAAGTATGATATGTAATTGTTATGTAATTGTTGGTAACAAAAGCCAGAAAGAATGAAATATTTACACCTTGTTATGTCCGTATGCATCATAAAGACAATAAAAAATAATCTTTTAAAATTTTACTAAAGAGGAACATAAACATACAAATAGGAAAACCTGCCCCTTCTAAAAAAAAAAAAATACAAAAAGAAATCCCAGCCCTTGCTTCAATCTGACCATTTATCAGCACTTTAATAAGTAATATATTCTGCTCAACAACTAACTGATTAGAGGTACCATCATAGAACATAGAAATGAAGGGTAAATTTTGCACAGCTGTACATATTTTATTGTAATTTATTATAATTACAGAAAAAATTACATTTATGTTTTTCACCAAATTATTTTTGGAGAAAGAAACTCAGAAGTATTTTCTCCTTAGCAGTTGCCACCAATTTAAAATTGGCTTCAGAATACTTATGTGATAAAGGTGAGAATTTATATGAGTGTAACATTAAATACCTTCATTGCTGAAATTAGGTTATATCTGAACTACACAGAAAGTACACAAGATATTATTGTAGGATTATGCAAGGTTGGTTCAACATACACAAATCAATAAATGTGATACACCACATCAATAAAAGCAAAAACAAAAACCATATGATCATCTCTACAAACACTTAAAAAGCATTTGACAAAATTCAACATTAGTTCATGATAAAGACTCTCTACAAGTTAGGTATAGATGGAAAGTATCTCAACATAATTAAAGCCATGTATGATAAGCCCACTGCTAATATCATCCTTTCATCTTTTCCCTTAAGAACAGGAACTAGACAAGGAGGCCCACTCTCACCACTCCTATTCAACATAGTGTTGGAAGTACTAGCCAGAGCAATCAGAGAAGAGAAGGAAATAGAGGGCATCCAAATTGGAAAACATGAAATCAAACTGCCCCTGTTGGAAGATGACATGATCCTATTTATTGAACAGCATAAAGCCTCTACAAAAAAACAAGAGTTGATAAATGATGTCAGCAAAGTTGCAGGATACAAAATCAACACACAAAAATCAGTAGCATTTCTATTCTCCAACAGTGAACATGCAGAAAAAGAAATCAAGAAAGCCTGCCCATTTACAATAGCCACCAAAAAAATAAAATATTTAAGAATAAAGTTAATCGAGGGTGTGAAATATCTCTACAAAGAGAACTACAAACCACTGTTGAGAGAAATTAAAGAGGACACAGGAAGATGGAAAGATATACCATGCTCTTCGATCAGAAGAATTAACATTGTGAAAATGTCCATACTATCCAGAGTGATCTACAGATTCAATGCAATCCCCATCAAAATTCCACTGACATTTTTCTCAGAAATGGAAACAACTGTCCAGACATTTATATGGAATAACAATAGACCAAACACAGCCAAAGCAATCCTGAGCAAAAACATAAATAAATAAATAAAGCTGGAGGCATAACACTAGGGTTTTTCAAGTAAGTGAAAGTCTACAGGATGAAACTGGGCATGAGTGAGGCATGGAGAATATTGCAAGCAAAGGGGACCCAGAAGGCTTGTGGGGACAATGAATGATCCTGAGTACAAGCTATGCTACAAAGCTATAATAACCAAAAGAGCATGGTACTGGTATAAAAACAGACACATGAATCAATGGAATAGAATAGAGAACCCAGAAATCAACCCATACACCTACAGCCATCTGATCTTTGACAAAGGCACCAAGTCTACACACTGGGGAAGAGACTGCCTCTTCAGCAAATGGTGCTGAGAAAACTGGATATTTATATGTAGGAGAATGAAACCATACCCGAACCTCTCACCATATACCAAAATCAACTCAAAATGGATTAAAGAATTAAATATACATCCTGAAACAATAAAACTCCTTAAAGAAAACATAGGGGAAACACTCCAGGAAGTAGGCGTGGGTACAGACTTCATGAATATGACCCCAAACACACAGGCAACCAAAGGAAAAATAAACAAATGGGATTATATCAAACTAAAAAGTTTCTGCACAGCAAAAGAAACAATCAACAGAGTGAAAAGACAACCAAAAGAGTGGAAGAAAATATTTGCAAATATACATCTGACAAAGGATCAATATCCAGAATATACAAGGAACTCAAACAACTTTACAGCAAAAAAAAAAAAAAAAAAAAACAATTAAAATGGGCAAAAGAGCTGAGCAGGGATTTCTCAAAGGAAGACATATGAATGGCCAACAGACACATGGAAAAATGCTCTACATCACGCAACATTTGGAAAAGTCAAATCAAAACCACTTTGAGATACCTACCATCTCACTCCAGTTAGGATGGCTAAATCCAAAAGACTAAGAATGATGAATTTTGGCAAGTTTGCAGAGAAAAAGGAACTATCATACACTGCTGGGGGGACTGCAAAATGGTGCAGCCTTTATGGAAAATGGTGTGGAGGTTCCTCAAACAATTACAGATAGATCTACCATATGACCCAGCTATTCTACTGCTGGGAATATACCCAGAGGAATGGAAATCATCATGCCAAACCAATACCTGGACTCCAGTGTTTATTGCAGCTCTATTTACAATAGCCAAGAGTTGGAACCAGCCCAAATGTCCATTATCACATGAGTGGTTAAGGAAACTGGTATATCTACACAATGGAATACTACTCTGCTATAAAAAAGAATAAAATACTACCATTTGCAACAATATGGATAGACTTAGAGAAAATTATATTAAGTGAAACAAGTCAAGCACAGAAAGAGAAATACCACATGTTCTCACTTATTTGTGGTAGCTATAAATAAATAAATAAATAACTATACAAACAAATAAGAGTGGGGGGAAGAAGACAAAACAATCACAACAATTCCTTGAACTTGTTAAGACAAATGAACAGATATGATGCAGTGGGGGGAAGGGGAGAGAGAGAGGAGAAAAATAGGAACAGGTAAAGGGAAAGGAAAATCAACCACAGTGAATACTGAGAAGGTAAAATAAAAATAAATTGAAGATAAATAAATAAATAAAATAAACATATCTTCAGATGTAAGAAAACTATCAGTAAGGCTTGATTGTAATACTAAAGTTTCTATTTTATTAAACAGGAAAGCCAATAGAATTTACCCAATTACTTTGTCAAAATTAAGTTTTAAATAGAAGTTAAAACAACAAAAATTGTGGAGTACAGTGTTACAGTCCTGGTTCTTTTAATTCCTAATTTTTCTATTGCCAAAATTCAAAGTATAGAACTCTAAACAACAAACTGTGAGGACTCATTATTCATTATTTAATAAGTATCTAAAATGGAAGCCAAATATATAGGTTTTCTTTGTGGCTCTTTCTAGCAATGTTTCAGTAATAGCAAAGTTCAATTATCACACCTCTCACTCTTTCTGCACTTTTCCTTTATCTTCTCATACCCCAAATCCAATTTGTATCTTCATATTCTACCTTAGTTTCTTCAAGTTTCTTATTCAATAACCTCTCAGATATATTTTCTCTGAGAATAATGTATGCTCCAAAATAAGCCCTTCCTCTGACTCTTCCCATCTTTCCAATAATCAACACTCTTTAGATCTGGGCCAGCATTTAGCTAGCTATTTGTGATTAAATGTCTATCTTCATAGATACTCTTTTAATTTTGAGTGGAAAATGCCCTGATCAATTAGATTAAGCAGAAACAAAATTTATTGACTGCTTTAATTGGGAAATCCTAGTGGTTGTGTAACCTTTACGTACAACTGGATTGGAATTTCAGATAATGTCATTAGAAATCTCTTACTCCTCTGTTTTTCATTTGTATCATTCATTTTTATCCAGGTTCTGCCCATGAACAGCAAAAATAGGTCTGGAAAGCTTCCTATGGTACCTAGTATCTTCAGCCTCAGAAATAGAGATTACAGTTACCCTTTCTCTCTTAGTATACATATAATTTCCCTCAAAAGAGCTTTGATTGGCTCTGCTTGGTTTATATGGCCAAGCTGAGACAGTCAATAAGTCCAGTGATTATTCAGCAGAGATCAGTTCCCCACTCCTGAAGCAGAGAAGTAGGTGTTGTTATTGATAATCTGCCATTTGGGTAAGGGAAAGTTCACAACAGAAAAAGAAGGGCCCTAGACTGAATGACATTCACTATAATTGAGATTTTTTTTATTCTTTAAGATTGCATAATTATTTTTCAAACCTTTTTCTAATGGTGAGATTGTTAGTAGTGTCACTGGGATGTTGACAAAATCATTTTATTAAAGGAGACCTCCAGAATATCCTGGAGGATGCCTCATCCTCTTCTGCTTTTAGTTTTATCTCTAAGATGCTCTAATTCCCAAGGTTTGCTGCCCTCTGAAAATATGAGTGCATTTAGCCCTTTTCAAAACATGCTTAAGAAGTGAATTAACAGTTAAAGAATGAAAATATGCAAATAATTCTAATCTCAATAGCAATATATACAGACAAATTTACTGAAATTTGGTCACCAGTTCCTGTCTGAAGCAGAAACAAAAAATCAGACATGAAAAAGGGAACATTGCAACTGATACCATAGAAATAAAAAAATCATTAGAGGCTATTATGAACAACTACACACCAACAAATTGGAAAACCTAAAGGAAATGAATAAATCTGTGGACACAAACAACCAACCAAGACTGAACCAAAAAGAAAAAGAAAACCTGAACAGACCAGTAAGTAGCAAGGAATGAAATAGAATTGATAATCAGTTGTCTTTCAACAAAGAAGAGCCCAGAACCAAATGGATTCACTGCTGAGTTTTACAAAACTTTTAAAGAGGAATTAATACCAATTTTTCTCAAACTATTCCAAAAAGTCAAAGAGGGAATTCTTCTAAACTCAGTCCTGAAACCAAAATCAGATAAGGATAGGGAAAAAAAAAAAGAAAAGAAAACTACAAGCCAATATCTCTGATGAACATAGATGCAAAAATTCTCAACAAAATAACAAATTGAATTTAACAGCATATCAAAATGATACAAGTGTGTCGAGTGTGTCTTATCCAAGGGATGTAAGGATGGTTCACCATATGCAAATCAATAAATGTGATACATCACATCAACAAGATGGACAAAAACTATATGATCATCTCAATAAATGCAGAAAAAGCATTTGATAAAATTCAACATTGTGGAATATGCTAAAAAGCATATGTACTTCACAGGGCCTGGTTTTCCAAAGTCTTGCAGTTTCAAATATTGACCTTGAGGAGGACTGGAAATTTTCCTCAGGCTATAAGTCTCTCATGTAAGATAAAGATTTGTGGTACTGCAAGGTTGCTGGCTCAATGACAGACTGCTTACTGATTGTTATGTAAAGATACTGAGAAATTGATGTAAGGAGGAATGCTTGGTAAGATCAAGCTTTTGTTGATAACCTTACTGGAGTGTCATCTGGCTTGTTGCACTGAAAGTTACCAGCCTATATTGTTAAACTATAACCCCACCTAGGTCTCTTCCTGTAACTTCCTTGTCTGGAAAATAAATGTAGGAAAAGAACCCCAATTCAGGGTTAATTTCCCGAGGAAGGGTTGCCTCTTGCTTGAGCATTCCCAAGGGTAGTTAACCACTTCAGGGTCTCTCACTGCTCGGAAGAGATGGGCTTTGAGTAATCCTTTGCATCTCCATCACCCAGGGGAAGTGGGGTGACAAACCCATGGGGAGCGAAGCAACACAAAACAATACAACATCTCTTCATGATAAAAACTCTCAACACACTAGGTACAGAAAGAAAGTATCTCAACATAATACGGACCACATATGACAAACCTACAGCGAACATCATCCTGGATAGGGAAAAGTTAAATGCTTTTTTCTAAGAACAGGGACAAGACAAGGATGCCTCTTTCACCACTCTTATTCAACATAGTACTGAAAGTTCTAACCAGAGCAATAGGCCAAAAGAAAGAAAGGGCAACAAAATTGAAAAAGAGAAAGTCAAACTGTCCTTGTTTGCAAATTACATGATCTTATATACAGTAAAACCTAACGACTCCAAAAAAACCTCTTAGAGCTAATAAAAAAATTCATTAAACTTGAAGGATACAAAATCAACATATAAAAATCAACAGTGTTTCTATATATCTGCGACAAACTAGCTGAAAAAGAAATCAAGCAAGCAATCCCCTTTAAAATAGCTGCCAAGAATATACAATACTTAGGAATAAATTTAACCAAAGAAGTGAAAGATCTCTACAGTGAACAGTGCAAAACACTGATAAAAGAAATTAAAGAAGAGACAAAAATATGAAAAGCCATTCCATGCTCATGGATTGGAAGAATTAGCATTGTCAAAATGGCCATAGTACCAAAAGATATTAACAGATTTAACACAATCCCTACCAAAATAACAATGAAGTTTTTCACAGAAATAGAAAAAAAAGTCCTAAAATTCATATGGAACCACCAAAGACCCTTGAACAGCCAAAGCAATCCTGAGCAAAAAGAACAAAGCCGGAGGCATTACACTACCTGACTTCAAAATATATTTCAAATCTATAGTAGTCAAAACAGCATGGTAGGCATTAAAAACGGACACAAAGACCAATGGAACAGAATAGAGAACTGATTTTTGACAAAGGCATCAAGAGCGCTCACTAGGGAAAGGACAGTCTCTTCAATAAATGGTGCTAGGAAAACTGGATATCTACATGCAGAAGAAACAAACTAGACACCGATCTCTCATGATATACCAGAATCAACTCAAAATTAATTAAAAACTTCATGTAAGACCTGAAACTATAAAACTGCTAGAAGAAAATATAGGGAAAACACTCCAAGACATTGATCTGAGCAAAATTTTTATGGAAAAGATTTCTAAAACACAGGCAACAAAAGCAAAAACAGACAAATGGGATTACATCAAACCAAAAAGCTTCTGCACAGCAAAGGAAGCAGTCAACAGAACAAAGAGGTGACCAGCCAAGTGGGAGAAGATATTCATAAACTATTTATTTAACAAGGGATTAATATCCAGAATACACAAAGAATTCAAACAACTCAATAACAATAATAATAATAATAATAATAATAATAATAACAATAATAATAACAATAATAATAATAAAATTTTTAAAATGAGCAAATTATATTAATAGATGTTTCTCAAAAGAAAACATATGAATAACAAACAAGTATATGGAAAAAAATGCTCAACATAACTAATCATCAGGAAAATGCAAATGAAAACTGCAATGAGATATCATCTCACCCCAATTAGAAGGACTATTATCAGAAAGACAAAAAATAACATGCTAGTGATGATGCAGAGAAAAGAGAACTATTATACACTGTTGGTGGGAATGTAAATTACTATGGCCATAATGGAAAACAGTATGGAGATTTCTCAAAAAACTAAAATTAGAACTATCATATAATCTAGCAATCCCACTGCTGGATATTTATCCAAAGGAGAAAAAACAGCATATCAAAGAGACACCTGCACTCCCGTGTTTATTGCAGCATTATTTGCAATAACCAAGATATGGAATCAACCTAGGTGTTCATACACAGATGGAGGAAAAAGAAAATGTGATCTATATACACAATGGAATACCACTTGGCCATAAAAATTAATGAAATCCTGTCACTTGCAGCAACATGGATGAGCCTCAAAGACATTATTTTAAGTGAAAAAAGTCAGGTAAATAAAGATAAACACTACATCTTCTCACTCATATGTGGGAGCTAAAAAAATAATAAGTTAAACTTTTAGAAGTAAAGAGTAGAAATGTGGTCAATAATGGATGGGAGGAGGAGGGAGATGGAGAATAGGGAGAGATTGGTTAATAGATAAAAAATCAAAGCTAGATAGGAAAAATAAGTTCTATTGTTCTACAGTAGAGCTAGGCATATATAATTAACAATAACTTATTGTATATTCTCAAATGGTTAGAAGAAAGGAGATCAAATGCTCCCATTACAATGAAATAATAAATTTTTGAGAAGATGAATATACTAATTACAGTAATTTGGTCATCATACACTGTACACATGTATCCAAATAGAAATTTATACCACAAAAATGCATACAACCAGTGTGTGTCAATTAAAAATATATTTTTAAATATTACCTTATCAATAAATTTGCACATTGAGCACATATGTTGAGCTTGGATTAGAGGATGTTATGGGTAGCTAAAACAGTTTACAACTAGAGCACTGTAGAATAATGCTGGGAATGATGTGCTACCATTACATAGTATTGGAATGTAGGACTAGGAATTCACTGTAAGATGACATAGCTAAAGCATTTCAACAGATTAGATTATTATATTAATAATGTGGATTAATATAAAATGCTAAAACTTCTCAGTACTCTGCAAATTCTATGTGCCAGTAAATTGTCCTTTTATTATTTCAAAAATCAATCTTCTAGGAATGTGAGAGTAGCATTGAAACATCCCCAATTCATCCAGACACACATCTCTCTCAGTTCCTCTCACTTCCTTTTTTTCTCTCTCTCTTTGTGCATATACACGCAGACACACAAACACATGCATTCATATATATGAAGTCAATTAACGCACACACACAGATGCTTGCAAATGGAAAAATGTATTTTTCTCATCATGTATCTCTATTGTATTTAGTGGAAAATCTCTTCAGAACACATGGGACTTAAGACACAATCCCTTGAGTGACTTTTGAATTAGGCATGGGTCTTGATATTACATTGGTTCGAAACTCTTTGTGAATATTTCCAAGATTATGTTGTTCTTTGGTATTCCATTCTCTTCATAGTTGTCAAAATGCCTAGGTAAAAGAATATTGTGACCCTGTTCAGCCCTAGATTGTCCATTAAAAATATGTGGTCATATGCATGGTATAGATGAAAGAAAGATGCCCTGGCAGCTGTTACAAAGCAAGTTGAAATGAGGCAAATTAAAACTTTTAAAGAGTCCCTAGGACATAGCCTCAAACAACAAAAGATAAAAGTGGAAACCATAACAACTTCCCAGATATTTTCATGTATTTTTAGAGAACATATTAATTTTTTGAGCAAAAATTTCAGGATGTCTGGAAATTTTAAAAAGCTTAAACATACTTTTTAGATGGTAGGAGGAAACATTAAATGAAGAAAATATTATATGTTCTCCCATTTTATTATGGGAGAGTGGTGTCATGTTTTTAACTATACTTATGGATCTTAATTATCAGTCATTCATTTCTAAACTAAATGTGCAATAACAAATAGTCAAAGAAAAATATGTGTATATGTGTGTGCATGGAGGGCTGATGCGTGTATATACATGTATACATGACAATATCTAATATGGTGAAAAATATTGATGAACTGGATATTTTACTTTTGTGACCATTTTAGATAACAAATTAAGCCTCATCAAGTATCAAGATATTTTAAATAAATTTACCTTTTTATAACAAAAGTAGTATTCACATCACCACATTTAAAATAATTTTTAATATAAGAAAATATTCTTAATGACAGATTGATTTTAAAATCTATTTAGATACCTAGAAATAATTTTCAGTGTGTTTTTGTGTTTTCTACTGCTAATTATAAATATTTTGCTGTAATGACAAATTTTTCACTGCTATCACCGTGACTACTTCTTGCCTCACTCCCTACCTCCTTTCATTTAGTCCTGCTATTACTATTTGAGATGATTAACAAGGTTGTCAGCCAGTTCAAAGTGTCATTTAAGAAAACTTTCAAATAAATTTTTAAAAAAGAAAAAAGAAAACAGACTAGTCAACCCTAAGGCAGCTTCTCCCAACTTCTCAACACACTATCCATGAAAACCAAGAAACGTACAAAACCCACAATGAAAGCTAGGGTAGTTAATCCAGAAGAGATTCCATGTACCATGAGGCAAATTGGGTTTAGCTGAAAAATCCAATTGATAGTCCAAGAACCTACCAACTTAAGGAAAGGTGGAAAGACCTGTTAATTTCCCTTCAAGCTCTGCCAACTGGTTCAGCTACACAAGACACACACCAACAAGAAAACGTATCAGTTACCTTGCTATTGAATAGATGGCAATATCACCCCAATACTGCAACATACACACACACATTCATAAATATCTCTTCATCCTTTTAGAGAGTAAAGCTTAAAGGAAACAAGTAAGCAGAAAGAGAGTAAAATGTGTTGGAGGAAAAAGGATCAAAGTGCATTTTGGAAAATGTACCCCTCTAAATTAAGATTTGTAGATGGCAGGAAAAGCCTTAATAAATTAAAAAAAAAGTAGTGATTATAGTTCTTATATGTTCCATTGTTTTGCAATCTAATAGGTATATTACAGGTAAGATTTTAATACTCTAAGAGCTGGGCTGGCCGCTGTGCGCAGTAAACCTGGCCTGTACTAGAATGATAGTACTAGAAAAAAAAAATCTATATCACATCAGTGAAATAAGGATAGGAGCAGCCAACACAACTTGTATGTGGGAAACTCCAGATCTGGAGAGATTTCTGCTTTTAGGATAAGAGTAAGAAAAAAGAAAACCATAGGGTCTTGGACAACATTGCAGAGGAAGAGAAAGAAAATCTCATTCTGAAGACCAAGCAGCTGAGCCAGCCACTGAGCAGCCAGGAGAATTGTTCAGAAAAGTATAGCATTCTCAGAAAAACACAAAAAAAGAGGTCCATGTAAAACAGGTGCAAAAGGCTTTAAAAAGCTAGTGTTTTAAAAGATCACTAAACTATTAAAAGTGAGATAGGTTGGGAGGCATCACACTTCCTGATTTAAAAATATATTACAAAGCTACAGTAAAAAAAAAAAAAAATCAGTGTGGTACTGCTGTAAAAATAGACATATAGACCAATGGAAGAGAATAGAGATAGCAGAAATAACCCCATGCATATACAGCCAACTGATTGCTTACAAGGGTGGCAAGAATACACAGTTGAGAAAGGATAGTCCCTTTAATAAAGGGTGTTGGGAAAACTGAATATCCACATACAAAAGAATGAAATTGAACCCTTATCTGACACCATACACAAAACTAACTTAAAACGGATTAAGACTTAAGCATAAGATCTGAAACTGTAAAACTACTAGAAGAAAACACTCACACACATACATACATGACACAAGATAGCAAGTATTAGTGAGCATGTGGAGAAAAAGGGAACCCTTGAACACCATTGGTTGAAATGTAAAATGGTTCAGCCACTATGAAAAAGCAGAGTAATAGTTCCGCAAGAAATTAAAAGTAAAATTACCACATGATCTAGCAATTTCACTTTGAGGTATATATTGAAAGCAGCATCTTGAAGAGATATCTTCACTCCCAGATTTATTACAGCATTCTTCAAGATAGCCAAGGTATAGAAACAACCTAAATGTCTATGGATAGATAAGTGGACAAAGAAAATGCGGTATGTACATACAATGGAATATTCGTCTTAAAAAAAACAGCGATGGATCTGGAAGACATTATGCTAACTGAAATGTAGGTCACAGAGGGACATATACTGCTTAATTTCCCTTATATGTGACATCTAAAATAGCTAATTATATAGTAGTAGACAATAGAAAGGTGATTACCAGAGGATGGAGGTAAGCAGGTACTGAGAATTGTTCATGGGGTGTAAAGCCACAGTTATACAAGATAAGTAACTTTCAGAGATCTGCTGTATAACATAGTGCCTATAATTAACAAGACAGTATTGTCCACTTAAAATTTTGTCAAGAGGGTAAATCTCATGTTAAATGTGTTCACCACAGGAAAAAAAGAGACAAACTTTAAAACGTAATTGATCGTAAATCAACTTTGATTGTGGTGATGGTTTCACAAGTGTATACGTATGTCTAAACTCACAAAATTGCATCCATTAACTATGTAGAATTTTTTATATGCCAAGTATACCTCAATAAAGCTTGAGACAAAAATGAGATGAGTTAGATGAGGAAAGATTATGTATTAGAGGTAATAAAAAGTCAAATTGACAAAAAAATAAAAATATAATTCTAATTTGGGGAACAAGCTAGATAAATTTCCTGATAACAAAGAGGAAAAATAGCACAAGAAAAAGAAAACGGTAAGTAAAAATTCATAATTTCGAAAGACAGACAATGAGAATACAACCAGACAATAATAAAAGTCGCTGTCGAAAAAAGCACCATGTCTAAAGAGGAAGCAATAATGAAAGACTTAATGAAAGAAAATGTTCCTGTGCTAAATAAATGGCCAACATATAGATCAGACAGGCTCAGTAATCTCTAGGCATAAAAATCACAGAGACTCATATCTTAGTATGTCCAGAAAAAAATGGAGTTAGAATGACAAAGAAAATATACTAAAATCAGCCAAACATTTCTTAATTTAATAAAAATCAGCTTATCCCTTACTTCTTTCAAATGATAGATGGTAGAAAACAAAAGATAAATTTCTAGAGTTTTGAAGAAAGAAAAAAAAAATCCCCCAGATTACATATCCTTCCAAGTTATTATTATGTGTACTAGCCACAAGAAAGAAACATATATGCAAATATTCAAAGGCTCAGAAGACATAATGCTAACATATGTAGCTTGAAAAATTAATAGAAAACAATGTTTTAACAGGTAAAGACTATTCAAATATAATTTTAAAATGGATGGCTCACCATATAAAAGGCTGACAGTAAATGTTAAACATAGTTCAATGACATATGTGTAAATCTGAGGTAAATGCTTAAGTTTCTTCTTAAAACAACACATATGACATAAATAATATGTTAATAATTATCTAGGTGGAAAATTCTAGATTGCTGATCACAATTCCAAGTAACCATGGGGCCTGGGACATAAGGCAGATGGGTGGAAAGGACCCTCCTGAACAAATAGGGAGCGGTGGGAGGATGCTGAACTGGAGAGATGGTATAAACTACCCAAAGACAGCAGAAGCTACTCGGACTCCCACAACTTATTACCCTGAAATATGGGCCAGATCCAAGTGAAGCCAGAAATCTATATATTCACAGATAACATCTCAATTTCTAAAATATACACAGGCAACCCAACTATTTTTTAAAAATGCTGAATGGTGCCAAACAAAACACGTGTTTGAGATTTGATCCATTGCTAACCAGGTTTTAACCTTGCCACTCAAAAAAAAAAAAAATTTTTTTTGGAAAAGTCTTAGTATTACAAGGATAAACAAATGATCGTTAAGCTGGAGATAAAGGGGATCCAAAAGAAAGGTTGGATTGGAAAATTAGAAATATATAGGTTATAAGAGTTTGGGAAAAAATAAACTTGCAAAATTTTAAACTTTTAAATTATTGGATAAGATAAAGTAAACAAAGCGTTGCTACCTAGCAATGTCCTGCTGTGCAGATGTCTGCTGATGGCAGAATTCAAAGGGACACAAAATTGTTAAAAATAAAATGGTTATCAATTATTAGTATATAAATACCACTGAAAAGAAAGAAAAAGTTATTATGAAATTAAGTGAAGTTGCAAGGTAAAATGCAGTAAACTGACTAAAGTACTTTATTTTGAAATATGACTTAGTGAACCCTAAATGCAGAATATCATAATGTGACAAAATAAAAAGTAAATAATTATCAATAAAAAGATAAATTTATAAAGATAAAAATTTCCTAATTTTAACTTTTAAAAATATCTTTGTAATTCTAAGTGTCTGAGTAAATATTGGTTCATAAAGAACATCTCAAGATATTATTTAAAGCACAAGATATATAGCCAATATTTCTTTTTTTTAAAAAAAATTTTATTTTATCGGTATACATTGTGGCTGATTATTGCTCCCCATCACCAAAACCTCCCTCCCTCCTCCCTACCCCCCTACCCCCCAATAATGTCCTTTCTGTTTGCTTGTCGTATCAACTTCAAGTAATTGTGGTTGTTATATCTTCTCCCCCCACCCCTGGTTTGTGTGTGTGTATGTGTGTGTGTGAATTTATATATTAATTTTTAGCTCCCTCCAATAAGTGAGAACATGTGGTATTTCTCTTTCTGTGCCTGACTTGTTTCACTTAATATAATTCTCTCAAGGTCCATCCATGTTGTTGCAAATGGCAGTATTTCATTCGTTTCTATAGCTGAGTAGTATTCCATTGTGTAGATGTACCACATTTTCCGTATCCACTCATCTGATGATGGACATTTGGGCTGGTTCCAACTCTTGGCTATTGTAAAGAGTGCTGCGATGAACATTGGGGAACAGGTATACCTTCGACTTGATGATTTCCATTCCTCTGGGTATATTCCCAACAGTGGGATAGCTGGGTCGTATGGTAGATCTATCTGCAATTGTTGGAGGAACCTCCATACCATTTTCCATAGAGGCTGCACCATTTTGCAGTCCCACCAACAATGGAGGAGAGTTCCTTTTTCTCCGCAACCTCGCCAGCATTTATCGTTCAGAGTCTTTTGGATTTTAGCCATCCTAACTGGAGTTAGATGGTATCTCAATGTGGTTTTGATTTGCATTTCCCGGATGCTGAGTGATGTTGAGCATTTTTTCATATGTCTGTTTGCCATTTGTATATCTTCCTTAGAGAAATGCCTGCTTAGCTCTTTTGCCCATTTTTTAATTGGGTTGCTTGTTTTCTTCTTGTAAAGTTGTTTGAGTTCCTTATATATTCTGGATATTAATCCTTTGTCAGATGTATATTTTGCAAATATTTTCTCCCATATAGCCAATATTTCTGACCATTAACTCAATCAATTCTCGATTCAATCCTCTGGGTGAAGGAGTCAGAGGCAACCAAAGGCCGAAGGTAGGTTATTTAGAAAGTAACAATATCCATTGACAGAAGACTGAATAAGGAAAATGTGGTAAATATACACAATGGAATACTTCTCTGCCATGCCATAAGAAAGAATGTAATTCTGCCCTTTGCAGCAACATGGATGAATTTAGGGAAAATTATGCTAACTGAAATAAACCGGGAACAGAAAGAAAAATACTACATGTCCTCACTCATAAGTGGTAGCTAAAAAAATAAACAAATAAATAAAAAAAGAAAGAAAGCACAACAATTACAATAATTTATTGAGCTTTCAAAAGAAGAGAACAGAACTAAGGCCACCAGAGGTGGGGAAGTTTGGGGGATGGTTTAGCCAGAAGTTGGTAAAGGGTCACAAAAAATGATTTCATTGTGTAATGTTGAAAATACTGATTATCCTGATTTGAGCATCGCATATTGCATAGAGGTATTGATAGTGCTGTACTGCACTGACATGTACAACCAATTTTGTTTCAATAAATAAAAAATATTAAAAAAAATTAAAAAGAAGAAAGTAACAATGAAAACATGCTATATAAACATTTGGGCTGTGGCCAAAGCAAATGTATACCCTTCAATGCTTTCTTAATATTTAAAAAAAAAAAAAAGTAATGAAAAAAAATGAAGTAAATATTCAAAGAAAGAAGAAAAGCTAGAATAGATTTTTAAAGCTGATTAAAACAACAAGAACAACAAAAACAAAACATATACAACCTCAGGGCCAATCAAATCAAAAGAAATGGTGGGAAGTTTACATAAAATTTAAAATGAGATCAACAGTAGATGTGATTAAAATTTGAGATGTGTAAGTTTGTGCTAATTCCTTCGACATTATTAATGAAATGTATGTTTTTTTGAGGAAACATAAATTTCCAGATGGTTGACTTTCCCAGAAGTTGAACCTCAGTATAAGCAATGAGAAATAAACCAATTCTGACAAAAGAACCCAAGAGTCCATGTCAAAAAGCCTCACTCTTGCTCTGCCACTTTCTGCTGGGTGACCTTGAACAAATCAGCTCACTCCACTTACCCTCCCCATCCCTCCTCCACCATGAAATAAGAATTCTGAAAGTGGTGATCACTGGGGTCACTTTTAGCATCAAAATTCCTTGATTCTTCTACATGCTAATCCTCATACACGCATGAACGAGTGTAGAGTGCGTAAAAGACAGTAAAATATAACAGTAAGCAAAATCTTAAAGAATAATGTATCAGATTTGCACTCCTGGCTTGTTCTCCTGTTGGCCCATTGATGCCTTCACTTAGTATCAGTCTTCGTTAGTTAAAACACTATAGTTAGGGGAAAGAAAAAAAAAAACAAGCCATAGACAGTAGCTCAATACCTTATTCATTCATTGGCTTGTCCTGGAATTCTTTCTTTTCTTCCTGTTTCTTAGGATTATGCTTCTTCTTCCAAGTACTAAGAGATCATCTATGATCTTTTCTTCTCAAAGTCCTGGGGGTAGTTTCCAACACTTAAGTCTGTTGCAAACTCATACTTTGGTTTTGTAGCTTCCTTTTGCATTGTTTTATGGAAAATAGACAAAGTGAGCATCGGCATTCCTGTTTTTCCGAAACCTCCATATCTCACCCTTTCTCAGAAATTTCTCTTTGGAGTTTCATATCACTTGACATGTCTCTGTTTTTAGTGAGGGGGACATTCAGTCTTTTGCCATCACTCCAGAATTCAGATATTTTATTCTACTCCTGCTGCCAATGCATCAACTTGGTCAGATTTTGAAATGCCATCTGGTTAGGATTTGAGTATAACAGGGCTCATACATAAATATGTTCATCAGATTTATTTTAAAATTATTATTTCAACTAATTTCAGGCTACCATAACAGCCATGAATTGAACCAGAACAAAGAGTTCAATTCCTTGTGAATAAAACCTTTTGGGGACAGGGAGCTTGGGAGGGAGAAGACAAGTGTTAATTTAACTGTATAAAAGTCTACACCTAACTATTTTACAGTTTTCACTCTTCTTCTAATTATCTCAGTTTATTAACAATTAATCTTATCATATATAGCATGCAATTTATATACTCCCGTGATGTATGCAGAATACCACATCCAGACCTAGTGTATTTTGTGTTATGTTTTGCCCTAGAGAGCAGATGAGTGGCGTGGTTCACCTATGTATCTATTGAGGGTTAATTTTCCTGTATTAGTTACAGCCTTATTTAATTTATTTATTTATTTATTTATTTATTTATTTATTTATTTATTTATTTATTGTGCATTCTGAGAGAAGCTATTTTATAACAGCATTGGGTACTCAGATGTTCATGAAACTATAACCCTGAAACATAATATATTAACCATGTCTAACATTTACTGGGCACCTATGAGATACTGTTGTCTCTAGCAGGTACTGCAATAAACCAAACTCAAAGCTCCATGAGAGAAGTTCACCACTACATTCATCACAAGAACCTAGAACATCACTGGGCACAGGGTGGGTCCTTAATGAATAGTATTGAATGAATAAATGAAGACATTATTCCATTTAATTTTTACAATTCAAAACCGTAAATTCTTAGATACAAGGCAATTGTGGCTCCAAGAGGTTAGGTTACTTGCTCTCAGTCACATTGCTAGTGTATGGCTAGGATAGAATGCAAATCCACGTCTGAACAAACAAGTCCAAAGCCCTGGCCATTTCTACTGATCTAACTCCACCACCAATATACTAAAAATTCTGAATTTGCTTCAGTTTAGGTGGGGCAGACAGCACTTTACAGTCATCTCAGTGTATATTCACAGCATGTCCAAAAAATTTTGGAAAGATGCTGGATACGCTTGAGCCAGAGAGCTATGTGGGTATGAGAAATCATAGAGGAAAGTCAGAAAGAGGATAATTAGTCAAACTTTGCATAGTTCAGATCATGTCTGTGATCATTATTTAACATTCATGAGTAGTGACAGATTCTCTAGACATCCTAAGATTTTTAAGCCATTTGCTATGCCCTAGCTAGAAACCTGCATCTTTCCTACCAAAAAAATCAAATCTAAACTTGAATGGGATTGATGTTATTATAGAAAACCTTTGGTATTTTAAATAGCAATAATTATAATAGAAAAATCAACCACATTTAAAAATCATTAAAAATAGTTTTAAAATCAACTAGAGATTAATCATTGTTTCAGAGCACACACATACATAGAAAGAAAAAGCCTAAAGCAAAAGATAAAATATGATTCATGTTCTAGTGCTATATCCTGGTAGAACAGACTACAGCAAGCAAAGTCTATATGAATATTTTCCCATTATTAAAACTTATGTTGTATAATGAAATAAAGATGAAACCTAACACCAATTATTGCTTTTCTTTAAGATAAATGTTATGTATCACTTCCATAGACAGAGGCAAATTTTGTCTTAGTTACTAGACATGTAATTTAGGATCTAAAAATCTCTCTTCACTTGATAAAAGAAAGTTATCAGTCATTCATAATAACTCTATGATATATTAAGAAATAATTCTGTGAAGAATAGCTGTTATATTGTATATCATAATTTATATTATATTGATATTATAAACATGTATCTTCTCCAAAAAGATCAAAGCATTCTTATCTATATATCATCCTACACTTTATGGTACCAAATCATGCCTTATTAATATATACTCATATGTAATAGTTTTACAATTACGTATTAGCCAGATTTTTGTTTTGTTTTGTTTTGAGTAAAAGATTTTTTATTACTGCGGTCAACATGATGCATCTGCACATACAACACAACCAGCAACCTGCAGACACTAGGGCAAAGGGTAAGGAATCTTTAAATGAGCTCCCTGGCTCCATCTGAGGGTGAGGACAGGAGAACATGTTTTTAAACATGTCAGCGTAATTGACATTTAATAATTTGGATTGTTAAAATAAAAAGCTAAGTGCACATCAAAAATGAAAATAAATAACTTTCACTTACTCTGGATCAAGATCTAAAACTAGTTGATTCAGAATCCCCTTTGGACTGTCTGTTTTATAATAATTTTGAAATCTCATTTTCTTGGTTTATGATCTGACACTGACCAATAATAAGTAATTAACAAATCTTCCCCTCACTATCAATATGAAGATGACGTCTAGAGCCAACAGCATTTGATGGGTGAATCAAAATTGAAACTAATAATTCTTCCTCTGCTGTTGCTTGCCCTAATGCTACGCTGCCCATAACAGAAAATGAGTAAACACTGGCACTCAGAGCTTCCCTTAGATCCTAAGCATATATGACTCTTTAATCTTTGGCTTTGTTCACTATCTAGTCAACATAACTGTGAAAGTGGGAAAAAATATTTTTGTCTATTAGTAGACTTTGATGTCATCCACACCAGCAGACTATGCTATGCCCCAGGGAAAAGACAGTGACTCTAGTACCGATTACAGGCCTGCATTTCTCTAGAGGTCTGTCTTTGAAGAGTCAATCCTGGCCAAGCCAAAACAGTTGGTGACAACCTTCTGGCTCTGTGTGTGCTCACCAAGTGTACTTGCCAAAATTCCAAACTCTGAAAACTAGCAAACAAGGGCCAAGGCTACAATTCAACTACCACGGAATGCCAATTTTCCACACACAGATTTGTCAATTGTTGCTAGAATTGTTCATTATGATTTGGAAATCCTTGAAGTCCAATTAGAATTGAGAAGAACTTGTTTAAATTCAAGCACTGGAAAGAATAAAATGTTATCTAAAGAAATATACATTGTGGTGAAGAGCAGATCTGGAGTTGGACAAATGAGTTCAGTTTTTGATTCTGCTACTCACTGGCCTTTTGATCTTGTCTTAACCTCACTGAGCTTCGGTCTCCTTATCTCCAATTCAATGTCTTACTTAGAAAGGTTGTATTTGTGAAGATTAAATGAGAAAATGGAACTAAAAGAAGAACTTAACACATATCTGGTTAAGGCCCATGGTACCTGGCACATAGGAATTAATAAACGTTATCTATTACTTTTATCTCTTCCAACGCAAATGCAAAAATTGCTTTAATTTTACCACACATTTACTGAGTATCAACTATGTTCTGAGCACCATCCTAAGTATGAAATATATCACGAACACAACAAAATCCCTGCCCTTTCTAGTGCGGGCAGACGGCAAACAGAAACCAATTTAATAAATTAACTAAACTATAGAGAGTATTAGAAGGTGAATAGAACAGAGCAAGTGAAAAAAAATACTGGAGGAGAGTAGGATGCTTAAGTCTAGGTGCTGAGACTGGTTGTAGTTGTAAGTAGAGGGGTCAGAGTGAGTCTATAAGGAAAGGTTTGGTTTGTTGAGATCCTCGGAGAGTTGAAGCATTGTTAAAGTTCTATTTTTTGTTTGTAAACAACATTCACTAAAATAAACATTTCTCTGCCAATATTATTCAGTAGTATTCATTTTTCGAAATCAGAAGGCTCATCATGTCTCCACCTTAAAATGTGCTGAGTTGACAATTGAAGAATCAATTGTTGACAACAAATTGCATGATCATCTCTAACATGTATTAATCAAGGCTGGCACAGAAAGCATCTCTCTGATTTCATCGTAACTTTTCACACATACTGCTCATACCCAAATCTAAAGCTGTTTTCTCTCAGAGCTGTGAGAGCTCTGAAATATTCGCTTGGCAAAAAAAGACCTCTGCTTTCAAATAAAAAAAAAAAAGGACCTCTCTGTGTTCCAAAAAGTCTACGGAAATCCTACATGTTAAACTAATAAAAACGCATGCAGTAGCACCTGAAATTTTTCTCAATTATTTCCCCTCTACGAAATTACTTTCTGCAGGTCAGATCTGAGGTGTTTGGGATATTGTAGATTCCACAGCTCTTTAAACTTTTAATTGGTTCACAGCCCTGTTCTGGAATAAATAACAAACTTGAGGAAAACCTATTGACAGTTTTTAAAATAACTTTTCTGGAGATTTCTTAATACAACTTACTCCTTTGAATTCTGAAATCAAAAACAAGTCACAAAGCATCTAAAGAATGTTATTTTGAAAACGGTATGTGTTTCAATTGAGCATAGAGAAACCCTACAAACTACACAATTACCTTTTCAGAAGAAAAAAAAAAAAAGATCCACTGTATTTTTTGTCTTCTTCTATGTAATCACTCACCCCTATTATGGTTCCTATGGAAAACACTATTGGTTCTGGGGAATAAAACTTAAACCACTATCCACTGGAAACATTAGCTTCTCTCATTAAAGCAAATATCTTGAAAACCTGACCTTTAAATTCAACTTCACAACCCCCCCTCTAGCAATTATTTCACCTTTCAGTTGTTTTTATTTAAATGTCTGGCTCATAATTTTTCTTTTCTTTTTATTTATAATTTAAGTAAAGATTTTTTCTGCAAAATTATGTAAAAGTGAAGAAAAATATGACTATCCTAACACACACTGAATTTTTATTGAAAAGCTTTCCTCTGAATGTGGTGTTGGATCCAGGAGTAAAGACTAAAGGTTTTATTCATTTGCATAGTCTCTGACATTTTGAATTTTCACAAGGTACATTTACTAAGGATGAGTACTCCAGAAAAATGGTTGCGCAATTTTGTATAACACATTCTTCAGCAACTTTTTCAATCATTTCTTAATACTTTTTTCTTCTTGCACTGTTATTTTATCCTCAACCCATTTGTAAACAAAACTTAGAAGAAATATAAACATGCACACACACATGTATGTATATACAAGAACACACAAGCACACAAGCATACACCTTGATTTCCTGACTGACAAACTTAGGGGAAAGTAGTGATATATAAAAAAAAAAAACCCTAAGGGAGAACTCTGTTTCAATCCTAAAACTATGCATTAGCAAAAATAGTTGGATTCATGTTAGCCAAAGGAGAAAACAGCAAATGTAATGGTAGGAGGTTTTGATAATGGATCTGAGTGCCACCACACTGTTCTTGAGGTTTGCATAGCTCTGGCTTATGCAATCTTTTTGGAATTTTCTCTGATTCTCTAAAGACCTACAAATACCAATTTAACAATCATTGTTCCTAAACATTTCATATAGAGAATAAAGCCAGAAATATCAAGATAAGTTTCTAGAAATAAGGTTTCCAATCCAAATTCCACAAATCTCTAAAGAGACATTAGGTAAATTTTAACTCAGGGGCTTATTGAGTAGATTACATTTCCTTTCGAAAATGCACACTTCTGAAGTAATCTATAGTTTGCTACAATGAATGAGTCTTTTCAAACACAATGTATTATTTAGAAAAGTAAAATGAGTGACTGGAATGTTCATCAGAAAGCACCTGGTCACTTGTAGCAGTCTCTGTTAATTTGACATATATGTAAGTGCAAGTCCCTCAATTGTATAGAGGGTCCAAATTATTAAGATCAAGAGAATAGTAGTAAAAGAAAAAATGTTTTATTCCCTTGCTCCATACAGGCAGACATGCTGTTACTCATCCTTCAAAATCAGATAAGAACTAACTAGTATTTTTCCCTTATGTAATGATTCTCAAGCAATTTTATTAGAGAATTCCACAAATGAGTAGCCAACATCTCTATTTTTGTCACAAATCCCTAGCTTATAGACAAATTCTCATGAAGCATATAGGACAAAACTATAACATTTCTTATGAATATGTTCTCACATTCACACATAAGCTTTGTCCAAAAGCTTAATATGATTCAGTCTCCACAATGCAGAATCTGTTAATCGGGATCTGCCTATGTTTTCTAATGCATAGCATTCTACAGTGCTAAGTATCTAATGTAAACACTCTTTGCTGAGATTCCTCATAAAGCTATTTTTTTTTTCCACTCCCTTGAAATCAGCTACTGAATTTCAATGGCCTAAATACAAAAAAATACACCTGGTTTTTAATTCTTTACTGACATAATCCAGTCTCTTACATGAAGTTTAATAATGGTTATCTATTTTATAATCTTCCCCAAAAGATTAGCACAGTGTTGATATAAGAAGTACAAAGAAAGGAAGGCAAAACAATGTTTTGGCAATCTCAGACATTAACTTCAAGAAATCAGGTCATTAGCTCTATGCAATTTTTTGTGGTTATTATTCTGACTGTAAAGTTTATCGGAATATATGAGCATATACAGGAAAGGATGAGAAGCTTAAGGCATATTTTAATGAATTTTTACAAGATTATCACACACATATCCAACATAGAGATCAAGACAGAGAACATTGCTATCTCCCTAGAAGCCTTCCTTATGCCCTCATAAGTAACCCCGACATTTACTTTTAACACCGTTGATTAGTTTTGCCTATTTTTGAACTTTATATGAATGCTATCATACATTTTGTACTGTTATGTATTTAGCTTTCTTCCCTCCTCATCATGTGTATGAAAAAAGTAGTTCACTTTCTTTAGTGCTGTACAGTATTGCATTATATGAGAAGTCTTAAGTATGGATTCAATATCCTTAACAGATACCACAGAATTGAAATTTGCTGATTTGTCATGTATCTATTTTTGAAGGTTGTATGTTTCAAGATTTGTTCATTTAAATATAATGGCATTTCCTTATTATCTTTTGCATCCATAATGTTATCACCTTTGCATTCCTTAGGTTGATAATTTGTGTTTGTTTTCTGCCTTTTTTTTCATGATTATTATCATTTATTTTTTTGCTAAAAGGAAAATTAATTTAATAAAAAAGAAAGATCTCAAATCAACAATCACCTTTGCACCTTAAGAAACTAGAAAATAAAGAGCAAACTAAGCCCAGACCTAGCAAAGGAAGTAAAAAATAAAAATTAAAGCACAGATAAAAGAAACAGAAAATAGAAAAGAAATAGGAAAAAATCAATGAAACTGAAAGTTGGTATTTTAATGAGATCCACAAAATTGACAAACCTTTACCTAAGTGTACTAAGAAAAAAGAGAGAAGTCTCAAATAATTAAAATCAGAAATGGAGGAGGGGTCATTACAACCAAATTACAGAAATCAAAAAGGTTATAAGAAAATACTATGAAGAATTTTTGGTCAGAAAAGTAGATCATTTAGATGAAATGAATAAATTCCTAGAAACACACCACCTACCAAGACTGAATTATGAAAAAACAGAGAGTTTGAACAGAACTATATCTAGTAAGATGAGTGATTATTGTTTTTTGGTTTCCTGATGCAGGACTCTCTTGAGAATTTCTAGCAGGGTTGGTCATGTGGTGGTGAACTCGCATGGTTTTTGTTCGTCTTGAAAATACACTATTTCTCTCTCATTTCTGAAGGATAGCCTTGTGGGTGTAGTACTCTTGGCTGGCAGAGTTTTTTTTTTTTTTTTTCTTTTAGTATTTTGAATATATCATCCCATTTTCTTCTGGCCTGTAGACTTTCTGTTGAGAAGTTTGCTCTTAGTCTGATAGGGGCTCCCTGATAGGTGACTTGATGCTTTTCTTCTCTTGCTTCTTTATAGATTCTTTCTTTGTCTTTGAGCTTTGCAAGTTTGACTATAATGTGTCTAGGAGAGGATCTTTTTGATTTGAATCTGTTTGGGGATCCTTGAGCCTCCTGGATTTGAATGTCCATGTCTCTCCCTATACCTGGGAAGTTTCCCATTATTATTTGATTGAATGGGTTTTCCATGCCTTTTCCTTTCTCCTCTCCTTCTGGAACACCAATGATTAGAATGTTTGTGCACTTAAGGATGTCTTCTAGCTCTCTTAGATTTTCTTCATTTTGAAAAGACTATCTGCAAGATCAGAAATTCTTTTTTCTGCTCATTCTAGCCTGCTGCTTAAGCTCTTGGTTGTGTTTTTTTTATTTCATTGAGCAAAACTTTCAATATCATGAGTTCTTCTACATTCTTTTTTAAGATATTAATCTCTTCTTAAATTTCTTCCTTCACATCCTGGATTTTTTTCTCATTTCATTACATTGTCTAACTGAATCTTCTTTTATCTAAGTAAGTTTCTTTAAGATTGTTGCTCAGAATTCCTTTTCAGTTGTTTCTAGGGTTTCCTGCTCTATAGGGTTTGGTATTTGAGAAGTACTGTATTCTTGTAGTGGTGTCATATTTTCTGGGATTTTCATATTTCTAGTATCTCTACATTGATATCTGGTTATCTGGCAGAGCAGTTGCTTCTTCTGTTACTCTGGAGTGGGCTTTGAGGAGAAAGAAGTCCTCTTCTTTTTTCAGTCTCTGCTGGTATTTCTCCTGTGTCACTGAAGTTGAGTGTCTGGCAGGCTGCCTGCATGGCATCTGTGGCTACTGCTGTGGTGTCACTTTTGTTCAACCATGGCTGTGGTGAGCAAACTGCATGGAAGTGGAGTTTTCAACATGCTCCTTGTTTGCTTCCAGGCAAGGGATGCTGCCCTTGGCTTATGCTTAGGACTCTGGGTGTGCGCTGTTTCTTGCCTGTCTCGAGGTGGAAGCGGCTGACTTCATTTTCTGCCTAACTTTTTCATGATTTGTATCAATAGAGGTTCATCAATTTTATTAATCTTTTCAAATAATGAAATGATTTTGGTTTATTGGACTTTGCTATTTATTTGCTCTTGGTTTTTTATTGATTTCTGTTTCTTACCCTTTCTTTTCTCTTAGGATTTTTGGCTTTAATTTGCTGTGGTTTCTGTTGGACCTGGAGAATGAATCTTAGGTAATTATTTTTTTAGCATTTCTTCTTTATTAATATATGCATTTAATGCTGTAATTTTCCTCTAAGTATTTCTTCAGTTGTATTCCACATTTTAATATTTTTAACTAAATAAAAACAAGATATTTTGTAACAACTACTGTGATTTCCTCTTTGATTTATGTATAATTTAGAAGAGTATGTCTTAGTTTCCAAGCACTTTGAAGATTATGTACTTTTGTCAGTGATTTCTACCTTCCTAATAGTCCTCAGAGAATATTCTCTGAATATTATCTTACCTTTGTATCTTGTTATGATTTGCTTTATAGTACAGCATATGGTCTGTTTTAGCTAATTTTGTTTGTATTTTTTTATTTAAAATATTTTAACATTTGCTTGTACATTTTTGTTGGGTATAGTATGTTGTTTCAATAAATGCATATACTGCACAATGATTTGCTTGGTGTAGTTAGCATAGTTTTGTACCCATTAGTCCACCACTTTTCTTCATACCCCACCCCCAACCTCTGGTAACCATTATTTCATTCTTTACTTCTATGAGAAACGGTTTCTTTTTTTTTTTTTTTTTTAGATTTCACATGTGAGTGAGATCATGCAGTATTTGTCTTTTTGTGCTTGATTTACTTCACCTAACATGATGGCTTCCAGTCCCATCTATGTTGCTGCAAATGATAGAATACCATTTTTTTTTATAGCTGGGTAGCATTTCATTGTGTATATATACCACAATTTTTATCCATTTGTCCATTGATGAGCATTTAGGTTAATTCCATCTCTTGGCTATTGTGAATAGTGTTGCGGTGAACATGGAAGTGTAGGTGTCTTTTTGATATACTGATTTCATTTCCTTTGGATATATACCCAGTAATGAGATAACTGGATCATAAGGTAGATCTATTTTAGTTCTCTGAGGAACATCCATACTGCTTTCCACAATGGCTGTACCAATTTACACTCCCACCGGCAATGTAGGAGAGTTCATTTTTCTCTGCATCCTTGCCAGTCCTTGCTATTTTTTGTCTTGTTGATTATAGCCATTCCAACTGGAGTGAGATGATATTTTACTGTGGTTTTAATTTGCATTTCCCTAATGATTAGTGATGTTGAGCATTTTTTCATGTGTCTGATGGCCATTTGTATGTCTACTTTTCTGAAATATTTGCTCAGGTCCTTTGCCCATTTTTTTTATGGAGTTATTTGTTTTTTTGTCATTGAGTTGTTTAAATTCCTCACATATTCTGGGTATATTCTTCATGGGCCTTTCATGGTTCCTCACATCTTGAGAGTAAAGGCACTGATTCTGTTTATTTTGGACTATATTTTCCAGAATGTTTTTAGAGCAAACAGCTTTGGAATATAGAGACAGTGTCTCCCCAGAACAAAAGACAGACTTGTCTCCATCTGAGAGATATATATCACACACACATTGCAGTGGCTTGAGTGTCCCCCCAAACTCATTGAATCTTAATCCCCACTGCAACTATTGCAGGTGGGAAATCTTATTATGATAATTGAAAGGTGGGGTCTTGAAGAGGTGATTAAATTGTGAGGACAAAGACCTAGAGAATGGATTAATCCATTTGATGGTTTAATGGCAGTCGTGGCATGGTTCTGATGGTTTTAAAAGGAGACCACAGGAGAGTTTTTCTCACTGTGCTTCACCATTCTGCCATGTGAGATCCCTGCATCACTGTCATTACCACCAAGGCCTTCACCAGATGTGTTCCCTGGACTTTGGACTTCCCAACCTCTTCAACTACCAGTTATTTAGTAAGTCATAGTAATTAGAAGTGAACTTTTAAATTATTAAATTATTAATGTGTAGAAAATTGTGATTTCTCAAATTACCAGTAAGCAATAAATTTGGTTTTCTTATAAATTACCCAGTTCCAGGTATTTTGTTATAAGCAACAAAAATGGACTAATCCACACATATAACCTTTTCACCAAGTCCTATATTTCTCTCATGCTGTTTTTTGAATTGTTCTTCTATCTACTTGGACTCTAGTACATACATTTTTCTTTTAAAGTTTCTTATAGTTACTTAGTTTTCCCTTCAGCTTGTGCATATTTGGGGGGGGGGGCTTGGTTTTTGTAGTCCTAAAACTGTTGTGTACGATTATTTTGTTTTATTATTTTCAAATATTTTTTAACGATTTTCAAACTGATGTGGCAATTTATCCCTGATTTCTAAATGAAATCTCTATAGCAGCTCTCTAATGTAAATACAACTTGAGATGCATGATAGCATTTCCAACATAAAGCATGCTATTTTGCTTATAAAAATGTGTCTCCTATTAAAGTCTCCAAGCACATAGACAACACAGAATCATTAATAACTCAGAGGAATGGCAGTCACATTCCTTTTCCTCCACATCCCCATGTCATTCTAGAAAGGCCAGCAAATATGCATTTTACTTAAAACATTTCCATAAGCTCTTTTGTTCACCCGAAATTTATGTTAATTGCTAGGGAAAGTGGCTACCAATAAGCACTAGGAAAACAATTCATGGTTTAATTTAAATACCAAATTCAGCAGTAGCCACTTTAATCAGGATCATATACCACCAAGAAACATTACAATAAATACTTGTAATTATACATACTTTTTCTCAGAGGGTTATACAAAAGGAACACAATAAGAAAAGATTTACAGCTAACTACAGAAATTTAAATAGAAACTGTAACAAAGTTAAAATTAAACTCTTGGAAACTTTTTGAATCAAAAACAGAAAAAGCTTATTTGTAGTTTTAAGGAGTGACTTTGGTGTTCAATAAAATTTGTGTTCTATTACGAGTGTTCTCTTTAATTTTCCAATATACCCTCACAACGGTAAGCTGTCTTCACTCCGAATAAATGCTCTTTGTTCCACTTTGACTTTGTTTGGTCATCTTACTTTTATATGAGATCCTGTTATTGGCAACCTAACAATGTAGCAAATCTATTAGATCAATTATCTAGAATAAAATATACAAAGGAAATGGTTCCTAAATTAAACAGTTGCTTAATTGTTTGACTTTCCAATGTTTTGTGTGGGAGGGGGCACATTGCATAGAAAAAATATATTTATACATTGGGACAATACTAGAAGTGATAGCAACCTTAGAGTCTCTTTCTAGAGCCCTTTATGGTTAATTGTTCTAGGTCACATGTTGATTTGAGCCTTAAGCAAAAGTTTATTGCTGGTTCTAGTGCCTCAAGAGCTGATGAAACATCTTAGAAAGCTGAGGCTCAGACTTCTGTGCAGGGAGCATCGGCTACCTTGTGCTAATGCCTATGAGCCAGCATGATGAAGCCAGTTCTTACAGAAAAAACTGGGAACTGGTACCAACTGCTGTTACTCAAACAATACTGAGGCAAAGAGACAATTTTAAAGTGAGCAATCAGGAGGAAGAATGTTCCTTCTTCCCCCACACTCCCTTTAGTGACCAACCTAACAGGGCAAAGGAAAACTATGGCTTGAAGGAATCCAACCCAACTATCACAAAGGATGAGTTTGGAGTTTAATGACAATACTTAATAGCACACTTACGGAGACTTTCAGCTTCCCAGAAAGCACTGCAGTTAGAAGCCTAAATAATACATCTACTAAAAAAAGTGAAAGGAGAATATGACTGTGGACATGTAAGCTGGAGAGGCTGCAGTAAACACTTATGAACTTAGAGATCAGTGCAGTTTAGTCACTTTGTCACAGAACTGGGACACATACAAATTACAGCTAAAGAGCCAAAAACGATTAAAGAGGAATTTCATTCTATGACCTCTCAGATGACACTAAAATGACTGCAAATAAGAAGTCTTTAGAAACAGCCATTAAAGTGCCCTTTGTTTCCATTCTACTTTCCTCACAGGTTTCTTTCTCATCCACGCTCCCTCTCCACTCAAAAGGAAAAAAAAATCTTTCTCTGCTCTGAGTCCATGAGGCTTTCTTTCTTCCTCTTTCCCACTCTCTGTATCACCTTGGGATTAATTATTAATTATGATTAGCTAATCAGTAATTAACATCTCTCCCTGTAATACATTGTTATTCCTCATTGTGGTCAGCTGATTGCATTGATGACACCAGTTCTTCCCTCCTCTGTATCTGTGCTCTCTGGCATGAAACTTTATAGCTCCCACCTACCTTAACGCAGGGCTCAGCCTTGTGATTTTCTTTAACCACTGAAATTTTGGAGAGTGGGACACAAGCAGAGACTTGAGAAAGCAATTCCCCAACTGGGTTTATTCTCATTCTTGTTCTTTGACACTACCACAAGAATATGTCCAGGCTAGCCTGCTGGAGGGTGGGAGGTATTTGGTTTAGATATTGCTGTCATCCTAGCTGGCAGCCTGTCTGTACCAGATCTGCACATAAGCCCACTCAACATCAGAAGAACAGCTTCACTGAGACTAGCCTAAATATCTGACCATAGATCAGTGAGGCAAATAAAATCTCATTATATTAAGTCCCTGAGATTTGAAATGGTTTATTATATGACATTATCATGGCAACAGTCCACTGATATACTCTCTATCAGGAGCACAACAAAGACAATGATTATCATATTCTCCTTGGTAAGTTGAGGAAAGAAAAAATTCTGTGAACACTTATTTAATAATAATATTCTCTGTCATATTGCAGTTAGATTAAAGCAAACGGACAAAAACAAGGACAAATTCCAAGGTAAGAGACAAATGATTAGTGGACTGTTTACAAGGAAGATAAGATTACTATCTGTACTTGTAGCTGATTCAGAATAACTTCATTTTTAAAAAACTTAAAATATTGTGATTGAGCTCTCCAGTGCAACTTCCCAAAAAGTACTTCTACATCTGATAGAAAATGATGCATACAGGAGTTTCCTTTTTAGAATTTAGGTCTTATATTGAAAATATTTTCCAGCTTATTTATGCTTTTAATCAGAATTATCTGTTTCACTGAAAGATGTTATTATGCTTTATATATCAAAAATATTGAATGAAAGATATAAATCATACAAAAATATTAAAAAACCATGGTACTATATTTTTACCCTGCTTCAGCCAGTCACCAAGAACTTTGAATAACTAAAAACTTTGTATATTACTATGATCTGTCTGAAATATTTCTTGATTTGATTTGGGGGGGAGGGAAACTAATCACTCGGGCGGGGGGGATAAAAGGGTAATCAGACACTTTTCCCTCCTAATTTAAGAGAGTTAGAGTTAGCAGCAGATTTCCTCAAGATAAATCCCAGAAAGGAGAAGATGTAGAAAGATGTAGAAACCCACCAATGTGCCTACCTGTCCAGTGCCCTACAGAGCCTCATTTGTAGTCCAAGGTATAAAAAAGAAGGAAGAAATTACTAACTCAGGCCACAGCCCACTGGCTTGCTATTAAAGATTACAGTGATTCTAAGAGGGCTTCCCTTTCCTTACCACTGCCTACTTCTTTTACAGACCTCTTCCCGTTTTCTCACTTGCAACACATAACCAGAATCTCCATAGCGTGTTTAACACCAATTAGACTGAGAGTCCTTGGAATTCCACCGAAGGATGAACGTAGAAGCCATACTGGCATGAATTGCAGAATAAATGATGCTGGCACACAAATCAGGAGGTAGATCAGCATAACCTAACAGCAAGTCTAGTGATAGATCCAAGAACACATGGAGAAGTAGATACGATAATGATGTTTTTTAGATCAGTGAGGGAAGCATTCAATAGAACTGAGGTAATTAGGTAGCTACCTGGAAAAGATGCAAGTTGGACCCATACTCCAAAACTTACCTTAGGTATTTCAGTGTTTTAAATGTAAGAAAATAAAACAATGAATATCTTAAAAAGCAGATGAGAATTTTAAGGTATCATCTCAGTGATATCTTCCAAGTTTGAGACATAGATATTACTAAAGAAACATAATTTTTTACTAGAAAAGCATTTGTCAAAAGATAAATGACAAAGTGAGAAGAATCACTTACAAGCATATCGCAGACAAAAGTAAATTCCCCTTTGTATAAATACCTCCTATAAATCCAAAGCAAAATGAAGAATAATGTACAGCATGCTCCCATTTTTGTTAAAAAAAATAAAAGAGAGAGAATATATATGAAGTTGTTTATGTATAAGTGGAAAATCTCTGGAAATATACATGAGCATTTATTAACATTGGCTGATCGCAGGAACGGGAATGGGTGGTCAGGGTTCAGAAATGGAAGAGATTTTTTTCACTCTATATTTCATTGTGCTTTTAAATAATGAACTTTATGGATGTATTATCTATTCAAAATAAATAAGTAAAAATTGAATTAAACTTTTTCACTTATGAAACACTGGTAACCTCATATTTTAAGCAGGATTCAATGAAGACTGATATGTGTTGGATAGCCCTAATATGTCTAGTATCCAGCCACGTGGAACACATGGCCTTTAAGATTGGTTGCAGCAGAAGGAGAACACTGGTTCTGAACTGTCCCACTCCAGAACTAACAAGAGTCTTTTCTACAAATATTCCACCAGCCAGAAGCAATCAGTGAGGCCCCCACCCGACTGCAAGAAAGGTGGTGAAAGGAAGAGCACACGTGGAATATCACTACTGCGTTTTCCACACAGCAGTAAATTAGCTGTTAATAAAGGTCTTAACAATTATAAAGCTTCATGCATGATGTAACCTCTGTTTTGTGTGCTGTCAGTTTTATTGTTAAAAAAGCTTATTAATACTCCAGAGAAAGACTCACATGGGTGACACCCTTAGGATGTCTTAGAATATCCAGGTATATCCTATCCTAAATATAGGAGAATTAACTTTGATGTCACACAGCAATATGTGTAAATATATTATTTGTCAATCCCAATTTGGATGTGCTTTGAAATGTTTGAGCTCAGTCATTTTCAGCTGTGCCAGGTACATTTAAACAATCATAGTCTACACAGTCACTAATATTTGGAGGCAAATGAGCTCATGCTATCCATTTTGTCAGCATCCTTCAGCTGAGTTTTTACATGCCAATAAAGGTCACTAAGTGTGTTCTACCTCCACAAATTACAAAGAAAGTCAAAAGAGAAAGCCAATGCAGTGTTCTGCTGTCTATTTTTATCCTGGAAAGAACTGTTGGTATTCATACTTAATTTTTGTCTCTTAGTTCTACTTCGAGTTCACTTGCCAAACTGTGTTTTTTCACTTTGCAGCATGAGAAATGAGGTCTGCACCTAAAAAGTTGAAAGCAATGAAGGAGGTCACTGAATCACTTCTACTTGTTCTTTTAGGTATTAAGGGATAAGACTGTAGACATGATCTGCAACATAATTTAGTTTCTCTTCATTCTGTGTAAGTATTTATTTAACAGAAAGATTCCTGCATACAATTCTGAAGATTGCCAGCTGTCCAAAAGAGAAACTCAGGAGACAAGACAGAGAACTTTGATAATTGGGACCTCGATGGAGGAATTACTCAGCAGAAGTGAAGAAAAGAATTGGAGAAATTGATCAACATTTCAGCAGAGGAACCAAAGCAAGAAAAGTATATCTTAACGTGTTATTTTAATGAGCCATGAAACCAACTGCAAGAGCTGTGTACAAATTGGGTGTTTTGTCTCTTAAAATGTAAATTGCTTTTGTTTACCTTTAGTAAAAACACCACAGGGTCAGGGTGGACTGTTGCAAGTAGAATGTTGAGTTATGAGCACACCCTACTGGTTTGGTGTGAGATGACAATAAAAGGTAATAGGAAATCTCAAAGATATTTTTTCTTTGTGGATTTTTTTTTTTTTTCGATTTTGTACATCATGAAACATATGATATTCTGTAATTTAAATATTATACCAAAAAGAATAGTGATATGTATATTAGATAGATAGGTAGATAGATAGAAAATACATTTTTGAATCAAATCCTTTTCAAATTTTTTGTATGCCTTGATATGCCTTCTTTCCCTCTTTTTCTATTTTTAAGGCTCTTTTTAATTCTTTCAGCTCTCATTTAGTTTCAGCAGACTTTGTATACTAAGGAAGGCTCTTTTGAAGTGAGTCAGTCTGATCCTGGATCCACACAGAGCAACCTGCAAATGTCACACTGAAACCTTGCTGTTGACATAACACCTGTTTTTTTCTTATTTTCCTTTGGTTTTTACTTTCATCAAGCAAATTCTTCAAACAGCTGGCTGGTGCCAACACGTGGAGTCCTCTGGGAAGCACATTTGTGTTCCATATTAGAAAACCAAACCTAATTACTCAGTTGTGTTTAGGGCACTTTTTCTACTTCGTGGCTACTCTAGTCATCTTAGCCATATTTGAACTAGAAAATACTAGTGTTTGCAGTCACACATGATAAACACAAATGTGTATTTAAATACAAATGTTAGAGAAAGACAAATAGGTAGACATAATTATGTGGTATATTCTCCTGTGGCCAGAAAATAGTTCCATTATTCTTCTTGACTGAAAGATGTTATCTAGAAAGGGAGGCTCTGTTCTATCTAGAAAGGGACCACCATGGGAAATTAAACAAGTTTGGAGCTTATTCTTTTGTTTTGTTTTATTTTTTCACCCAGTAAGAGTGACTAAGACCACATGGCTATTTTTGTATCATTATATTACTACATCTTTATAGCAATGTATTAACATTTCACTATTGCTGTGTTCTCAGTGTCTATGTGTTAGTCCATTTCTATTGTTTATAACAAAATTTACAGAACTGGGTATTTTACGACGAAAATGAAATTTATTGCTTACAGTTTCAGAGGCTGGGAAGTTCAAATTCCAGGGAACACATTTGGTGAAGGCCTTGGTGGTGACAGTAGCCCACGGGTCTCACATGGCAGAAAATGGCAGAGCAGAGAGAGAGAAACTCCCACGTGCTCTCCTTTTAAAACCCTCAGAACCGCACCCCTGATCACCATTATTAATCCATTCAGTATAACACAGTCCTATAATCTAATCACCTCTTCAAGGCCCCATCTTTCAATTACTATAATAGGATTTCCCACCTTCTGAATAGTCAGAGTGAACATCAATCTTCTAAAACATAAAATTTGGGGGATACAATTCAAGCTTCATGAGTGTGGGGTCAACCCACTATAGTTCAGACAATAAGCGTTCAAGAACTAGTAACTAAATTTCTGTAAGTAAAATGAAGGAAAAGAAAAGCATAAGTATCCTTTTACTTTTATGCAGTTCAACCCTTTTAGAGATGAGAAAACTATACAGATACCATGACACAAAAGGAATTTCTTTTCAACTAGTATCTATCAAGCATAAGAAATACTTTTGTGACCAAATATTATAATATTTCCAGTACACTTACAGTAAAATAAAATAAAACTCAAGCAAGCTTATATAGGCACCAATTATATATTTAAAAAAAAAAACAATTTAACAACATTTGCCTTCTATTGGTTTTGGGCTCAAAACTAACTCTGGCCAAATAAGTTCCAACCACATTATTCATTTTTCAATGCTAACATTCCTTAATTTGAGGCTAACTCTTTCAAAAAATTGACTCACACTATGTTTTTAAAATTGAAATCTAATAGACGATTGTGTCAAAATGGCAAGGAAGGTACATTCCATGGGTCCCAGTGCTGTATCTATCTCCAGTCACCTCCAGGAAATCCAATATGCATCCGGCTGCCTGACTAATTTAATAAAGCAGAACCCAATTCACATCATTCAAAAGGCTTTAATGCCCTCCCAATTATCTGCATCTACAGAATTAAATTCTAAAGCCATATCATAACTTGCAAAGTCCTTGTTAGACAACATCTATCATTACCTTCTACTATTCCCTTTTGGACATTCCTGTGTTCCAACCTAACTGGATTATTTTCTGCTTCCTCAAGTACTTCTTATGCCCTTCTCTATGTTGCTTTCATGCCATCCAAAAACATGCCATTGACGAAACCAAATTCTCTGCAAACTACATCTAATAATAGTGATGACAGCAATAGTGATGATAAGAGTAGTAGCCAGCGTTATAGTAAGGGTTCATTATGTGCCAAGCATTTGAACTATGCACTTTGTACATGTAATATAGTAGTTCTTTATTCCTCTTGACAACCCTAGGGGGTAATTAATGCTTTTTAATGAGAAACTGAAATCCAGTGTTAAATAACTTGTCCACAGTATCATACCTTATAAGTGGAAAAGTCCAGATGGCAAATACCTTCCTTTTCATGAGCATTTTTCTCATTTCTCAAATGCTATAAAATTACTTTATCCAGATTTATCAGGTAGAACTCTTAAGCTGTTTGGGGGAGAAATCGTAATCATCTACAAATTTTACCAAGTGAGCACAAAGCCTTGCACAGTTCTGTTCCATAAGCTCAAGGAAATTCAGCTCTCTGCCCTCTTAGAAGTCTAGCCATCATCAGACAGGAATGCTTCACTTTAACAGAGCGAGATTCCAGAAGCAAAATTGTGTTTATCTTAAGGCCACCAAAGAGGAACCTGAGTTTTCTCTGTTGCTAGATGGACATAATGACTATTTAAAAATTAAGCTAGTATAGGAGTTCTTAGAAGGTGATCCCTGAGGCTCTTTTGAGGAAAATGCAAGGTCAAAATGATTTGGTAATAATATTAAGGTGTTATTGCCTTTTTCTCAGTGTTGCAACGGTGAGGAAACTGTCGGAGCCTTAGCACAAATGAAGACAGCACCAGACTTGTGCTCCTCCCAGCCGTTGCTTTCACGGAGGGGAAAAGTTTCACTTAAGAATGAGTTTAAGAAAGCAGTAAAATTTATTTATTTTATTAAATCTAGGCCTTTGGGTACACATCTTAATATTCTGAATGTAAGATAGAAAGTTTGTATAAAGCACTTATGCTGCATACTAAAATACACTGTCTCAAGGAAAAGCACTTGTGTGATTGAGTTAGAGCTGAACTAGGTGTTTTTGTCATGGAACATTTTCCGTGAAAGAGGAACTGAAAGGCAAAATATGGTTATTCAGTCTGGAGTATTTGACAGGCATCTCCTCCAAAATGAAGTGAGCCTGTTCCTTCAAAGATAGCAACTGAGAGTATTTGTTGCCTGTTATAAAATTTGAGCTTTCAAGCAAAATTTAGAATTTTGAAACCTTGTCTTCTTTACCATATAGGAAGTATCCCAATATTTAAAATGTTTTTCTGATGAGATTGGCAACAACATTAGTGATAGTGATTTTGCTTATATTGCATGACAAAGTATATTAACATTTGGAAGATCCACATAAGTCAGTAAACCAGTATTTCCCAATGACCAATGCATGATGCTTCAAAATCATGCATGGATACAATATTCATTGAAAGTACAAGATAGGCAAATGGATTTTAATGGAACGGAATACAAAACTTTCATGGATTTTGCTTCAGATTCCACATTGCAACTAACCTTCAATAAAATACCACTTGTTATATTGTGATATAATAGCAAAGAAAAATATCCAAATTATTTGCAAAGGATATTAAACCACTTTTTCTTCCAGCTACATAAGTTAGATGAGGTATAAGGTTGAATTTTCTTTTCATGCCTCAACCAAAACAACATATCTCAACAGACTGAAAGCAGAAACATATGAGAATCCAGCTGTGTTCTATTAATCCAGACACCAAAGAGATTTTCAAAAATGTAAAACAATGCCTCTTCTTTTTTTTGTTTTTAAGAATAAAGTTATTTTTCATAAATGTTTATGTTTAACGCAATTCATCTCACCATTATTTTAAATTAATTAATAAATATTTCTTTAATTCCTCATTTTTAATTTAACAATATGTGTTCTTTTGAGATTTTTAATAAGTGTTAAGAGCATACATGGGTTCTGAGACAAAAAAGATAATAAGCCACTGAGCTACGAAAGTCTATAAGCCTTGCTGGATTCCTATTTACTGTTCTTAAAAGAGTAAGTGTATCCTGGAAACAATCTGATCCACATATTTTGAATATCTTTAATTTCACCAATGAGAGCCCCTTTTAGCATTTACTGTGGTAATTAGAAAACATCTAACTCACAAATGAGGACCATTTTTGACATTTACTGTGATTAGAAAAGGCTGTTATGTTGATCAAGCTACAAACAAGAGCATGTATAGTAAAGAGAAAAATGGGCTTTCTCATTAGAACACTAGCTGACAACACCTAGAGTTTAAATTTCCTATTAGAATTCAGAATCTAGCAACTGAGTTCTAACTTAACCTAGATAAGAAAAATGTAATACTATGCCATTTATGCTGATATATTTTAAAGTAAAATTACAGACATTATAATACCTGCCCACATGCCACCTGTCTGAATCTCTTTCATTCTTTTTAGGTGCCTCTTACAGGATACCTAGTTATATCTTCTGCCATTTTTGTACTGAAAGCTTTTGTGTATTTATTTTGCTCCCTATTACTTTTACAGATTCTAACATATTACTCATCTGACTACAAGAAACAGAAATAATATATGATAATTGAGTAAAGCAGATACTAAGGAGCAGGAGAAATCTATGCATGCTAACAGGAAGCTTGGCAGGTGGAATATGCAATCCTAGGAACATATAGGGAGCAATAATAAAGAAATGGATATTCCAATGGCACAGGAAACACAGTAATGAGTACCTAGGAGCAGACACTATTTGGCCAAATATAAGTAAAATAACAAACATCTAAAAACTGTTAGTAAAGTCCCTTTAACCCTGCAGGAACCCAGGGATGGGACTTGAGTCCTGAGGGATAAATAAAAATGGATGATGACATTCATAATCTTATGGAGATTTGACTATTAATCAGTAATGAAGTTAAGGGGTCAGGAAAAAGGGACCAAGACAACATTCCAGTTACCAGTTTTTCAGAATATATAGTTAATAAATATGTAAGTTTTATTTTAATGAAGATATGGCTTTCATTGTACTAAACATTTCATTCTTACTATGTGATGTGAGTTGATCAGTCTGCAAATAAAGTCACAACCCTATTGACATAACATGAATAAGTAAATTCCAGAACATGGAAGAATGGTTTCAAGGCTCTAATAATTCAGACTCCAGCTTTTAAATTAAGAGCAGAACCTCAGAGTTAAAATCTTAGAAAGGCTGGATTTGAATCCTAGCTCTATTATCATCTAGAAGCTTAATCTTGAGCAAAATACACAACTTATCTAAATTTCAGTTTTCTCATTCCCAACATGAAAGATAATATTTTCCTCATAGGGATATTAGGAGGATTCGATATATTATGTGCATAAAGAAAGCAGTACACACTGGTATGTTAGTTATTAATTAATTTTAGTAATAAAAGATCTCTGA
Source organism: Cynocephalus volans (assembly GCF_027409185.1). Taxonomy (NCBI): domain Eukaryota; kingdom Metazoa; phylum Chordata; class Mammalia; order Dermoptera; family Cynocephalidae; genus Cynocephalus; species Cynocephalus volans. Next base: position 138,667,721 of record NC_084468.1, read on the forward strand.
TTTTGATCACAGCATTTTTAAAAACTAGCTACTGTCTCAAATTCCAAGAAGGAAGTGTTTCCATGTGCCATGGCAGCCAACAACAACAACAAAAAAGACAAGAAGACATTAAACATCGTTCGAAAGCATATTTTATTTTATTTTATTTTTTTTCTTATCACTGGTTTTAAGCGATTTTATTACAATGTGCTTTTACGTAGTTTTCTTCATGTTTCTTGTACTTGTGTTTCTTTCTTTTTTTTTTTTTTCTTCTTCTTTTTTTTTTTTAATTTTATTTTGTTGATATACATTGTGGCTGATTTTTGCTCCCCATCACCAAAACCTCCCTCCCTTCTCCCTCCCCCCCTCCCCCCAAAAAATGTCCTTTCTGTTTGCTTGTCATATCAACTTCAAGTAATTGTGGTTGTTATATCTTCTTCCCCCCCCCGGTTTTGTGTGTGTGTGTGTGTGTGTGAATTTATATATTAATTTTTAGCTCCCACCAATAAGTGAGAACATGTGGTATTTCTCTTTCTGTGCCTGATTTGTTTCACTCAAGATAATTCTCTCAAGGTCCATCCATGTTGTTGCAAATGGCAGTATTTCATTCGTTTTTATAGCTGAGTAGTATTCCATTGTGTAGATGTACCACATTTTCCGTATCCACTCATCTGATGATGGGCATTTGGGCTGGTTCCAACTCTTGGCTATTGTAAAGAGTGCTGCGATGAACATTGGGGAACAGGTATACCTTCGACTTGATGATTTCCATTCCTCTGGGTATATTCCCAGCAGTGGGATAGCTGGGTCGAAAGCATATTTTAAATGAAAAGGGAAATAGCCAATCGTAGTACAAAAATAACATGCTTTTCATTACTCAGGAGTTTTCATTACCATGTAAAAAAAAAAAAAACTCCAAAGAGACAGAAAATGTTTAGCAACCAAAATTCAAAGAAATGGATAGATTTCTGAATGGAAACAGAGGCTAAAAGGAAAATTTAGCATAGAAATACTAATATTGAAAGGAGATGTCAAAATAAAGAGTGCAGTAAAGATAAATAAGTTTCATTTACTTGGACGTTTCACATAGATAATTTACAATAACCTATTGGTGAATTTAAACTTAAATATTTTCCAGTGTCTCCTCTATTTTTACTTGGAATAATACATAAATCTTTGAGTAAATCTTATTTATTCCTGTGCAAATTAAATTTATTTTTTTAAAATTTCCTACGTAATACTGCTGTGAACGTCAAAGAATTTAGACATGTACTATGAAACTACTTATAAAGAATGATTACCCCTTTATTGTACCGTAATATCCTAATAGGAGTAGCTAATATTGTTCTGCTTTCTCTTAACTCCTTGCAAAAAGGTTATGTGTACTGATGACAGAAATAAAAACTACCTAAACTTGGATTATGACCTATACTTGAATTTTGATTGTAAACTGGGATAATTACCTAACCTAAGTTAAAATGCTCTAAGTCAGCTGTCCTCAAATTTTGGTATGCACACCCTTATTCTATCTAAAGACTTTTCATGGAACTTTTCAATACATACACCTAGTCAGTACATACACCTAGTCTATATAAAGACAAACTTTCAGATTTTCAACTTTCATATTCTTATACTCCCATGTTTACATTATCTTGAATTGATATTCCTGAGGATACATTTTTGATTGAGATACAAAATCTTTTTTCCCGTCTTTCTTTTGAGATCACAAGCTTACAATATTGAATTAGTTCAGGTAGAAAAACTTCTGGGAAGACAGACAGAGGTATAAAAATATTAATGTTAGTATTGAAAAAAGGAAATAAATAATGACTGGTAATAAATCTTTTTCAAGTCAGGTAGTTTTTAATTCTCTAATTTGAGTGAAATTGAAGAAAGACCTAACTGGTAGTGATTTGTTACAAAAATTATTTGTAATAACCTATTTGATTTGGGATGATAACTAGAAAAGATCTTAAAGAATTATGTGAAGATTTAATAATAAAACTTCCTCTGTTCCTATGTGCTTATTTATGTAACAAAGTTCTTTCCTTAGATGTACAAGGTTTCTGAATATGTACATCTAAGGAAAGAAAAAAGAATATAATTAGAGTTGTATGTGAACACTGTCTAAATCTAACAACAAATAATATTTAAATATATAAGTTAATTTTTTAAAACCTCATATATCTCATTAAGAGATCCACTACCAAAATTTTTACTTTTATGTTTACTTATTTTTCAGAATTTTAATACATTTAAGTAGTTTTGATCAAAGATATATGACTTTAACTTTAATAAAAACTTAATCAGAAAAGATCCTTTATCAGAGATGTGCAATCATAGGAAATTTTAAAATATTAAATTTCAATTATATATATGAAAGGATGATCAACAGAGGACATTCGAGCATAAATATATTTCATATAGATTTAAAACTTAGGATGGTGCATATCAAATTGCTACAGCATTTTAACTTCATAAGATATATTTCAAGAGATAAAGTAACAATTTTGATTCATTTGTGATTATTTACAGCATGCTGGAATTTTTTTAAAGTTGCCATACTTAAATTTATGATGAATCTTCAAAATGGTCAGCTAAATGTGTGAAAAATCCAGTTTTACAAAATTCATCTAGGGGTAAGTGAATAAAAGTTTGAAGTCCAGTGCTCTCGTCTAAACGATAAACACCAGAAGTCTCTTTATTGAGACTGGGCTGGTTTTAAAACCTCACGTTCATCACCACATTCAAAGAGAGGGAAAAAAATAACATTTTCACTTCAGTGACTATGTCTGGTCACTGTAAACCCACCACAGAAGATTTATGATTTTGAATGATTAATCAGCAGTGAGCATGATTTGTTTTTAAAGAATTTCTCTTTGAAATGTACCTTGATCTTGATATATTACTTCAGGTTGATCTATACAGGAAAACCTGGCACCAAAAGCTGTGACTGCTTTGAGGGGAGCTTTATGTGATTATTAGATTTCAAAGCACTAAGCTTGCACTAATCTTCCACATCAGAGATCTAAACACGATTGTTTATGAAAACTTCCCTCTTCCTCTAAGGTTTCCTCCTCTACTCACCTCCCATTTTCTCGAATACTGCCTAAAAAGTGTGCATTGATTCTCTTTGCTTCAGAAACTTTCAACAACCTGACATCCGTTTATTTGAAACAACTCTCGTAAATACAACGCGAAACATTAGTTAGCACAACTGCTAAGCATATAGGCATAGTAAAGCACGTCTCTTCTAAGCATTTAAAAATCAGACCGTCCATGAAAGTCACATCAAGTCTTCAATAAATTTTTCCATAGCATTTGACTATTTCTAGAGCACAGTAAGAAGCATAATATTTTCCTTTTTAAGTCATTGACATTTCTTACTTTCTACAAATTGAGTGTCTGAGATTCAGAAGACCACTGCAGATGCAGTAAAAAAAAAATCAATTGCTTTTCTTATTGCTTTAATAAAAGCTGTAGAAATTCTTTATATTTAACATCTGCACAACTAAAGAGAATGTGTGTGTGTGCGTGCGTGCACGTGTGCGTGTGCGTATAGATGGGGGCTCCAGCTGCTCCCAGATTGAAGGAATCTCCATAGCATCAGCAGACAGGAATTATATTTCATTCACCCTTTTGCCATGGTAAAGGAGTCAACAAGATCCAGATGGTTGTTCTGGGTGTTAAAGTCTGTCTGCTTCGTAATTGTTGTCTGAGACCCAAGCTCTGGCTTTACAGTGCTTAAATAATTGATTTTGTCCAGCCTTCAGTCAGAGCTAGAAAACTCCAAATATTTTCCCATTAATCCTTAGAGTAGAGGATTGCTAATGGTGCTCAGTAGTTTCAAAATTCATGGATTCATGGGAAATCATAGAGTTTACAAAGAAATCCATTTTGGCTAGGAATGAAAATAAAAGCCTCTAGTTGATGATTTAATAATATGTTTAACCAGAGTTACAGGTTGACATGGTAAAACGAGAATATTATTAAACTCATGAAAGATGCATGTTTATGCTGATCTATTACTTAGTAGATTATTCTACACATATGTCCTTGTTATTTTTTTAAATAAGTGAATTTACAAAACAAAAAACAAAACAAAACAAAAAAACAGGAGGTCCAGTGAAAATACATGAAGTCATTCACATGCTATAAAACATTAGGACAACTGACCATGAAGATCAAAAACTCTATAATAAAGAGTTCAAAAGTGAAAAGACATTCTGAATGTTTAGTCACTAAATAAAGGAAGTTGAATATCAATGTACCCTTGCAAAGAAAGCATTCGGGATGCTCTGTCCACTGTCCTAACCAATGAAACCCAATTTACATTCAATATATTTGCTCTTGGAATTACTGGTAAGTATATGTTTATTCATAATGGCAATACAAACTTACTTTTATTGTCCACATTTGATTATTTGACATTCTGAAACAATTTCAAGTAGATTATAAAGAAAGTACAGTATAAGATAAATCACTTAAGAATTCATATAACAAAGTTCCCTTAAGAAAACTGGAAGAACTGCTCTAGACCTCTGAGTTGAGGAGGTTACCGTGCTCAAGCAACACATTTATTTGGCTGTACGATTTTTGACAGAGAAAGCAAAGGATGGGAAACATATTGGGTTGCATTGTTTTCACGTTTTAGCCCTAAGAAGTATAAACATGGGTCTAATATCACTATTTCCCCTAGAAGGAAAGTTGTGTGTGTAAACTGCAGCTGGCAACGTGGATGTTAACAATTGTGTATATGTAGCAAGCATAAATCTGGTGGTGCAAGTGTCAAGGTGTCAGACACAACAAGTTCTAGAGGATACAAAATGAACACAAAGTTAGTTCCACTCGTTGGTAAACTGCATATTAGTGCTTACAAAAAGCAGTAAGTACACCAATGTAACATCATGTAGAATAAGGAATTTGATGCATTTTTAAAAAGAGATTTTTATACTGCTGAGTTTATTGGAAAGTGGGTAAGAAAATAGTCTGATCTTTCTAAACGTACCTAAAATTTTGACAAGCACGTTTTAATTTTCGTATTTCTCCTGTATTCCATTTCACAAATATCAGGAAAACTACCTTGGCAGGTTTTGAGAAAAAGACATTTTGAATACTATAATCCCTAGTCATAGTTATTATCGTACCAACAAAACTGTGAGATGATAGGCTTTAATATGTGCATTAACAGGCTTACATATTTGGGAGAAATAATTATAAATGCTTTCATGTATGTTATTTAGAGCTTCTTCATCAACCCCAGGTAGTTCTCTTCAGAAAGGATGAAGGTGATTCCATTACCCTTTGAAGACATGGCAGAGCAGGACCTGGTAGAAAAGCTATATTCCTTTGGATTCCAAATGATAAATCTTTGTGTCATTTAATAGGGTGAATTATATAATTGGTTCACTGCTTTGCTTTTTTACAATTTTTCTTTAACTTACCAAAAAACAAGATTATTATCTGTGTTTAAGTTAATGGAATTTTTGTATGGGAAGATTTATGCAATGGAAGATAAGAAATATGTGTTTATTTTTAACAACACTTTGGTGAGAAAAGGCAGAAGCCAATTAGTCTATCCTTAAAAAAAGAAGTTTCTGTTCAAAGAAATATACATTTTAAGCAGATGTAACAGCAGTTTCGTTGATTTTCCTGGGGCGATGATGGATTCTAAGAAGCAGGCCCTTTTGCAAGTGCAGCCTGTACAGCAGGAATCCAGGGCACAGGTAGTGTCTCCCAATGACCTTCCCATTCATGTCTTTCTCAGTGTTCTGGCAGCCATCACAGCTGTGTAATAATGGTCTCAACTACATAATCCTTTAAAGGAATTGAGGGTACTCAAGGTTTCCTGAGAGAGAAATAGAAAAAAAAGAAAAGTTGGCACCGCAGTACCACATCTTAAACACACACACACACAACCTTTGATGTAGTCTATTAAATCAGAATTTTTACTTTTGAAAAAAAGTGCAGAGGTTGTCATTTTGCCTCAAATGATTAACAAAACTGAAAAATAAAGCTGAATCATTTGTTCAATCAATATCTTTCAAGCACTCATCTACAGTGTGCCATACCATTTGAAGACATTCAGGAGATAGCATGGACAGAACAGAAAAACTCTCCTCACGGAGCTTATTTTCTAAGGACGGAGACAGGCAATAAACAGGTGTGTGTAATCCATATTGTGTTCGACTGTGATGAGTGCTAACAGAAAGGATAAAACAGGAAGGTAAATGAAGTGTTGCAATTTTAGACAGAGTGTTCAGAGAAGGCCCCACTGGGAGGGTAGCTGTGGAGACCAGAGGGAATTAGCCTGGCTCATTCCACTACCATCAAGCAGGCCAGTGTGGAAATGAATGGTGATTTCAAGGTCCAGGTTCTTTTAATTTTTAATTAAAACGTTTTTTAAATTTAATTTAATTTTTTGAATTATTAAATTTTTATTTAAAGAGTAAAAGAAAATCAATTTTATTTTAAGCAGTTCCTGATGAGGTAGCAATACCTTTTAGTGGTAGGAAATGATGTATGTGCCTTGAAAGCAGCTTTCCCACCTGCAAAACTGGAACAGAGGTAACAATTATTTCATGTATTGTTTTTCTCTCTTACACCTCAATAGCTTAGAAGAACATGCAAGCAACTCGAATATTCCAGTACTTAGAGTGATGTGTTGATTTTTGTTTTTGTTTTTGTTTTTAATGGAAAAAGCCACTTCTACAAACTTTGAAAATCAAATAAGTGAATGAAAATAATATTCAAAAAATATTCAATTTGTTAAAAACTGCAGAAATGGATATAGACTTGACTATATATTGCTAAGCATAAATAAATGTGCTACAGTCCAGTGTTGATAATGTGGTCCTGTCCAATGAACAAAATGTCACGAAAGTTTTCATAATAAAATACGCAATCCAAAGATCTTTTCCTCAAATCAAATTTTCCTCATAAACAAACAAGTTGTTACATCCCAATGATTCCAGTCATCTGTACATTTTAACAAAGAAGCATTTATTTCTTTTTTCACTGTTCCTTCATCCATCTCAACCTACAAAACAAAAACAAAACAAAATGACAAACAAGAAATCAAGCCAACCCCTAAAACTTATTCCTTGTAAACACATGGTTAAAAAAAAAAAAAAAAAAAAAGGAGTACTCAGAAGTCACATTAAAAAAAAGGAAAATAAGAAATTTAACAATAAGCAACATGCATTAAACCACATGATAGGGCCGGCCCTGTGGCTCACTCGGTAGAGTGAGGCCACGGGTTCAGATCCTATATAGGGATGGCCCGTGCACTCACTGGCTGAGCGTGGTGCAGACCACACCGTGCTGAGGGTTGCAATCTCCTTACCAGTCAAAAAAAAAAAAAAAAAAAAAAAGGGAAAGGAATAAGCAGAAAATGTATAAGAAAAAAAAAGCCACTGACTTACTGATCCCAACTACGCACTTTTTCATGATGAAATCAGAGTTCTGAGCCATAAAAATCACGAATAAGAAGAGTTGAAAATGTAAAATTAAGCACCCAAAAGATTCCTCTCACTTTTCTTATTGAAGTATTATTCACAAATACAGGGTCTATATTTTCCTTTTTTATAAAGCCTATTTTCCTTCCCTGTTCATGAAGTAGCATGCATTTGTGCATAATCTTGGGGACATCAATGAGTGTACAGTGATCTCTATTCCAAACTAAAAGATTATTTTACCAGATGTTAAGCAGCTCTGACAGCTTATTTTTTTTAAATTCAAACATGAACATATCATTTTGCACCTAATTTAAGAGGCCCTAAAGGAATCAGAGTCTCCTATCTCCACATATAAACATATTTTATATGCAGTTCTTAGAGATACTTCAAGCTCCATGTTGAGTACCTGCAACCCAATGTGTTCAACCTGAACTTGCTGTCTCCAAAACTAAATCATAAAAGCAAAACTGGATTGTTTACATTGCAGGTGTTGAATAATTCCACATCATATTCAATAAGGAGACAGTTCAAACTTCAAATCAATATTACTCAGAACAACCAAATCATAAAATATCATTTTCATGATTTTGACTCTAGGAAACTCAAAATACACTGTTATTTAATTCATTTCAAAGACTTCCAATTGTGTTCTTTCTTCTAAACTGTTGTCAAAGTTGTTCTAAAATATTTCCTCAGAACTGAAACTAACATTTAACAAGTTACCTCAGTACAAAGGATGTGTTTTGTTACATCTGATTATGTTGAAAAAATGGCTTGCAAATACTTTTGGTTCCACTGAAGTTCTGTATTCCAAAGAACATGGTGGATTGTGCTGTATTTTGGTTGCATTTTAGACTGTCAAAAATGATATTCTTAAGAAAAAAATCATCTTCCATGCCTCTCTCATTGGTGCCCTTTTTATTGCATATGGTTTTTAATTTGAGTTCTGAAATACTTTTGGGTCTGGGATTTTGCTCTAGTAAGTTAGTTTGCTAGTAAGTTAGCCTGTCTATGTGTCACGGATGCTAGCAGAAGACACAAGACTCCTGGGTCAGAAATAAGCAAATAGCACAGCAAGCAGCGGAAACATCGAATCTGCCTTGATTCCTCATATCTACCAATTTCCTCAGGGTAGATGCTAAGGGCCAGCCAAGTGCATTTGCATCACAGCTGACAAACACTGAGCTTAGGAAATCCACTGCTTTTTTAGTAAGCATGAAGCAAGCCTGAGGGACAAAAACAACACTAAGAAATGGACAGGGTAAAGAGTGATCAGGCATACCCAGCAAATATGCACAAGGACACGTGGGGCACATGAAAGATTGCTTTGCCCAAGGGATACTTTTTGATTCACATTTTTTTCTGATTGAAATTGATTTCTTCTCATCCCAAGAAAATCTATTTATTCCCTTTCTCTCTTTTCTTCTCTCTCTCTTTCTCTCTCATTCTCTAACTGCATGTGTCTCTTTCTGTCTCTCTTTCTCTCGTACACACACACACACACACACAC